>NW_026125059.1:13425000-13832500 GCF_943737965.1 Phodopus roborovskii | reverse complement strand
CCTCCTTGCTCATCACCTTCGAGGCATCCTTTTCCATTCTGGGTGCCCTCCTTGGGCCAGCGACAGCAGCAACATTACAGAGGCTCTGAGAGGGCAGGAGAGCCTGTAACAGAATGACTGACTGAAGCGGTGAGGCTGGAGGTTCCTGATGGCATGCACACAAACTTCACCAGTTACACATGGGGAGGGAAAGGCAGGAAAGGTTTGCATCAGCTCTTTGCTGCCCCTGCTGGCCAAGCCGTGGCATAGCAAGAGCTCACCTGTTTTCCTCCTCTGCAATGACCTCTCACCCTGTACTGTGTCACATAGAATTGAGCTTCTGCCGGAACAGCGCCTCCTGTCACAGCGCCTCCTGTCACAGCATCGGCCTTCTAGCTACAGGCCTTTTCTTTTCTGGAAGATACCCTTATGTGTCTAATGTGTAGAAATAATGTACAGAAAAGAGGATAGACAGACAGACAGATCTATTGTGGGGGCTGCAGAGATGGCTCAGTGGTCCTCTGGCCACATCAAGTAGTTCACAACTACCGGTAACTCCTGCTCTGAAGGGTCTGACATATATAGCCATACTCACATGCATACTCCCCTAATACTGACATAAGCACATGCGCGCGCGCGCGCACACACACACACACACACACACACACAGACACACACAAATAAATATAAATAAAAGCAAAAATACAAATAAAATCTCGTTATGTGAAGTTACTGTGAATTGGCTGTATCATCTTTAAATTTCTCTGTATATTTAATAAGAAGAACCTTTTCCTCGCTTTTTAAATCACTTCTGGTTTTTATCTGTCTTCTGCCATCTTTACTTACCCATATAAACACCTAAAATGTCGTTATTCCTCAAACAGAAACCACATGATCTTTCATAGTCATGTGTTCTTCAGTGTAACCCTCTCATCAATGTCTGAGACTATTAGTGTCCTGAGTCATTATGAACATTCCTTGTATGTAATTCCTTGATCAAAGTGGCAAACTGTTGCAGTTGCCATGTAGAATACCCCCGCCAGGCTCATGGATTTCAACACTTAGCCCCCAGCTGGTACAGCTGCTTGACGAGGCTGTGCAAAGTTCAGAAGGCAGTGCCTCTTGGAGGAAGTGGGTCAATGGTGCCTGGCCTTACGGCTTTATTACCCAGCCAACTTCCTGTTCACAGTCTGCTTCCTGCCTGCAGATGAACCAGGACCACCTGGCCTTCTGCTCCTATCCCCAGACCTTGCCCACTTGCTGCCCTGTCCCCCTACTGTGGTGGGATGATCCCCTTGAATTGAAAACCATAACTAAACCCTTCCTCCCTCAAATTGCTCCTTGTCAAATGTCTGGTCACAGAGATATGAAGAATAACTAAAACACAAGTATTACATTCACAGCTGAAAGATAAACCAGTATTTCATAGGTGGTCTGTGTGTGTGTGTGTGTGTGTGTGTGTGTGTGTGTGTGTGTGTGGAGAGAGAGAGAGAGAGAAAATAATGTAAGAAGGGGAGCCAGTTAATTTTTCAAATAATAGATTTAACTAGACGAATAGTGTCTACTTCCCCAAATCCTTGGGATACTGAGGTAGGTGTAGATGGGAATTATCACACAAAAACATTAAACTGTTCTGACAATATACATTTGAGTTACAAAGTCATGTTTATAGCCTTTGTCCCCCGGGAGCTGTAAAACTGAATCTTGATTCTAAAATCTACCAGCTTTGTGTCCTGGGAAAGTCCTGAGACATCTATAGACTTGGTTTATGTATATTTTCTTGTCACCGTAACTGTAAGGGTAGAAATAGTCAGACCATCCATGATGCCTGAGCGCAGCAGGTATACAGTGTAAGACATCTGTTTCCTCCTTCATCTTGTTTCCCAGCAACCCTGGTGGTGCAGAATGGCCCCTTTACCATTCCATTTATATTTGGGTGCTGATTTCCATCCCTGGCAGGATTTTGAGTCAAGGAACTTGCCTGGCCATCTAAGTGAAGTCATGGACTGGTGAACTGGTGAATTGTTAGAGAAGACAGAGGTAGAAATTGGAATCCAAACAACAATTCAGGTGTCAGGTATGACTATCCTTGGAGGTCTACTACCTTCAAGGATGGAAATGTAGGGGCTATTTTGGGGTGTATGTATTGTGTGGGACGCATGTGTGTAAATGTTCATGTGTGTGTGTGTGCGCGCACATGCCTGTGTGGCTGTGTGCATACGGAGCTCAGAGGTCTTCCTCGGTTATCCTCTTTCTTATCTTTCTCACTGGAGCCTCTCAGTGGACCTGGAGCTCTCTTACTTGGCTAGGCGAATGGCCAGGGAGCTCGAGGGATATGGCCGTCTCTGGCTCACCAGTGCTGGGATTGCAGACTATGCTACCACACAGCTTTTTGTCACATAGGTGCAAGGGCTCTGACTCTCAGGCTTGCATAACAACCACTTTACCGACTTGAGCCACCACCTCCACAGCCCCGCGTTTGGTTTCTAGAGTATGGAAGGGAGTAGTCCACTGTGTCTGGCTCATTTCTGTTCTGTGAGGCTGGATGTCACTCATTCCACATCATCCTCCAGTTGAAGGGATTTCTTCCTGTGCATGGGTTTTTCTACCAGCTTATTATGGGCCCCGTCTTTCTCGTTACCTCCTCTCCTCTACAGTTCTCCACTCCAGTGACCCCTTGAAAACATACACACACATGCGTGCTATACACTGCACAAAGATGTATGGTGTACAGGGTATACTCCATGTAATACACACACTAGATGTGTGTCAGATGGAGCAGACTGTGAAAATTGTGGAGCTTGTATAGAAGTAGAAATCTGCCCATTACAGTCTTGGAGATAAGTCTCTGGACAGTGAAGAGAAATGAACTTTCCAAAGTGACAATGCTTATTCTTCAGTAAGATAAGGGGGATAACCCAGAGGCACTGAACCCCAATAAGATTCTAAGTAGAAGGTGGATAAATTTGAACTCCTTCTGCTGCAGACTTGTACAGTCCCCTCTGCACATGGGTGTAATTTATGTGCAGGCTCTCTCACACAGCACTTACAGTTTCAGAGTGTAGTTTGATCTTTTCCAAATATTCTCTTTCCCTGATTCTTTTCATGCACACATTAAAGACAACTATGTAAAGAGTGGATATTTTCATACTGACCTGGAATTACATAGATGGGAATGGCTGCTCAAATAAGGGGACCATGCAGCAACTCCCCTGCAGCTACCATGGCAATAATAGTGTCAGTGGTTTAGGCAACAGACTGAAGGCAGATTAAGTTACTTGCCACATCTGTGTCAAGGCCTTAGCCAGACAGTAAGCCTCCTTCACAGCCTTTTCTCTCTACCAGAGAGGACATCAGAGCTCTAGAAACACAGTGAAGCCAGAGGATAGTAAGAGCTTGGGTTTCTGTGTCACCAAGTGCAGGAACTTCCTAGCAATGTCCATCTTGAATCAGCAGTCACTTTTCTGTGGGTCCTGCATGTCCAGTTTATACAGCATAAATTCAAACAGTCCAGACAAGAGCAGTATCATGTCCAAATAGTTAGTCTTGCCATAGGAAACAAATTCCATAATGTATTTCTTCAATGTCCATCTTCCTTTCTGATGTAGGTGGTATTGCCAGGAGCAGTTGTGTCTCATTGTTAGGAAAACCATAAACCACTTTAAATGCCATATTCTGTAGGTCTTTGAAAGGTTTAAAGAATGCCTATCCATCTCAAATACATCTTAAAAACCTAACTAATTTAACTATGTTTTGACTATCATAGGTAACTAACTATAATCTGTGCTAAATTATACATTACATTTCTAAATAAGCTATATAAACACAATACCTAAACAAGAGGAGAAATATACCTCAAATATGTATCAATAAATGAAAATCCATTGTAAAACAACTATTCATATTTATACCATAATCCCCTTTTTACCTTTAAAGATATTGGTTGTGATAACCATTTATAACCAACCCCATATAAATGAAAACAAACATTTATAAACAATATTTGGGAACTTGGGCATAGTTCTTTCCAAACTGCTTCCTGCTGATAGGGGGCGCTGTCATGGGGATCCTAAGAAGACACAGAAATCTTGGCTGTTGTCTTGTCCCAGGGACAATGTTTCAGGGGGTCTTGCTTGATCAAACCACATTAGTCTAGAAGGAATCCACAGCTTTTCATTTTCTGTGAAAACAAAATTAGAAATCCTTTTTGAAGTCAAAGCATTTTTAAAATATATAAATTGAATTAATCCAGCAGCATTTGTTTTAACAGTTATTGCTATTTCCTCAGCAGTCAAATAATTTAAAGATAACAGAACAGCATATAGTATCCACACTCTTTTTGGGCTTCCCATCTTTAAATGGCTTTCGTTTTTACTTTATTTTTTTGCTTTTATTTCTTTATTTTTCAAGACAGGGTTTCTCTGTATAACTTTTATCTGTCCTGGAATTAACTCTGTGTACCAGGTTTACTTTGAAATCACAGATATCTGCTTGCCTCTGTCTCCCGAGTGCTGGAATTAAAGGCGTGTGCCACCACACTCAGCTCCTCTCTGTCTTTTTAAACCATTTAATCCTGTTTCTTTTTCTCTCCTAAGCCTACATGTATTTTAAAACACACTGTAAACCTTTAGCGGTTTTTCTTAATGTGAATCTGTCTTTACTGTAAATCTTTATCTTTTTCTGGCCACAAGTCTTTTATCTGGTAAACAACAACATTGCTAAAATTAAAGCTATGGCTGTATTAGCCACGGTCTATCCAAGATGGCGGCGGCTATTTTACCATCAGAATTGAGAGCTGTGCTCACTGCCTTGATCTATGCTGCCATCCAGCAGCATGTTGCCGGCTTCGAGATGTGGTCGCTGTCATTGCCAACTCTCATACATACCAGTAAGTTGTTGGCAGAGCTTTTTAAAAGCCGTGCAGTTTTTTGCTGCTTATGCTGAGTCAGGAAACCTCCCTTAAAGGAGCCATGCAAGTCTTTGCTTGTCTCTCGAAAAACAGAGTCCAACCCAGAAAAATGCTGCTACCAAGAAGCCTTTCTTGTCTCTGTTCTTTTGTTTCTAAAAACCATTTTTTACGCTTTTGTTAAATTTTAAGTGGAATTTCTTTGGTCCGCGTTGGACGCCATTGGAGTAAGGTTTTTCCGCCAGCCTAGGCCCCCTGCCACACCAGCACCAATTAACACACAGAAACACTATATTAGATATAAAGCTGTTGGCCTGTTTCTAATGTTTCTTATTGGCTGGATCTGTCTTAATGTATTTATTAAAAAAAAGAAAGATCCAGGCATTGGTGGTGCACACAATACTTGGGAGGCAGAGGCAGGTGAATCTCCATGACTTTGAGGCCAGCCTGGTCTACAGAGCAAGTGCCAGAACAATAGGCTCCAAAACCTACAGGTAAAACCCTGTCTCAAACCCCCAACCAAAAAACAAACAAACAAACAAACAAAAACAAAGAAAAGAGTTAGACAACATAAAAACAAAACAAAAAAGAAAAACAAAAACAAAGAAAAGAAACAGAGAGAGAAGAAAGACCCTTCCATGGGAAGCCTTTATCTTTCAATACCAACATGGTTGGGGGGGCAAAAAGAGAGCTAGAGAAATAAAATTTTTTTTTAACTAAATCTGTATCCTTTGAAACTAGATTATCTGAAGTGTCCAATATGACCCAAATGGTAACTTCTGGGAAAATAACTTCAAAATATGCAAAAAAAAAAAAAAAAAAAGGAAATGAGGGGGTCACAGTGATACACTAGAATATACCAAACACATACAAAAGGAGCCAGTGTTTAAGTTATCAAATAACAAAAAGATAGGAAGTGGCAGAAGCCCTCCCTATAGTAGCCACTTCACACAGGAAGATTAAATCTATCAATCACAAACTGTCAGTAAACTAGCCTTTAGGACAGAGAAAGGCAGGTCGTGAGTTTAAGGCCAGTCTAGGATACACAGTGAGACCTACTAGAAAGATTACAGGCAATGCGAGAATGTGGTATACTAATTAGTTACAGATGAAAACATAAAAACCATTTCTACCCCTAACAACAAGCAAAAGGAGATGGCTGTGTCATCCCAGTACTATCCAGAGAGCCACTTAAAAAGGACATACAAGACCTCTGTAAGGAAATTTTCAAAAAATAAAAAAAAAGAAAGGGAGGTAGCTGCGTCTCTCTCTCTCTCTCTCTCTCTCTCTCTCTCTCTCTCTCTCTCTCTCTCTCTCTCTCTCTCTCTCTCTCTCTCTCTCTCTCTCTCTCTCTCTCTCTCTCTCTCTCTCTCTCTCTCTCTCTCTCTCTCTCTCTCTCTCTCTCTCCCTCTCTCTCTCTGAGATGGCAGAGGGAGAGGGAGAGAGAGAGATTTTTAATTTCCACATGAAGAGGAAGAAGACAAATCTAGGAACAGGCCCTGCCCCTGTAGTGGGCGGGGCTAGGAGGTGTCGGAGAGATGGTTGGGTTTCTGCCTGCTCTGCAGGAGAAAGGCCCGCCCCAGCAGCCATCTCAGCCTCTTTCCCTCTCTTCTCCTCACGGCAGAGTCTTGCCACACATCCTTCCAGCACCATGCCACCTGTGTCACCTTTCCAGCTCCTGCTGGTGTTCAGCCTAGCACCACAGCTGGTGTCTGGAAGTCCCAAGCAATACTTTCTGAGTAGGTGCTGGGCTTGGGCTGGGGAGGGAATGGGTTCGCTCCTGTGGAGAAGAGATACTTCAGGGAGACATTTAGAGAATTTCACAATTAACAGAAGAGTGCCACGTTCAAGGATCCACACTTTATAGTCAGACGACTCTCTCTGCTCTGTTTGCCGACTGCATGGCTCCAACCCCTCCAAAATCAATGGGTACGGGCTTTTTTAATGTAACCTTAAATAATGCTACTGAGACAGGAAGAAGGAGAAATTAATTGACACATTCAGGCCTGGGGCAATCTTCTTAGACCATGAAACTTCCCACTAATTGTTAATTATCATAAATGTTGTCAGTCTCACCCTCCTGATTAACTTTGCTGCCCCTGGTTCCATCACAGATGGTTTACAAGCATCAAGACAGGGAAATGAAGTAGGTAGAAATCAAGGTTCAATCTACAAAATGTTGACCTTGGAGAATATGTAGGGAGGAAGGGAAGAAAAACCTTGAATTTTATTGTATTTTTGTTTTGTAAAATCCAGAGGCACTGTATAATTACGAGAGACTAGCATCCATGGAAGAATATAGACTAGAGTCTGTCTCATTGGCCACGACTGCCCAGTTTAACCTGGCAAAGGCAGAAATGACTGTGGGCCAATACACAGCGGGAAGACAGCTACTACGGTCTGTGCATTCCTCTATATTTGGGCCTCAGTAAAAGGATACAACTGATAGCACGAGTTTTGGGGGAGACTCAGTTCTGTTTGCAGAGCTTCTGAGAGAAAAGGGGGAGCCCAATCTTGAAATTCTGAAGCCCATTCTGAAATTCCCACCCATCTCACCACCCCCCAAAAAAAATCCAACTGTGATTTGGGTCCCAGTTCTCTGGCCCAGAACTTGCAGTTTGTTGGGTTCGTGGTTAGACCAAACTTATTTTCTGTCTAGTCTTCCTCCACACAAATAGCCCATGTTTGGCTGACTCTAGGATAGATTGTTAAGGAGATGTTGAAATAGTTTCTCAAGACCACACAATAAGTTTATATGGATTAGGTGTGCCACAGTGCTTTTGTTTTAGCTTGCTACACATATATATACATTCATATCCTTGAAATGGACCCTACCAGGGTCGATGGGTACTCTGTATCTGATCTTCAGGGATCCTGAATGTACAATGAGTTCAAGTTCCACCAAATATTCTTGGATCAGATAGCCATCCCTAGTTCACTGAACCTAACTCAGAGGAAGATGGGAGCTAGAAGCAAAACCTGCTTCCATCCCTAAAAACACACACAAGGTAGATGGGGTTGCTGCTGCCTGTTCTTTAGACCACTCTGACCTAGTCTCCATTGCAGAATACATCCTGGAACCTCCACCCTGCAGATCAGAACCTGAAAACTGCAACACATTCTGTACGCTGCAGGAGGAATGCCCAGAAAAACTTCAGTGCTGTTCTGCCTACTGTGGGATAGTCTGTGCCTCAAACAAAGAACCAGTGCAAAACACGTAAGGGCTTCCTCTCCCAGCCCTGGCACCGGAGCTGCTAGCAGAGGCCAGTGGCAGAGCCGCTTGCCCATGACTGTGATGTCTCTTCCTTCTCTTCCCTTTAATCTTATTGTTTCTGTTGTTGCCATATTCCCAATATTGTCTCTATCTTTACCAAGGATGATTTCCACAAAACTCCTAATTAAAACAGAGTCCTCGAGTTCCCCAAGCCTTCTCCCTCCTCCACTACCATTACCTGTGAATCTCTGCCCAGCCTCTCTGAATATGCTCCCTGTTGCCTCTACTTCTATCCTGGGTCCTTCCTTATTCCAGAATCTACCTTTATCCCAGCAGCTGCCCGGAATGATGTATCTATCTGGGCACAGGCATGGCACCAAATCCCCAAAGCAAGCGTGTTCTGCTTTTGTTTGTCCCCTAGCTAACAGACACTGCCCTTTGTTCCCTGATGCTCTCAGGCTCAGGAGGTCAGCCAGGAGGGCTGTGGCTGATTGACTAGGCCCGAGTCTTCCAAAGGGAAGTGTTCTGGAATGGAGAAAAGACTGAGGGATGCTGATGAGACACAGCAGCTCCTCTCACACAGGCCTGTCTGCCATCTTTAATAAGAGAGATCCTTTTTTTTTTTTTTTCCTTTTCTCATGAACAGATGAAAATTCTACTTGTTCATGTCTCACGTGATCCAAATGAAGCCTCGGGGCCCCACAGCAGGAGATTGGTCCACTCAGTTTCTTCAGAGCAGGTTGAAGTGCCTTGCTCTCTGCTATGTTCCCTGCCCTGAGCAAATGCCCAGCTGCATATACTATGTGCAGAGGGTTAGTGTAGATCCTGAGTCAAGCACCTAGGCTCAATCCTGGCTCTACCATTTCTTAACTCAGTGATCTCAAATTAATTACCCCCCACTCCCTCTCTGAATCAGCTTTCTCATCATTAAGACAAGAATGATTAACAATGACACTAAAATAAAATCCACAAGTGAGCTAGAAGAAGTCATTTGCCATACTTTTTACTGGTCCCAGGTTAATTCTCTCTGAAAAGACTAGCCCATGCAGTTAAACACCACATCTTTCTTCTGTTGTTGTTGTTTTTCTTTTCAATCTTTCTTTTTGTTTGTTTGTGTTGTTGTTGTTGTTGTTGTTGTTGTTGTTGAGACAGGGTTTCTCTGCAGCTTTGGAACCACCCTGGAACTCGCTCTGTAGACCAGGCTAGCCTCAAACTCATGGAGACCTGTCTGCCTCTGCCTCCCGAATGCTGGGATTAAAACATGCACTGCCACCTGCTGCCAAATGCCACATCTTTCCATGTTTGGTGCTAGAATACAAAAGCACAAAAAAGATGGCCCTGTTGTCACTTAGTCCCTCCTCCTCTACTGCAGGAGAACTCAGGTTCACTGTCTACTTCCAAGCGGCATCAACAGAAAGTGGGAATTGCAGCTTTGATTTGCTACCAATATAGTTGGAAATATTTCTCTTCCACAGAAACAAGAGGATCAAGACTACTTCTGGTGCTTGATAATAGAGACAGGCTCCCCAGTGCCTTGCAAAAGGGTAAGGTTCTCCTGGGTCCTTGTGTGAGACCTCCTCTTTCTCTCCCAGCCTTCCCCCAAATCACCAGCATCCTCACAAGGCCAGAACAGCCTTCTGGATGGCCAGATTGCCTGGCCCTCCTTTCTTCACTACACTGGCCTGCCTTTGAACTCATTCCCTGGGGGTAGAGCATGGTCTACAGCCTAAAGAAGCAGAGTAGTGTCCTAGGGGGACTGCAGGACGCTCAGACCTGAGGCTTTGCCAAGGAACAAGCTGTTCCAGGCTTCAGTGGGCAAGCACCCTGGGTCTTTCACGCTCTGTGAGTCATTGGTTAACCCACTGTACCTCTCTGAGACAATTAACCTGCTCATGCGAAAGAGAAGTGAAAGAGAAAGCGGCCACCTGTGCCACAGAATGTTGTGGGGACAGCACAAGGCTGAACGGAGGGAAGGACAGGGTCACTGAGGAGACCCTGCACAGACGAGGAGAGTGTATGTGATGCCGCTTTTTCCAGGTCCTAGGTGTTTGCTCTTTGAGACGGTGGAGGGGGGGCCACCTTTATAATTTCACTGAGATTACAAAAAGTGGCAAATAAAATGGAATTCCTTGTCACTCCACCACCAAAACAAAAATGTATTTATCATTTGTGGCATTTGTTTAGATCTCTCTCTCTCTCTCTCTCTCTCTCTCTCTCTCTTTCTAATGTAGGAGCTGTGCTGAAGAAAAGACTCCATGGTTAAGATTGCTGGCTGTCATGAGAACCAGGGTTTGGATCCCCGTACCTCACAAATGTCTGTAACTCCAGCTCTAAGGGATCCAACACCCTCTTCTGGTCTCTTCAGACACCTGCACATACATGGGTGCATGGATGCACATGTGTGTATAAGCACACAAATACACATATATATAAAACAATAAAACAGATTTAAAAATTTTAAATGTACGAGTTTATGGTCTGTCGGAGGTCTGATTTCCCCAGAGTTTTCAAAGAATAGTGCTGTCTTGACTCCAAGTGCTCTCTCTCACTGTTCTCATAGAGAGAATGTCACTTGAAAGCAGGTAAGGCTAGCACAACACACCAGGCGTGTGAACACTGCACTGACCCCTTCACCACCCTTGCCTGATGTCTCTTTTTTTGTTATTATTATTTATTGGTTGATTAATTTGGTTTTTGTGTGTGTGTGCTTGTTTGCTTTTGTTTTTGAGACAGGGTTTCACTACATAGCTCTGCCTGTCCTGGAACTCACTCTGAGGACCAGGCTAGCCTTGAACTCATGGCAATTCTGCCTCTGCCTCCTAAGTGCTGGGATCAGAGGTATCTGCCACTATGGCAAGCCTTGATATATAGTTAATGATGATTATTTATAGATAATCATGGCAGGGATTTCCACAGGGTCTGATAGTATGGAAGAATTTTTTTTACATTTAGTATATATTAGTGTTTACTTCTAAACTGTGCAAGACATAAAATCCCAATACTTTATCTTAAACACTTTGAAAGGATTTGAATGCACTTTTGCCGTTTGATGGGTGTGAAGAGTGAAGATCCACACTCATCAAAATAAGTAAATATCACGCCTAGAAGGACAGACCGGTGAGATGATGGGGAGGTGGTTCACTGGGTAAGAGAGCATGCTAGGCAAGCAAGAAAATCTGAGATCAAATTCTCAACATCCATGTGAAAACTGAGCACGACTGTGTGTACTTAAGAAGCCCAGTGTTGGGAGGCAAAGTCAGACAGATAGATCCTCATGGGTCAGCCAGCCTGCCTAGCCAAAACACTGACCTTCACACTCAGTGAGAGACTCTGTCTCAAAAATAAGGTGGAGAGGGAGAGAGGAAGACACTGCTGTCTCTTCTGGGCTCCACGTGGGAATGCATTAGTTCATATTCATATGTGCATAAATCACACACCACATAAATACACACACACAATGACATACTGATTAAATCATGATATGGCTAAAAATGTGAAGTGCCACTTATACATGCAAAATATTTCAAATAGCTTTTCTATTCAAAACAATAGGAGAGGAACTGGATAATTTATATAGGACCCATAGCGTAACACAGATAGGTATGTTATAGCTATAGAATCCATTTTTTTTATTTGCATGCATCTCATTTTATTATTTATCTTAGTCATAATTTGAAAATACAGATGCATGAGTCTTCTTGGGAATTAGGAAAAACAGACAAGATCTCAACAAGAAGACTGCCTGCTGTGGATGCTTTAAGTGTATGGCCAGCAACTGTCACACAAGGATTAACTGCAGAGTGCTTCCTGGTACCAAGAATTCCATAACCCACATGGGGAATGTCCTCTCTGATGGAGATGGATCCGTATATGGACATGCCTTGAAGAAGAATAGATCTGATCTCCTTCCAAAGATTCATCAATTCCCAGCTGCAGTTGACTTCAGGGGATCAGCCCACCAGGAAACAGCTCTGATGGGTGGATAGGCAATCCCTGAGAGCCTCAGCCCCAGAATGTATCTTGGTAGGCCAATTCCCTGAAGTCAATTGCCATCTACTATTATTCCTCTGCCATGGCCACAGCACAACCCCCTATATTGCACTACAAACCTTTTCTCCAGATCCAGAGTCAAGCCCTTCCCAAGTATCACAAAACTGTACCTTGATTCTGCAGTAAGATGATTCAGTTCAACAGACAGAAGGAATAAAGAAAGGGGACTGACCTGTTGACCATGGTGACCGATCATTGTGAAGGCAATGTGGGACTGTTGTTAAGTACTTAGACAAGAATTAGATCTAGAACAGTGACATTTTAAGGGCACTCTGTCTGGTGCAGTGCCACAGCAACCCATACAAGACAGCAAGTAAGATAACACATATTTCACATGCCTGAGAAATGAGAGCTCTAGAATATTCCATCACATTAAAAAAAAAAAAGAAAAGATGAGATACGGGTGGATGTTGTAAGTCTTTAACACTAGCTACAACTTTCTGGTGAGGCTATAATATTCTCCTTATTGTAGCATACACATTTAGAAATGTTCTCTCTCAGATGTGTGATATAATTTATTCTGCTCTTCCTTGTCTCTTATTAGTGTACATATAGATGATCTTTAAGATAATGCTTTTGTGTATATATATATATATATATATATATATATATATATAATTTTTTCTTATTTTACGTATCGATCCCAGTTCCCTCTCCCTCCCATGTCCCCCCCAACCCCCTCTCATCCCACCCACCCCTACTTCATGGGGAGGGCAATGTCCTCCAGGAGGGATCATCAAAATCTGTCAAGTCATTTGGAGTAGGGCCTAGGCCCTCCCTCCTGCCTCTAGGCTAAGGGAGTATCCCTCCATGGGGAATATGCTCCCAAAGTCTTTTTGTTCACCATGGATACATCCTGGTTCCACTGTCAAAGGTCCCTTAGACTGCCTAGGCCTTCTAACTGAGACCCGTGTTCAGGGGGTCTGAGTCAGTCCAATGCTGGTTTCCCAGCTATCAGTCTGGGGGTTGCAGGCAAATGGATGGAACTTGAAGAAACCATCCTGAGTGAGGTAACTTAGTCACAAAAAGAGGAACATGGTATATACTCACTCATATATGGATTTTAGACATAGAGCCTATAATTCACACCACCAGAGAAACTACGATACAAGGATGAACCTAAGAGATTCATACAAGGTCCCTCACAGAAGGAATAAGATCTCCTGAGCATATTGGGAGTGGGGGTGGGGCAGTGAGCGGAGAGGGAGTTAGGAGAAAGAGAAGGGGAGGAGAGGAGAACTTGTGGGACTAGGAAGATTGAGTCGGGGGATGAATAGATGAGAGCAAAAAAAAAAAAAAAGGCAATGCTTTAAGCAGATTATTTTTTAAATAGTTTGGACTTAACTAATAGTTGGGACTTAACCCAGGGCCTCACAATTGCTGGGCAAGTGCTCTACCACTGAGCTACAGCAGTCAACCCTGATTCGGATGTGTTGTGTGGGTATTTTGATCCCTATACAGCAAAGTCTGAGTAGCACATAGTAATTATTTGCTTCTTGAGGCTCAGCAGAAGCTCGGCTAGTGCAAACTGTCTCCAGCTGAGGTTGAAAGCAAGCTGAGGATTTGGTCTGGGTTTATTTCCTTCAAGGGGTGGAATCCAGGCTCTTAAGCACTTGTTCTGGCACTGAGCTTTATCTTCTTGCTGTCTTTTGATCTCTGTGTTCCTCACTCTTTTTGGACCAGTGGTCTCTTCAGACACAGCTTCTCATGGCAAAATTCAGAAGTCAAAGAAGCATACACAACATCATGTGTTTCAAACCTGGGAACATTCCTTGAACAAAGTAAGAAGCAAGAGCAAATCAGTAATCTAAGGTACACCTAAAAAAGGACAGCCTGCCCATTTGAAGACCATTGCAAAAGGGTCGATATGTACAGTGGTATAGATTTAATAAGGCTTTACACGAGAGGGAATAATGTTCCTAAAGTGTTTACCAACTGCATTTCCAAGCAGAAAAATGTTCCCTATACACAGGGCTTCGATTTTAGAAAATCTTGATATATGGGCAGTGCTTATGACTATGTTAGAAACAATGAACAAAGACCAAAGAGGCGGAGCCTGAGCGGGAAGGTAAGGAAGGCTACACTTCGGGTACCACATCTTTGAATAAAGTGGAAGGGAGTTTGAGTGTGCTGTAAGCACAAAGCGGCACCTCCAGAGCTGTTTAGAGCCACGCCCAGCTTCTTTCAATTCAGCCTAATGAACTGAGGGATGAAGCCTCTCAACAGATGAGGCATGAAAGAGCTGACGACCGCTGTAGATGAAAAGCAGGCAATTGTCGGATTTAGAAAGTGTCTCTCCTTAATATCCAGAACAAGACAAGGATATCTGCGGGCCTAGCTGGAGATTACATGTGTGTGTGCAGCCATACAGAGGCCATAAGTCCACACTGGGGATCTTCCTCTATGTTCACCTTACTTTTTCAAACATGGTCTCTCTGAGAACATGGGGCTTGTGGCTTTGCCAGAGTGGCTGGCTAGCAAGTCCCTGGAATCCACCTGTGCCCCTCCCTTTTACCCCCCAACACTATGGTTACAGACACGCTATGCCTGGCTTGTTCTTGGGTGCCTCGGTTCTGAATTCTAGTCCCTCATGCCCACTGAGCCATCTCCATTGCCCCTTAGGATTCCCACTGTTATTGCCTCTATTTAACACAACATTAAAGTTTTGGGCAAGGCAAGTAAGCAAAAGAAATAAGTAAAGGGAATTCAAGTTGGAAAATAAGACTAATTAGCCTTATTCACAGATGGCATAATCACACACATAGAGAACCTAAAGATTTCATAAAATTACATCTAATAAACAAGTTCAGCAAATAAATTGCACAATACCAGTAGGGTACACACACACACAAAGAAAAAAAAAAAAAACTCTTAGCAACATTCCAGTAATAAACTGCCAGAAAAAAAAAATAAGAAAGCAATCTTTTTATAATAGCAACAAAAATAAAATAAAATAAAATACCTGGGAATAAATTTAGCCAGAGTTGAAAAGTCTCTACAGTGAAAACTAGAGGCTGGACAGTGATGGCGCATGCCTTTAATCTCAGCACTTGGGAGGCAAAGGCAGGCAGACCTTTATGAGTTCGAGGCCAGCCTGGGCTACAGAGTGAGTGCCAGGATAGGCTCCAAAGCTACACAGAGAAACCATGTCTCGAAAAACCAAAAAAGAAAAGAAAAAGGGATTAATAAAAGAAAACTAGAATACAAAGATGAAATAAATTGAAGAAGATACAAAAGACTACATGTTCACAAATTCAAACCAACATTGTTCAAATTTTCCTACTTCCAAACTGATCTGCAGATTCAGTGCAAACCCTTATCAAAATACCAATGCCATACCTTACAAAAATGAAAAACGGGTATGATGCATAAAGCCCCCAAATAACCAAGGCAATCTTGAGAGGAGAAACAGAAAAAAATCAAGGGCTGACTATAAACCATCCCCACAAAGCTGTAGCAAGCAGTGTAGCATGGGATTGGCATAAATGGACATGGGGAAATAGAAAAAAGTCATTCATTTATAATCAGCTGACTTCATTCATTCACTGTGTTGTGTGCGCGCACATGCACACACATACATGTGCAGAGGTCAGAAGACAATGTCTGTGAGTCAACCCTTCATCGTATGTGTCTCAGGCATCAAATTCAAGTCATCATGCTTGACAGCAAGCATTTTGGCCACTGAGCCATCTCACCAACCCCCAATCAACTGATTTTTTTCTTTGACGAAGATACCAAGAATGCACACTGGCCAACAGACAATCACTTTAATATGCCATGCCAAGGAAAGTGTATCCACATATAGAAAAAAAAATGAAGCATTTCTCAGCATGTACAAAAATAAACCAAAAACGTAAAAGCCAAAACAATGAAAATACTGAAAGAAAATAAAAGAAGAGTGTTTTACAATATTGGACCAGGCAACAATATTTTGGGCAAGAGCTCAAAAATACGAGCAGCAGCAAAAAGGAGCAAATGGGATTACATCAGATGTCAAAGCTTCTTCACAGGCAAGAAAATAATCAGGGGGACTGAGGAGATCATTCAGTAGCATTCACGTGCTACCCACATGAGGAAGTACTTGGCTTTGATCCAGAGTCCATATTAGAAGTGGTAGTGATGTGTGTCTGTGTTCGCTGCACTGGGGTGCAGAGGTAGCTCCTGAGGCTCTGTATCCAGCAAGCCTAGCATCTGACCAAGAGGCATATGAGAAATGCTCATGGCCATTCATTACAGGAGAAAATGCCAATCAAAATAAGGCACCCCGACATCCCAGGGAGAAATACTGGTGAATGTGTAGAAAAGGGGGACTCGGATACTTCTGGATAAAATATAAATCAATTATGTTCCATAAATCATTATGGAAAAATGCATGAGAACTCCTCAAAACTTTACAAACAAAACTATATTGTGGTCCAGCAATTCTAAAATTAGGCATATATTCAAAGTAAATTACATCAGTATGTTAAAGAGACAGCTCCACTGCTATATTTATTGTAGTAGTATTCATGAGAGCCAAAAGATGGAATCAGTCTAGACATCTGTCAACAGATAAAAATGACAAACAAATTTTGGCTTATATATGCAACTGAATACTATTTGATCATGAAAAATAATCAAATCCGGTCATTCGCAATAATATGAATGAGCCTGGAGGGTGATGTGCTCAGTGGAAATGAACTGTACACAGGAAGGTAAGTACATGTTATAACCCTGCTTATATACAGTATCCAAAAGAATCAAAGTCATTGAATTCACAGTGGAATGGTGTTTGCTCAGGCCTGGCGAAAGGAGAATAGGGAGTTCTTAAACAAAACAAGCATCAAGTTTCAGTCAAACAAGACAAAGAAGATCTAAATCTGGTGTGTAATGTTGTGTCTATTGCCAACAATGGAGTATTACACATTTAAAATATGCTGATAGGATAGTGTGTGCATGCATGTGCACAAACTATATACGTGCACGTGGAGGACAGAGGTCAACATCGGGTGTCTTTTTCAACCACTCCACCTTATGTTTTGAGTCAGGGTCTTTCATTAAACCTGGAACTCATCACTTCAACAAAACTGTCTGCCAGTGACCCCCCAAACCACCTGTCTCTTCCCCAGAGCTGGAGTTACAGGCACAGGCATCAATGCTTAGTTTTACATAGATGCTGGCCAGCAGAACTTGAGTTCTCATGCTTGTGCAGTATCCATTCCAACCACTGAGCTGACAGTAAGGACTCTTCACACAATAAAGTAACATTTTTACAAAGAAGAGGACATTGGGAAGTAAAGCAAAGCTTAAAACATTTGAAAATCAAAACGGTAAGTTAGTAAAATCTGTCAAAACAGAAACATCAGTGGACATGATTGGCAGAATGTCTAATCTAATCCACAAGGAGTAAACTATTTCAACTTCATGTGAAATGTTCCACAGACTAGGGGTGACTATTTGTCAGTTCAGCAGACATATGATGATAGAAGGTTCTATGTTCAAATCCAGTAAAGACAGTGAGAGAATCACCAGCAGATCAAACTCACAAATACGCACAAGTCTTCCATGTCACACTAATACTTTACAAAAAGATTACAGATCCTAACCTGGGTGGCGGTAGCACACGCCTTTAATCCCAACACTCAGGAGGCAGATGCAGGCAGATCTCTGAATCTGAGGCCAGCCTGGTCTACAGAGACAGTTCCAGGACAGCCAGGGCCTTCATACAGAGAAACCCTGTCTCAAAAAAACAAAAAACAGGTAACTGGATATCAGACTAATACACAACACATATAGTATTTTTATGCCAAAACCCAGGAAGATACCATTTATAATAATATTAAGATGTGGATGCTATAAGGCCTGCATGAGAAAACTATCAGAGTCCTTTTATCTTCCTTAAGTGATTTTTATGGATAGTTTATTGACTTTATCATTTACTTGAGAATTTCATACATGTTTTGATCATATTCACTCTCCTTTAGCCAATTTGCCCAAGATCCAACCCTGCTCCCTTCCTACACAACTTTGTATCCTATTTTTTCCCTCATAGGCCAATTTGTGCCACCTAAATATTCTCAGATGTGTGACCTTCTACTGTCTCATGGTCAACTTATGAGAGACAATACTGTTAGAGAAAGCCGACCCCTCCCCTTCCAAAACTGATAATTGCAAATACCTTCAGGGCAAGGAATGGGATTCCATGTCCAACTGCCATCTCCATGTTAGAATTTGGTCTGGTTTAGGCTTATACATGTACTGAGCATTAACCATTGTGAGTTCATATAGCCAGCTGCCCAGTTAGAGCCAAAAGACACAGTTCCTTGTGGTTATTTATAACATCTGGACATTACACTCTTTCTGCTCCATCTTCCACAATTCTCCCTGGGCTTTTGGAGGAAATGTGCTGTATATATTCATTTTAAGGATGGGTATTCTACAATCTCTTGTTCTCTGCATTATGGCCAGCTGTGTGTCTCTGTTTATTTGTGTGTATGGAGGAGGGGAAGGTGTACTCACAGACTATTAGAAAGCATAGGATCCCCATGAGGCTGAAGTTACAGGGGGTTGCAAGCAATCCCTTGTAGGAACTGGGAACTGAAGCCAGTGCTCTTAACCACTAAGCCATCTCTCCAGCTCTAGAAACCTTTCTTGAAAAGGATTATTAAATATCAAAATAAACAGAAAACTGGTCTATAGATACAATGCAACTCAAAGCAATGTCCAAGGCAGATTTTCTCAGAAATTTATCAAGCTAAATTTGAATTTTATATAGAAAATGAAAACTCCTAATATAAAGTTCAAGAAATTAATTATGGTGTTGGGCAATGGTGGCACACACCTTAGATCCCAGCACTCAGGAGGCAGGCAGATCTCTGTGAGTTCAAGACCAGCCTGGTCTACAAGTGCTAGTTCCAGAGCAGGCTCCAAAGCTACACAGAGAAACCCTGTCTGGAAAAAACAAAAAAGAAATTAAGTGTGGCTTTTTAATCAGGAATATATAATGTAACAAAATACAATAGTCCACGTATATTACCAAAATTATATGACTGAACAGAATGTAATGACTGAAAAAAGGGGAAGTCTGAAACCACTAGGAAATGAAAGGGGGCCCTTTTTTTCCTAGTTCACCAAAAGAAACCAATGCCAAGTGGTTCCAGGTTGTAGATGGTCACTTTTTCCAGACTTATAAAACAAATCAGGCTCAAGGAGGCTTCACTGAGTTTTGTAGCATTGTGCTTCAAATAAACTCCTAGCTGAGGGTAAAAGCCTGTAACCGAAGTACTCAGGGGTCTCAGGTAGTGGGGAGATCAGAAGTTCAAGGCTAAACAACAAGCTTCTGGACAAATCAAGGTAAACAGCCAGATTTTGTCTCCAAAAATTAAATAATAATAATAACAAAACTACTAAACATTATGCCAACTCCAAATGAGGTGTCCACAGATAAGTGATCAAGCACGTAACTTAACCTCTATCTGTTCAGTGTCTGTCAGTGATAATGACAAATATACCTACCTCGGGAATTCTGTGTGATACTTGAATGACACAGACAATATGGATTACTTAATGTAGGCTATAGCAAGAAAAAAGCACTTCAACCATCTCTGCTGTGATGACTGTTACTCTCATACTTCATTCTTTCTAATGCACCAGGCCAGTTTTTCTCTGCTTTAGAAACCAGAACATGGGAAGGAAGCAATTTCTTTGAAATTCCTTGCTCTGATGATCCAACCCTCCATAGTTAAGCATATGCATATGTGCTGGCCCCTAAGCTCATATTATTTCTACATGAATATGGAACTCACTATCAGGGGTCTAATCAGCTTGGGACCTTTAGCTTCATGGCTGGGTACTCAAGCACTGAGCGTTCATCTCAACATATCCTGATGCCCAATCCTGGCCCTTGGAGGAGGTGGGATCAGCCCCCACCAAACCAAACCTGAAGTATAAGAGCAGGAGGCAGCTTCTACCTGCTGCTTGCTCCACCATGAAGCCTGCTAAGCTGGGGTTTCTCCTAGGATTCTTCATCTTCTGCTTACTCATGGCCCCAGGGCAGAATGGTGTTGCCAGACTTACTAGGACTATCTGCCACAAATACAAAGGTATGGATAAGGTTAAAACAGAAGGTAAATTCCAAGACCAATTATGAATGAGGTAGAAAGAAATGAAAACACTTCCACTGGGTGGGTCAGAAGGATCCTCTACTGTGGCAATACCCACCAACCTTCAGTGCCTTAACTCGGGGCATTATTTACTTTGGGGGACTTGTGCATGTCCAGAGAGGACAAAACAATATCTGGTACAAATAAGTCCTTTTCAGACATTCTTTTGTAGGAGGTCAAAGACTGGAAGCATTCTGAGATATGTGGTTTTTGACGTGTTTCAAAGAGTTCAGACCTTCCGAGAGCATGCATTGGAATGAGAGAGAGGGATTTGGAGAGTGATATAATTGAGGTATGTCCTCAATTGAGGTATATATGCTCTGGGCAGGTAGAAAACATCTGAGTACACTGCACCTATACAGAAGAGTTCACATTGTAGCTAGGAACCATAAATGAGACTTTCTCCCCAAGCCTAAGTGCTACTGTCTATACTTTGGATCAGATTCCAAACTCTGGCCCTGTCATTCAGCAGATGTGTGACCTTTGGACAAGACTCTGAGGCAATTATCATCTCCCCTGCCACCCCACTTTACCCATATGTAAAACAAAAAAAATGAAAATCAGAGAGTATTTGTGGTTATAAAATATAATCAGGCATGTAAGGAGACCTAATGTTACAGAGACTAAATTACAGGCTGGCAGCTTGAGGAAGGAAGTACTGGGCTGTCAATAGGGTCACCAGTGTGACTATTTCAGTCACTCATACCCACACTTAGCCAATAAAAATAAATGAGACAGCTATTTCCTGGAAAACAAGAGAAGTGAAGAACAGCAAGGTATGAGGGTCAAAGACTACCACACCCGATTCTGCATCCAGCTTTCAGAGCACCAGAAGACAGACTCGCCTGAGTTTAGAAATGTAGATTGTATAAAGAGTATTAGAAAGTGTGGGGGGGCGGGATGCATTCTGAATTGTGTCTTCAGGAGGCAGCTGAAAGGATAGCCAACAAGAGCATGGAGAAGCAGAATGCCAGGGTACCCTGCAAGGTGTGCAGTGTAAGGAACCTTGTCATTTTACACAAGCTAAGCCATTCACAATCCAGTCTTTACCCAAATAACTGCCCAGGACCACAACCTAGAGAAGTAAGCTATCTGCGTTGGACAAAGATTGGTTTGCAATGTGACTCTACTCATAACAAAAAAGGCATAAACCTCTCAGGGTCCTTGGGCAAAAATGTTTCCAACCAAAAGAAGGAAGTTTTCTTTTAATGTGTGTGCACCCACGTGCATGTGTCTGCACCGGCATGCATGAGATTATTCGTGCATGCACACTTATGAACCATAGCACGCATGTGGTGTCAGAAGAGAGCTGGAGGGAGTTGGTCCTCTCTTCCCACCATGTGGGTTCCGGAGAAATATCTCCAGTTGTCAGCCCCTCTAAGCCACCTTGCCATCCCAAGCAGGAATTTTTAAGGGCCTCTGAATAGAGACATCTTTCTCTAATTCTATGGGAACGTCTCTTGTAGATATTTGTAACATGGATATGGAGCCTGGCAGTTGCTATGAAGTACATTTTAGATTTTTCTACAACAAAACTTCCAAAGAATGTCAAAGTTTTCTCTTCACGGGCTGTGATGGCAACCTTAACAACTTCAGGCTTAAGATAGAATGTGACATCGAGTGTAATGAAAAGTACCGGACAGTACGGTAAGGGACAATCTTATCTCTGATCTTTCTGGAGAATGGTAAGAAAAAATTCAAGGATAGAGAATGTTAGTCAAGGGCTTACCCCATTTTAGGATGTGAAGAGGGAAGATGGTTCTAATAAATGTTCTAACGGGTAGGCTGGATCTCAGAATAAATTGTTGACTTTGGCCAGGTCGTGGAGGCACAGGCCTTTAATCCCAGCACTTGGGAGGCAGAGGCAGGTGAATCTCTGTGAGTTCAAGGCCAGCCTAGTCTACTGAGCTAGTTCCAGGACAGCCTCCAAAGCCACAGAGAAACCCTGTCTCAAAAAAAAAAAAAAGAAATAAACCAACAACAACAAAAAAAAGCAACAAAAATTGTTGACGACTCTGCAATTAAAAAATCAAATGTCCAGTGAGAAAATTGTCCCTGTTGTCTACTAAACAATTACTTTCCACACTGCCAGGTATTCCTAATGAATTACCATATAATAATATTCAATTCAATTTTATATTAAAATAGCTACACTATGCCTCCACCAACAACAACCCAACCACCAACTAAGGTAACTGCAAGCATGATGCCTTTGAAATATGGAAGAATTACTGGGGATAAAAGAAGAAAGTCCCCACTGAAAGCATGGAGAAGTCCCAGAAAGGCCCAGGAGTCCAGAAGGCAGCAGAAGCCCAGAAGGGATCCCCAGACCAGGCATCAAATGCAGGGTGCGGCAAAGGTCAGTGCAGGGTCCAGGCTTCTGTTGCAATGGGTCCACAGCTCCCTGAGAAACTGGGCTTTGCCTCCCCAAATCCCACAGACAGTGACTACTCTCAACCTTGATCAAGAGAAGCTTGTCTTTGCGGTAAAGGAAAGTGGCTGACCAAGGTGCTAAGAGATTAAGATAGCGCTGAGTGCTTGCTCAGGCCTAGGACACTTGTACCATCCCCTCTAAGGGGTATAAGGGCTGAATGATGCGGAACAGAATTGCAGAACACTGGGCAGGCACAGACACTGCAATCACGGATTCACAGCAGCTGCAGCTGCATGCACTGCACCTTCAGAAACCTAAGCTTCAAACAGTCTGTCATGAATGGGAGATGGGTTCAGGCTTCCTCTCCCGGGAAACTACTGACTATTGATGGGTACTGATGAAGAACAGACATGGCCTTCGGTTGTGTGCCCACTAGTGACATCAGGCTCCACACCCATGGTCACATGCATAGCCACAAGTAAAATCAGGGTCCCAAAACAAAATGACATGAATTCAAGAAAGTGACCTTCGGGGATGTGGCAAGGAGATCAAAGTAAGTGGAACAAAAATAATCAGAATTGTGTGTGTGTGTGTGTGTGTGTGTGTGTGTGTGTGTATGTGTGTGAAATTGTCAAAGAACACATTACTGAAAGATTTGAAGATATAAGATTACATTAAAATAGCTGTACAGTAGATTTGTGTTATTATTTTTACCTGATAGATGAGGGAAATGAGTCCATTAGAAGTAACCAACGTAGTCTGGTGATCATGGCACACGCCTTTAATCCCAGCACTTGAGAGACAAAGGCAGGCAGATCTCTGTGAATTTGAAACATACAGAATGAGTTCTAGAACAGCCAGAGCTACACAGAGAGACTCTGTCTCAAAAAAAAAAGAAAGAAAGAAGGAAGGAAGGAAGGAAGGAAGGAAGGAAGGAAGGAAGGAAGGAAGGAAGGAAGGAAAAGAGAAAGAAAGGGAGAAAGAAGAAAGTAAACAATTGCTCACTAAGTAGCATAGGAAGTTGTTTTGGTTTTTGCTTTTTTTTTTTTTTAACCTAATCATATCTGACCATCACAAGGCTCTTGTCCTCTTATATTCACCAAAAGCCCCAAATCTAATCTTTGCCTTTTCAAGCCACCCAACTCTCCAGAAAGACATGCTATTTCATACAGGCAAAGCCCCAGCCCACAACTGACCATTTTCAAGTTATTCAAAGACTCCTATCCAGGCAGTGCTATAACTGGTTTCCATAAAAGGGAGATGCAAAATGGCCTAGGGAGTGACTCAGAAGCAGCAGTCCAGTTTTTATCTTTCCTGATGCATCCTACAGGGGCTAGAACACAAGTAGGGGCTATCATTAGATAAACGGGACAGGTTAATGCAGCAGAAGCCTCACTGGTAGAGAGGCCATTCTCTAGGATTATCCCAAGACAGAAATGACTTGCACTAATCCAGAGAGACTCTCTTGCAACCTGCAGCATGAATCTTGTTTTTCTTCTTACACAGAAAACCAGAAACAGAGCCTGAACTTGAGAGTGTGGCATTCTTGGATTTTCTTGGATGGGGCCATCTGAAACAAAGATGGAAGAAGAGCAAGTCCAACGTTGAGATCTTTGGAAAGTATCCACATTTTTTGACACTTCGACTTACTATTTTCCTGTTCCTAATTTTGTCTTTCCTAAAAAAATAACTACAACCATTAAAAATGAAACACTTTTCCTGTGTGCCCTCTCTATTTTCATCCCATTACCTTCTCCAGAGAATGTCAGTGGGTTCCACACTTTAGGTCTCTCACTGTTGAACAATTCCTCATCCATCCAGACAATACTGAAACCATTCCAGTAGAGCTGACCAGATTGTAGAGACTGGTGCCACCTGCCCTGTGAAATCCAGCTGGCTTTCACAGCAGCAGACTTATGTTTGATGTTAGCCTTGGAATCAAATGCAGCATCGACCCTCACACTTACCTGGAATGTTTCTTCACTCAAACAAATCTTTGTCAGATCTCCTGATTCGTGCCCACCAATCCTCAAAGCCACTTCTCTAACTGATCTCTTGAGCTATTCCCAGTTTATCGGCACTCATTTAGGCAGCCTTAGGAGCTTGGTAACTAAAACTCGACTTATTACCATCAACCTTCCAAGAAAAAGAGATCTTAACCTCAGTCTACTAGCTTTGTTTCACCTACCAAAAGAATTTTCATCCAGAGACAGACTCTCAAGTCTGGATATAATGTGACTACATATGGTGTGACCATGACCTGCCCAGCTATAGCATCCTCAGGTTGACCATTTCAACTGTGAAATTTCTTGGGTATCCCAGATGAATCTTCACTGAAGTAGAACTATTCTCTGTATACTTATAGAGAATTATTTTTAAAAAAAATTTTTTTTTTTTGGTTTTTTGAGGTAGGGTTTCTCTGTATTGCTTTTGGAGCCTGTCTTGGAACTAGCTCTGTAGACCAGGCTGGCCTCGACCTCACAGAGATCAAAAACCTGTCTCTACCTCCCAAGTGCTGGGACTAAAGGCATGCACCGCCAACACCCGGCTTAAGATTTATTTTTTATTTACATGTTGAACATGTTTGTGTGTGTATGTGTGCGTGTGTGTGTGTGCATGTATGCATTTGTGTGTGTGTGCATGTGAACACTTGCCCGTGGAGGCCGGAAAAGGGCATCCAATCCATCCCCTGTAGCTAGAGTCTCAGGTATCTGGGAGCAAACTCAGGTCTTTTCCAAGAGCAGCAAGTACTCTTATCCACTTAGCCATCTCTCTGACATACCCTTATTTTAAGATTTATTTTTGTTTTTACCTTTGTTCTTTGAATTTTTTAAAGATTTATTTATGTTGCCAGGCACGGTGCTACATCCCTTTAATCCCACTACTTGGGAGTCAGAGAGAGGTAGGTGGATCTCTGTGAGTTCAAGGCCAGTCTGGTCTACAAAGGGCTATACAGTGAGGCATTGTATCGAAGCGGGAGGGGATATGTTATTTTATGTGTATGAGTATTTTGCCTGCATGTATATATGTGCTCCACATGTGTGCCTGGTGCCCACAGAGACCAAAAGAGGGCATTGGAACCCCTGAAACTGGAGTTATGGATAGTTGCAAGCTGCCATGTGGATGCTGGGAACTAACCCAGGTCCTCTGAAAGAGCATCTAGTGCTCCCAGCCATTGGGTCATCTCTTCAACCTCTGTGGTTCTTTTAAAGAAAACAACAAAAAAAAAAAAGCAAATTATTTGAGAGCATAAGAGATAAACCATCCGAAGACCATTTAAGACAAAGGCAGGAGGATAAATAAAGACATTTTGGGTCAAATCATAGAACAATGATGCAATAATGAAAATATATGGACCAGAACTTCACAAGCAAGACAGATAAACATTAGAATTGTGATACTGAGAAGAAAACCAAGTGTTCAAAAACAAGAGTTATTAAACCTCTGTAAAAGTAAGATAGAACTGCAGACATGGCCCAGCAGTTGAGAAGGCTTCCTGCTCTTGCAGAAGATTATAGTTTGGTCCCCAGCACCCAGGTCAGGCAGCTCACAATCCCCTGTAACTCCAGCTTCAGGAAGTCAGACACCCTCTTCTGGACTGCTCACATACCTGCACTCATATACACATACACACAGTCATACACATAATTGTTAAAACTCAGAAAGTACCAATAAATACTTTCTATTTTACAAACCAATAGTTAAAATCAAATGTATCACATAAGAAATTAGAAACCAAGTGTGGTGGTGCACATCTGTAATCCTACAAATGATGCAAGAAGATTCGGGGGCAGCCTGTGCTGCCAGAAATCAGAAATTTAAAGAATGGATTTTTAAAATATAATGATAAAGCTGAGCTGGGGCTGACAGTGAATGCCTTTAATACCAGCACACAAGAGGCAAAGGAAGGCAGGTCTCTGTGAGTTGGAGGTCAGCCTGGTCTATGTAGATAGTTCCAGGCCAACCAGGGATACATAGTGAAACCCTGTCCAAGTTAATAATAATAATAAACAAATAAATCTGGGTGTAGTTGTGCACACCTGGAGCCCCAGCTACTCTGAAGGCTGGCACAGGAGGATGCTTTGTGTGCAAGATTTCCTCCTTTTTCTTTCAGACTTTATTTTTAAGTATGTGTATGTGTCTGTATAGGTGCCTGTAGAAGCCAGAAGAGGTACGGATCGCCCGAAATTGGTAGCAGATGGTTGTGAGCCACCTGGCATGGGTGCTGGAAACTGAACTCTGAATCTCTGCAAGAGCGATTTTCAGGCTTATCCAATGAGCCAATGCTCCAGACTCAAGTCCAAGACTTCAAAACTAGCTGAGACTACAAGCTGAGATTACAAGATCAAGAATGAAAAGAGAGGTAGGGAGGGAGGAAGAAGGGAGGGGGAGGAAAGGAAGGGGGAAAGGGAAGGAAGGAGGGGGAGGGGAAAGGAGGAAGGGAACGAGAAGGGAGGAAGGGAGATCTGAAATTTAAATGTAAGAAAACCAACAAATTCTGAGATTCTTGTAGAAAAGGATCTTATTGAGAAAATGGAGAATTTCCAGGTAAGACGGCAGGCTAGACACTGCCTCCAGGTGATCTGGACAAAGGAGTCAGATAAGAAAAGGATAGATGCTTTTCCAGAGGGAGAGACTAGAAAGAGGTTTGGGAGCCCACAAAACGGAAGAATACCTGAAACACACAGGGAAAAGCTGAACCTGGTGGGTAAAGTGCTTGTTGTGTAAGCTTGAACTGAGCTCAGATTCCCAACACTCAGCAAAACTCAGAGGGTGGTCGCATGCACGTGCAACCTCAGGGGCAGAAGCCAGTCTCTGGCTCTCACTAGCCAACCATTCCAGCTAATTGATAAGCCCCAGGTTTTGTGAGAGATCTTTCTCAAAAGAAATATGGTCATGATCAATAGAAGATACCCAATATTGACCTCAGGCCTCCACAGACATATGTATGCACACACATGCCTACACCATACACACATGTGCACACACTGTGGCTAAAATTCCTTCCCCGTAGGAATCACAAACCACACCTTCAACCTGACCCTTCCCCCAAAGACCCAATGACAAATCAAGGTATGATGCAACCAAAATTCACCTCGGGGTACCAATGACTTTATTGAGATTACTAACAGAGCACAGACAAGGGGCTACTTACAGGAGTGTGGGTGATCCCCCTTCCAGAAAATGGTTGCACAGAAAAGCATGGATGTTGTCTTTCCTGTAGCCACATAGATGGAGCCCTCTCCTCTAGACCTTCCTCGTGTATATACTGCTACATACTCTCTATCTATCTATCTATCTATCTATCTATCTATCTATCTATCTCTGCCTGTCTGTCTCTCTCTCTCTCACACACACACACACACACACACACCTGACTTAGACCCTAGAGGCCATGCTATACCATGTATTGGGAGGGAGGGGTGGCTGGATACTCAGGTGAAGGTTTCAGGACCCTCCTCTTGCCCCTGCCATCTTTGAGAGGAGGTAAAGAGTCAGCAAGCCTGGTTAGGATGATTTACTGTGAGCAGGTCCAGCCAAACTCTTAAAGATGGAGGCAATTTGGCTGTGAGAATAGTCCTACACAACAGAGAAAAAGAGTGGATGGGGAGAAAAAGGTGATTCGCTGGCTAAAAAAAAAAAAAAAAGTAAGCCAAACACAGCTTCAGTCACACGGTCTGGGGATGTGGCCATAGGCAAAAGCCACTCCTCAAAGATTAGTAAGGTTAGTGACAGACAGTCCTACCCTCAGGACAAGTCCACAGAATTCACAAGCCTCAAACCCAGCTGCAAATTTTGGTGAGCATGATTTCCTCAAATCAATAAGTCAATGTCATTCATGACTTAGAGAGCATCAGCTTCAGGGAGAGCCTGACGTTAAAAACTGAGCCACTCCTAGAGGTCAAGGGGGAGCCACAGGTCAGGCAGTATCCATCTGGCCTAACACCACCCTGGCTGAGGACAGCCCCAGAGAAGAACTGTAGCAAGCAGGAAAGCTGGACACAGAAAAGCCGAAAGGTGTGAGTGGCAAGATGATGGCCCAGGATGGAATAGCATAGGAAAAGATATCACACAACCATTGTCGGTCTGAAGCAGATCTCAGCAACTGAAAGTAACTGTGCCATGTGATGGCTCGGAGCCTGAAGCCAGGAGGTGGGTCAAACTCAGAACTTATTCACTTCTGAAGAACCTAAGAAATCTAAAGTTCCATAGCTATACTTCACACCAAGAGGAGGATGAAGAAGGTCACTGTACATAAGAAAAACGAATGATTCATCAAGAATGTATAACAGGGGCTGGGAAGATGGATCTGGAGTTAAGGGCACATTTTGCTCTTCAAGACACCTGAGGTTGGTTCCCAGAACCCACATTTGGTAGCTCACAACCTCCTGTAACTCTCAAGCCTTTGCCCTCAGCTGGCGCCTCATTTGCTTGAACATATGCACACACAGCATATACAATCACATAATTAAGAAATAAATACAGGGACGAAGAAATGACTCAGAGGGTAAGAGCACTGACTGTTCTTCCAGAAGACCTGGGTTCAATTCCCAGCATCTGCATGGAAGCTCACAACTGTCTTTAACTCCAGTTCCAGGGGACCCAACACCCATGGCAAAACACCAATGCACATAAAAATGAAATAAAACAAATATTTTTTTTAAAAGCCAGTCATGGAGCCACATGCCTTTAACCCTTTTAACTGGGAAGCAGAGGCAGGTAGATCTCTGAGTTCAAGACCAGCCTGGTCTACACAGCAAGTTCGAGGCTAGTTGAAGCAACATAGTGAGATTCTATCTCAAAGCAAAGCAAAACAAAAAGGTAGGACAAAAAGATGATATAATTTTTAAGAGTATATTTAACTACCAAACTCACAAAACAAACTAGAATAGATGTAAAGTGTCAGATATGTCCTGATACCATAGTAATGGGTAGTTTCAATATATCCTTTGTGTTTCTAGATAGATCATTCAAACTAGTAATCTGCAAAGAAACGAGGCTTAAACTATACAGTGGATCAAATGGACTAAACATTACCTAAAGAACAGTCAATCCAATAGCAGCCCATGGAACCGTCCCTAAAATAGATATTCTAGGCCATAATCAAGTCTTGCTAAACACAAATGAATCAAAATAATCATTTGTATTTCAGCAGATTGTAGTGCAGTAAAACTAGAAATCATTAACAAGAAAAACTATATAAGCCACACAAATACAGAGAGGCTAAACACATTCTTGAACGAATAGTAGGTTATTGGATAACTCAGGCAGAAAATGTAGAAGTTCTAGAAGCAAATGAAAATGAAAACACAATTTACAATCTGTAGGGAACAGCTAAGACAAAGAGGAATTTTTATAGCTACGCATGTTTATAACAGTCAGAAAAGGCTGTGGGTGGTGGCACGCGTCTTTATGTCAGCATTCAGGATATAGAGACAGTTGGAAACATGGTCTACATAGCAAGTTCCAAGCCATCCAGAACTACACAATAACAATGGGGGGGGGAGGAAACAGAGAGATCTCAAATAAACAATATTCATCTCAAGGACTTGGAAAAACAAGAACAATTCAAGCCTCAAAGTAGTAAATAGCAAGAAATAATATAGATCAGGGCAGAAATTGATTAAATGACTGCTAAAAGAACAGGATTAAATCCAAGTGGGCCTGAGTTAGGCTTTTGACCCTTAAAAGCCCACTCCCAGTGACACTCTTCCTCCAACGAGACCACGCCTCCTGATCCTTCTCAAGTAGGACCACTCCCTGATGACTAAGTATTCAAGTATAGAGCCTATGGGGCAGTGCTTACTCAAACCACCACACTCATGTTTTTAAAAATGGAAAATATAGAAGAAATAGAAAAAATCCTAGACACAAATACCCTACCAAAATTAAAAATATTAAAATAGCATCAACAGATCCCCAACAAGTAAGGAGACTGACACAGGAACAAAAGGTTTCCCAACAAAGAAAAATCCCAGGAGCTAACAGAGGCTCTGTCAAATTCTACTAAACCTTTACTGAAGAGTGAATTCCAAACTGCTACATAAAATAAAAAGGGGAGGAACACTACACTGCCAAACTCCTTCTGTGAAACCAGTATGACGCCAGCCCCAAAACTGGCAAAGAAAGAAAACCACGGGCCGCTTGTATTTCATCTCTTAAGAGATCCATTCACTTCCATGCTCTATTTTTAAACTGGGATGTTCGTTTTCCCCATATTTTGTTCTTCAGTTCTGTGTATATTCTAGATGCTAACCCTTTATCAGCCGTCCAGGTGCAAAAGACTTCCCCATTCTGCCTCTTCACCCTAACACTGATGCCCTTCACAACACTTCATGAAAGTGTTTTCGTTTCATTGGGATCCATCTATCAGTTATCCATCTTCATGTCTATGCTACCAGTCCTACCAGTCCTTTCGTGTACCAGTGAGTTCTGGTGTGTTCCATGCTTTCTCCTCTATCAGAGTCAGGGTACTGGGTCTTATTTTGATGTTCTTGATCTGTTTGGAGTTCATTTTTGTACAAAGGGAGAAATGAATGATCTAGTTTCATTCTTCTACATGTTGCTATCTAGTTGGATCAGCACCAATTATTGAAGTTGCTATCTTTTCTCTGGTGTGTATCATTGGACTCATTGGTAAGCATCAAGTGGCTTTAGGAGTGGGGACTTATATGTGGGTGGGTCCTTAACTCTATTCTATTGACCAATGTATCTGTTTTAACTCCAGTAAAATGCTGTTTTTATTGCTATAGCTCCTTGCCATAATTCGAAATATAGAATGATGATACATCTTGATCCACAAGTAACAAGAAATGACCTAAGATAATGGGCATGGCTTGAGCATATATGAGACCTCAAAGCCCACCTCTACACTTCCTCCAGTATGGCCATACCAACTCCAACAAAGCTATATCTCATAATAATTATAATAGTGCCTTTGAGCTTATGGGGGCCAATTACATTCAAACTACCATAATATATAAAGAGTTTAAATAGTATTAAACTATAACAGGGTGATAATGCCTCTACTACACACCACAAACTAACAAATAAAAACCCAGTGCCAGGAACATGCTACCCCCTGTGGAGTTTTTGGTCAGTGAGGTCCCCAAACATTACAGGCTATTGCCAGTACTTTTGTTAATCCTCCAGAATCTGGTGGAAAGACTCTGTCACTGATAATACCACACAACTTGAGTCACAGAACCCAGAGAAATCAAGTGTGAACTTATCTAGAAGGTGCATCCCTACTAGCTAGCTTTCACAGTGCTGGAAGATGATGTGCACATCACTGGAGGAGAAAAGTAACCATCAGTCTCACCCAGCTGTGAACACTACAAGCTACAAGACATGCTCATGGGAGCAATCGTCGAACAAATGTCATGGGAATAACCTACCATATTTTTCTTTAAATTTACTGCCTTTGGGTTTTATTGCTGTGAAGAGACACCATGGCCACAGCAACTCTTATAAAGGAAAACATTTAACTGGGGTTGGCTTGCAGTTCAGAGGTTGAGCCCACTATCGTCACTCACGGCAGGAAGCATGGTGACACCCAGGCACACATGGTGCTGGAGAGGTAGCTGAGGTTCTCATCTGGATCCACAGGCAGCAGGAAGAGAATGAATCACACTAGGCCTGGCTAGAGCTTCTGAGACCCCCAACCCTGCCCCGAATAACACACTTCCTCCAATAAGGCCACACCTCCCCATAGTGCCAGTCCCTGTGAGCCTATGGAACCATTTTCATTCAAAACTACCACACTTACCTTTTTCTACGTTTTTATTATGTTTCAAATTAAAATAAAATCACATCACTTCCCCCGTCCTTTTCTACTTCCAGCCACTGCCAGATACCCTCCCTTAAACCCCTATATCCATCCATCCCTCTCAAGTCGGTAGCCTCTTTTCTTTTAATATAGGTATGCGAGGACTCATAATATATATATATATATATATATATATAAACTCCATGTGTGAGTGTGTGTGCATGTGGGGGGTGGTCATGAGTGTGTTTGTGCTCAAGAGTGTGTGTGGTTTCAGAACTGACCATTCTGCTTTGGACAACCAATAAGGGGATGGATCCCTAGGAGAGGTTAATTCTCCCAGCAGTCATTAGTTGCCAGATAGTTCTTTGCCTAGGTGTGTAACTGCATGAGATTTACCCCCTACAAACTGTTAACATGTTCATTTAAATTGCCGTTGTTCCAGTCTTGTGGATTCACAGCAGATTTCCTGGTACTCTGGTTCTTACATCTTTCCACCCCACTCGTCTATGTTCCCTGAGCCATTGATGCAGGAGTTGTGGTGTAGACGTTATCTGCTGGGACCGAAATCCCCACAATCTGTTGATCTCTGCCTGTATCCAATTGTGGTTTTCTGTGGTGGTCTCTGGTTCCTACAAAGAGAGGCTTCTGTGATGAGGGGTGGGAGCTCTTATCTGTGGGTATAAGGATGAGATTTAGAGTGTAGAAGAGTTACACTGGTCTAGCAGTGAGGCCGTAGTAAATTCTTTTTAAGGCTCATAGTCTCACTAGCCTTGGGAAGCTGGCTTTTTTCCAGTACCAGGCATGATTTCCTTTCCATTGAGTGGGCTTTAAATCTGATTAGATAGCTGTTGTTTGCCACTGACATGGGAGAGCCACTTAGTTGTGCCTTTATGTATATCTCGTCATGCTGGTAATTGTCATGGTCCGTGGGCATTGCAGCTGAGTGGTACTGTGGAATTGTCTTCCTCCACTGACAGCTTGCCCCGTATTTTATGGAAACTAAACCATAGGAAAGAGGCTTCCAGATCAGATTCAGCTCAAATCATCTGAGTCCTGTTGTGAATGCAGGGTTCTCAGCAACAGGAGTCTACATTCAACTCCTGAGATGCAACCAAGGGATACACTAAGATTCTATATCACTTTGGGAGTCATATTGGATAATGACACTTTTATTAGTCTATTGTCTTTGTGGGAGCATTGTCAGTCCAAGTAGCTTAATTTCCTTTAAGATATTGTGTTTGTGTGTGTGTGGTGTGTGTGTGTGTGTGTCTGTCTGTGTGTGTGTGTGTGTGTGTGTGTGTGTGTGTGTGTAGTCCCTCCCTCTCTCCTCCCCAGTGGAAGCCCCAATTTGAAACTTGGAACATTAAAATTGCTGCAAGAACCCAGTCACAAAAAGAGGAACATGGTATGTACTCGCTCATATATGGATTTTAGACATAGAGCAAAGGATTACCAGCCTATAATTCACCAGAGGAACTAAGATACAAGGTGTATTCTAAGAGATTCATATAAAGTCCCTCACAGAAGGGGAAAGGGACAAGTCCCCCAGAGCACAGGGGAAGTGGGGGGGGGCAGTGAATGGAGAGAGAAGTAGGAGAAAGAGAGGGGAGGAGAGGAAAACACGTATGACTAGGAAGATTGAGTCAGGGTGGGAATAGAAGACAGAAGAGAGAGAGAGAGAGAGAGAGAGAGAGAGAGAGAGAGCATAAAAGAGGGAGCCATTATTGGCTTGAAGAGAAAACTGAACCTAAAGAAAGGTCTAGAGACCTACAATTTGAGCAACCGTGGAAAGGCTACCATAAATGTCCTTCCCGGATAATGAGTTCAACAACTAACTTATCCACCATCATGGAGCCCTCATCTAGTACCTGTTGGAAACAGAAGCAAACACCCATACATAAACACTGAGTTGAACTAGAATCCAAATGCAGAGGGAGAGGACAAGACCAGGTTGCAGAAACACATAGAGACAGCTGACCTGAACAAGGAGGAGCTAACGGGCCCCCAGACTGATAGCTGTGAAGCCAGCATGGGACTGACTCAGGCCCCCCCCCCTGAATATGGGTCTTAGCCAGAAGGACTGAGCAGTCTAAGGGACCTCAGACAGTAGAACCAGGATATATTCCTGGTGCACAAAAGGACCTTGCGGACACATCTCCCATGGAGGGATACTGCCTTAACCTAGAGACAGGAGAGAAGTCCTAGTCCCTACTTCAAATGACCTGACAGATCTACATGACCCCACATGGATGGCATTGCCCTACATGTGGAATTGGGGTGGGGGGATAGGAGGGGAGGGTGGTCAGGGTGCATGTGAGGGGGGAGAGCGGGTAAGAGGGAGGGAGGGAGGGAGGGAGGGAAGGAGGGAGGGAAGGAGAGAGGAAGGGATGGAGGGAGGGAGGGAGGGAGAGAGAGGGAACTGGGATCGACATGTAAAATAAAAAAATTAAAAATAAATAGAAATAAAAATAAAATGAATGTAAAAAAGGAAACATAGCCAGTACTCTACAAGCTATAGATGCAGGAAAGGACTTTCCGAACAGCATTCCATTTGTAATGGAATAAAGGTGTCAAGAAGCAAAAGGGACACTTGAGGGAAAGGGACCAGCAAGGGGGCATGAGAGCTGTGGGAGGGCAGCAGGGAGTAGCGTAAGAGCAAAATGTACTGGCACATATGTATGGAAATGTCATAATGAAATCCATCACTTTGTATAATAACCTTAAAAACATTTTTAATTGCCCCTAAGCCTAGCAAGATGGCTTAGGGGGTAAAGGCAGAATTTCTAAACTGTAATTGCCTCTAAGAAAACAGTTATGTGTGTGCTGTCTGGTTCTGAATGCTTTCTCACACATACCTGTAAAACTATAAAAGCATTAAAAATCCGAAGCGCAGAGGCTGGAGAGGAGGCTCACAGCCATCCTCGGCAACTCCAGTTCCAGGGCACTGATGCCCTTTTCTGGCCTCCAGGCGTGCGTGTGGTGCACAGACATTCATGCAGGCAAAACACCTGTGCACATGAAATGAAAATTAAAAAATAAATAAATAAAAGCGCAACCCATTGAGCACACCCAGGCATTAGAACAGAACTTCATGGACACTCAAAATAACACAGGACACACATCGATGTGACTCCCAAAGGGCAAATCACTAAGGGATCAGTTATTCATAAATGAGACATTCAGAAGAGAACGTAAAAGAAGGCTGACTACAAACAAATCCATTTAGCAGGAAGAACAAGTTGAACATCAGGGTGGAAGCAACAGACTCCTAAAGTCCTCGTCCTCTTAACTTAAGAATGACCTCCAGAAAGGTAATGATGAAAACTCGCAGTGCATGTCACAGGAACCAACTGTTACCCAGGAGGAGGAATGTGAGGGGGCTGGGATCAGCTCGCAAGGCCTCTCAGTGGCTAGTGTTAGATGATGCAAAAGCACACTCAAGTCCTCCCCTTGGGGCTGTGGATGTGATTCATCCGAGAAAAGCAGGCAAGCCTACTGACCTGAGTTCAATCCCTGGAGCCCGAAGGAAGGCGAAAAGTCAGACTGACTCCCACATGTGCTCCATAATATGCTGCTGCTGGAGATATGAGGAAGCTTTGCTTTTTGTGGTTGCTTGTTTGAGACAGGGTATCTCATATAGCCCAGTGTCTTAGGATTCTCATTGCTGTGATAAAACACCATGATCAAAAACAACTTGGGGAGGAAACGGTTTATTTCAACTCACACTTGCACATCACAGTCTATCACTGAACACTGAAAGAGGTTCAGGTAGGAACTCAAACAGGGCAGGGACCTGGAGGCAGGAACTGAAGCAGAGGCCATGGAAGAACGCTGCTTACCGGCTTGCTCTTCGCAGTTCATTCAGCCTGCATTCTTATGGTACCCAGGACAGCCAGCCCACAGTAGGCTGGACCCTCCTATGTAAGTCATCAATCAAGAAAATGCCTCAACTCTGAGATACCATCTTACTCCTGTCAGAATGGCTAAAATCAAAAACACCAATGACAGAGTATGCTGGAGAAGATGTGGAGAAAGGGGAACACTTCTCCACTGCTGGTGGGAGTGCAAACTCATACAGCCATTTTGGAGATCAGTATGGCGGTTCCTCAGGAAAATGGGAATTAGTTTACCACAGGACCTGGCAATCCCCTTCTTAGGCATATACCCAAAAGATCCACATCCATGCAACAAAGACATCTGTTCAACTATGTTCATAGCAGCATTATTTGTAATGTCGAGAATCTGGAAGCAACCTAGATGCCCCTCAACTGAAGAATGGATAAAGAAGATGTGGTACATTTATACAATGGAATACTACTCTGCAGAAAAAAGAAAACAATGGAATCTTGAATTTTGCAGGCAAATGGATAGAACTTGAAGAAACCATCCTGAATGAGGTAACCCCGTCACAAAATCAGGAACATGGTATGTACTCACTCATATATGGATTTTAGGCATAGAGCAAAGGATCACCAGCCTACAATTCACAGCACCAGAGAAGCTAGGATACAAGGATTACTATAAGAGAATAATACAAAGTCCCCCACAGAAGGGGAAAGGGACAAGATCTCCTGAGCATATTGGGAGGGGGTAGGCACAGTGAGTGGAGGGAGTTAGGAGAAAGAGAAGGGGAGAAGAGGGGAGAGAGGAGAACATGAGGGGCCAGGAAGGTTGAGTCAGGGGATGAATAGACACGAGCAAGAAAAGAGACACCATAATGGATACCATTATAGGTTTGGAGATAAAACTGACACTAGAGAAATGTCCAGAGATCTACAACTAACAATCTGAGCAACAGTGGAGAGGCTACCTTAAATGCCCTTCCCTGATAATGAACTTATATGCCCTGATAACTAACTTATATGCTATCCTAGAGCCCTCAGACAGTAGCTGATGGAAACAAAAGCAGACACCCACAGCTTAAACACTGAGCCAAACTCATGGAATCCAGTTGTAGAAAGGAGTGATGAACAAAGGGATCAATACCAGGCTACAGAGACAGCTGACCTGAACAAGGGGGAGCCCATGGACCCCAGACTGATAGCTGGGAAACCAGCATTGAACCAACCCAGACCCCCTGAACATGGGTCTCAGTTAGAAGGCCTGTGCAGTCTAAGAGACCTCAGACAGTGGAACTAGGATGTATCCCAAATGCAGGAAAAGACTTTGGGAGCACATTCCCCATAGAGGGATAGGATACTCCCTTAACCTAGAGATAGGAGGGCCTTACTCCAAATGACTTGACAGATTTTGATGATCCCTCCTGGAAGGCCTCACCCTCCCTGTGGAGTAGGTGGGGAATGGGATGGGAGGGGGGTCAAGGGACATGGGAGGATGGGAGGGAGAGGAAACTGGGATTGATATGTAAAATAAGAAAAATAATAATAAAAGAAAAACTAGAAAACAAAAAGCTGCAAACCAACTCTAGTAAGAACAATATAGATGAACCATAGTTTGTTACCATCATCATATAAGTCTCAGTCTTTTCTACCCAGAACTCAGGTGTCTTTATTTTGTTTAAATTCCTTTTCCTGTAGAAACAAAAAAGTAAGAATGATGTTATGAGTTCTCAAATGCCAACCAAAGTTTTGTAATATTATCAATAAAAGTAGAAGTGTAAAACAAAAAAAAAAAGAAAGAAAGAAAGAAAGAAAGAAAGAAAGGAAAGGAAGGAAATGCCCCCACAGAATCCCCTCAAACAAATCTGGTGGCGCCACTTTCTCAATTGAGGCTCCTTCTTCTCAAATGACTCTAACTTGTGTCAAGTTGGTATAAAAATTAGCCAACATGGCCAAGCTGATCTGGGACTCTTGGCCCTCCTGCCTCCACCTCCCCAAATGATGAAATTACAGACATACATCACCATTCCCAGATGTTATCTGGTATTTTTTAACAGACTTAATTCACTTTATTTTTCTTGTATAAAACCCCTTATGTGGTGGCAACAGCTAGAGACTGGGTCCTCTGAACAGAGACTCTGGTATGGGCTTTCACAAGATGGTCAGTGAATTCCTGATAAGGAGACTTGGTGAATACAGTCTCTTTCCAGAGGTCAGGGGTCAGGTAGCTGTAGGTCTTAGAGATGGCATCAAAGTTGGCCTTGGCAAAGTTGCCCAGGGTGGCAGTGCAGCCCCTGGCTGATGTGTAGCAGTCATCAATACGGCCAGCATCAGTAGCTTCTTGGTCACAGGAGCAGAGACGATGCCAGTGCCTCTGGGGGCAGGGATGAGACGCACCAACACAGAGCCACAGCGGCCTGTCACTTTGCACGGAACAGTGTGGGGCTTGCCAATCTTGTTCCCCCAGTAGCCTCTCCTCACAGGGACAATGGAAAGTTTGGCCAAGATGATGGCCCCTCGGATAGCTGTGGCTACCTCCTTGGAGTACTTAATACCAAGACCAACATAACCGTTGTAGTCCCCAATAGCGACAAAAGCCTTGAACCTGGTCCGCTGGCCAGCCCTTGTCTGTTTCTGTACTGGCATGATCTTTAGAACCTCATCCTTAAGAGATACCCCCAAGAAAAAGTCAATAATCTTGGATTCCTTAATGGGCAGAGAGAAAAGGTAGATCTCCTCCAGGGACTTGATCTTCATGTCCTTAACCAGGCGGCTCAGCTTGGTGACAGGGACCCACTCCTTGTTTTCGGCTTTACCTCCACGGCCTGGACCACAACCGCGGCCCCTGAGACCGCTGATGAAGCCTCCGCTGAAGCCGCCGCGGCCTCCTGCTGCACCGGCGTCATCTGCCATTTGGTGTTTTCCCGAAGTAGAAGAAGCTGGTATTTATTTTTTTATGCATAGTCTTCAAATACCTGTGAAATCCATTTTCTCTGTTGTGTTAGCTTTTGTCTGCTTGACCTCTTGGCTTCTGAAGATGAAGTATGTTTTTAATTCTCACATTGTGATTGCAATTGCCAACAGTTCCAATCCACCAATGTTGTGTTTGCTTTGTGTTAGAACATCATTAGGAGAATTCTCAGTGTGTGTGTGTGTGTGTGTGTGTGTGTGTGTGTGTGTGTGTGTAGTGTGTGTGTGTGTAGTGTGTGGGTGTGGGTGTGTGTGTGTAATCAGGTCCACAGACTTCTGCAGAAAGAATCTTAGAAACTGAACTATCTGCCAGTCCCAATCACTGCTTTTATTCCTCCAGAGTCTTCATTTTACAAAGATGTGACACTACTCTTTGCCCTTGTTGGTGCAGGTTAGCCTTAAACTGTATTCTACATTAAGAAAATGTAAATATATTAATTTTGTTTCTACTTTTTTGCCATTCTAAGAATCAAATCCAAGGCCCTGGACATGTGAGGCAAGCACTCTACCACTAAGCCAGATCCAGGAATGTCTTTTATCTTTATTTTCTCTCATCCTTGGGTTATAGTTTAACTGGATATCAGTTATAGTTAAGCATAATTTTTTTTTCATCTTGGGAACATTAGTTTAATCTCTGAATCTATTGTTCTTTGGCAAACTGATTAACATTAAATACTCTCACTAATAATTTCTAGTATGTTCTCTTCCCTTCATGTTCCCCATTCTACTACAATGTCTCCAAACACAATCAAGAAAGAAAAAAATAACAGGTCATGGTGGTGCATGCCTTTAATCCCAGCACTCAGGAGACAGAAGTAGGCAGATCTCTGTGAATTCAAAGCCAGAGTTAAAGTGAGAGCCTTGCTCAAAAAGAGAAACAGAGATGGGATGGGGAATTAAATATAGAATGGGAAGAAATATTGTTTGAATCATATATCTCATAAAATTGTATGTAGAATATAAAAAATAACAAATAGTGAGTTATGTTCATACAATGGAATGTTTTCCAGCAATGGAAAGAAATGAAGTAACAATACATGCTACAATGTGGATAAACCTTGAAGATATGAAGCTAAGTGAAAAGAGCCAGTCACAAAAGACCAAGGGATATAATCCATTCTGTACAAAACCTCCATAATAGACAAATCCAGGAGTACATCAGAGGTTGCCAGAAGTTGGGGCAGGGGAGTGACTGCTAGTTCTCCAGTTTGCAGTGATGGTTTCATGACTCTGTTGCTATGGTAAATGGTCACATGATTCACACTTGGCAGTGTGAATAATAAAAATAAAGCTACCACAAAAATAAAGTAATATTAGAAGGAACTGTGCATGGTAACCTTACTCTAATACTCACAGGCCCTAACTTCCCCATTATTGAGCCACTCTTGCTCACACTTAGGGAAGGAAGCACACTGGGGTTGAAAGTTTTATACACAAAGATTGGACACACTAGTGCATGTTTTTATTCCCAGCACTCAGGAGACAGAGGGAGGTGAATCTCTTGGAGTTTGAGGACAGTCTGGTCTACATAGCAAATTCTAGGGCCACCAGGGCTATAGAGTGAGACCTTGTATCAAAAAAAAAAAAAATGAAGGAAGGAAGGAAGGAAGAAAGGAAGGAAGGAAGGAGAAAAGAAAAGGAACACATTATACAGTTTAACAAAAGAAAAGAAAAATTGGGGTGCCACATGGCATGGCAGCACAGAACCGAAACCCCAACTGAAACTAAAGTGAGATGGTTTGGAGTTTGAGTTTAGTCTGGGTTAGGTAGCAAGAGTCTCAGATAAAATCTTTAAAAAAGAAAACAGGGTTGCTACAACCACATGGAGGGTCCAACACTGAGCACATAGACCATAACACTTGGTGCATTCCACTTCCTGATTTTTCCATCCCTATTGGTTGATATCCATTCATAGTAGCTCTTGGCTACCATGGCTAACACACATACCCACAACTCAAAAGGAGACAACAGAAAGTCTGGTTTGATCACTCCCACTGGGCTGAAGTGCAGGATTTTACACAGTCTCTTTACTTCTATTACAAACTGACCTATGGCAGTAAACCCTGTAGTACATCAAACAGGAAGCCTCTGCCTCAGCCAGCACTCCTCAAAACAGCAGGTGAGTTTGAAAAGAGTGGGTTTCATTTGATTCTAGAATACAAGCATAGGAAAATAAGTAACACGTGTGTGTACTCATCATAGCTCTATGTCTGGTTTAATAACACCTCTCTTCCAGTGAACCTTCCAAGGTCCCCTACCTTGGGCCAGAGCCTCTATTAAGCTGGGTTCATTACACATTAGGTAACTGAAAGAAATAGCCTACAGAGAAGAAATAGGAACGCGTCATAGGACTTCTTGAGTGATAAGAAGTTATTCTTTTTTCAACATTCATGGAGTGTGGTGGCCAGCACTGCTGCAGAACCCAGTCACTGAAGCATGAACTGTAACAATCTTTACAGTCAGGTGCCTCTGTGGGGGGCTGGGGGGTATTCTAATTTTTAGTCAACTTGACAAAAGCTGGAATCATCTGAAAGAAGGAAACCTCAGTTGGAAAAAAAAATGCCTCCATAAGATCCACCTGTGGGGTATTTTCTTAATTAGTGATTGATGTGGGAGGGCCCAGCCCATAATGGGTCAGTTGACCCGGACCCTGGGGGAGGGAGTGAAAATGAGAAGGCAAGAAATGAAAGAGATGGAGACAAGACAGTGTTCTGATCAAGTCTCATTGATGGATATAACCACAGGGTTTAAGTAGTAGTGGAGAAATGAGGGAATGGGCCAACGGGAGGACGTGAGGGAGGCAGAATGTCCTTCCAATCAGGATGCGGCTGTTCTGCTACAAGATAAGTTGCTATACGATGAGCCTGCAGTTGGGGATCTTTCAGGGTCAGGCTACAGCATGCGCTTAACTGGAGAACAGGCATAGGGGAATGGAAAATTACCAGTGTGTTAGTATCTAAGAGAATAGTAGGAAAGGTGGCTGTTAAGATGCTAACTTTGCTCTGGGGTTCCCCACAGCACCATCCCTGAGTTTTGTAAGGATGGAGACTGAGTAAGTCATGATGAGCAAGCCAATAAGCAGCACCCCTCCATGGCCTCTGCATCAGCTCCTGCTCCAGATTTCTGCCCTGTTTGAGTTCCTGTCCTGACTTCCTTCAGTAATGGACAGTAATATGGAAGTGTGAGCCAAATAAACCCTCTCCTCCCAACTTTTTTTTTGTGTGTGTGTGTGTGGTGTTTCATTACAGCCAGGGTAACCCTAAGACAACAGTGTGTGGGTGCTTTGATCCCATGGGCTTATGTGCACTTTGTGCATGCTGTACCCACAGAAGCTGGAAGGCAGCAACAGGTCCAGTTGAGCTGTAGTTCAGAGACAGCTGTGAGCCACCATGTAGGCACTGGGAATCAAGCCCCAGTCCTCTGCTGAGCCCTCTTTCCAGCCTCTAGCCTCACTCTCTTTGCATAAAAATACAGCCTTTCTTTTCCATCCTCATCAAGTATGTGAGACTTGGTGCTGAGTGTGGAAGGAAGGGTAAGGAAGCTGCTGCCACAGAGCAAAACAGACAACTTGTTAGTACTCAGGCACCTGTACTGGCCTGCCCCAGGGTTCTGACAGGATACGCCCTCAGCTGCAGACACTAAGAGCACCACCTGTGCACGTTCACTGTGTTTCCTTTTAAAACGGCCCTGCCCACCTCCCATCCCTCTCTCTCTCTCTCTCTCTCTCTCTCTCCCTCTCTCTCTCTCTCTCTCTCTCTCTCTCTCTCCCTCTCCCTCTCCCTCTCCCTCTCCCTCTCCCTCTCCCTCTCCCTCTCCCTCTCCCTCTCCCTCTCCCTCTCCCTCTCCCTCTCCCTCTCCCTCTCCCTCTCCCTCTCCCCCTCTCCCCCTCTCCCCCTCTCTCCCTCTCTCCCTCTCTCCCTCTCCCTCCCCCTCCCCCTCCCCCCTTCCTCCCTCCCTCCCTCCCTCCCCCCCTCCCTGTCTTCCTCCCTCCCTCCCCCTTTCTCTCCCTCTCCCCCTCCCTACCCCTTCCCCTCTCTCCCTCTCTCTATTTGTTCTCCTCTCCCTCCCTCTCTGTCCCCCTCTCTCCCCTCTTTCCTCCCTCCTCTCTCCTGCTGCTCTTGTCACCAGAGGCCAGTCTCCCCCTTCCATCTCCCCTTTTCATGACCCCTTTCCCTAATTAAAAAAAAAAAACCCTCTGCATGACCCCTGTGGAATGGTGTCTTTCTCTCGTGTGCCACTTTTCTTCAGTTACAATGCAACTGAGAGGGAACTGAAAGTCTGTGAAACTGGACTGAGACAGACCCCTCCTCTCCCTCAGGAGTGCTATCGGTCACTCCTGCGCCCCCAAGCATTACTCGTGAGCTGTCGGTTATTAGTTTTCCAGCAGGCAGAGCGGAAAATGTAATGGTTAAAAAAAAAATGTAGAGTTAATGACCCTCCTCCTTGTTTTCTCTTCTGTGTCTTTCATCTGAAGTGCTGTGCTCTGAGATGGAACGCCTCATTCCCCGCCCCCAGACATGTGGTTCCAGCCTTCCTTTCCCATCTTTGCATGTGACCACAAAGAGGAGCTTAGTGGAAAATTCCTAGATATCCTGAATTCTGGGAGGTAATTTTCCCAACTCAGCCAGCCAGACTGAATGGCATAGGCCTGGAATAACAGCTACTTGGGAAGCTGAGGCAGGAGGCTCTCAAGCCCGAGGCTAGTTGGGGCTACAGAGTGAGGTCAAGGCCAGGCTGGAAAACTTGGTAACAATTTGTCTCAAATTTAATAATAGGGGCTGACAGAAAGCTAGGCACTTGCTGCTCTTGTTCTGTTCTCAGGACCCATACTGGGCACCTCACAGTCTCCTGTAACTCCAGCTCCAGGGTTATCCTATGTCTCTGGCCTCCTGCACTCAGATACACCACCACCACACACGTGCACACATGGGCTTTAAAATAATTAAACCCCTAAAGAGAAGTGTTTGGGACTACAGTGTTTGGGCACATGCAGGAGGCCTTGGGGGTCAGTCCCCAGTAACGAAAATTGAAAGGAAACGTGGTGTTCAGCTACCTTCTGTTTCTCCACCACCCTGCCTTCTCTTCTCTGAGAGCTGACCTGGTTAGTAGGATGTTTCCTCTGTTCGAAGCCTGGAGTGAGGCACCTCCAGACTCCTTCCCAACTGACCCCTCAACAAGATATAAAAAGCAAGATGTTACCTTCTGTTCTCTATCTGTGGGGGAAGGATCATGTGCCTTTATGGAAATTCAGCGGCTCCCTCTCTCTCTCTCATACAGGCACACACACACACACACACACACACACACACACACACCCTTAAAACTACAAACTATACCCTATCCAGTTCCCATGCTTGGAACCCAGCTCCAAGTGTGGCATGCAAGTATGCTTGCAACCATGTTCAAAAGTGGAACAGGGCCAGGCGTGGGTGGCACTCGTCTTTAATCCCAGCACTCAGGAGACAGAGGCAAGTGGATCTCTATGAGTTTGAGACCAGCCTGGTAGCTCCAAAGCTACAGAGAAACCCTGACTCAAAAAAATGGAACAGGGAGCTGGAGAGATGATTCAGGGGATCCTATGTCCATTTCTGACCTCCATGGGCACTGCACACACATGATGCACATACATACATGCAAGCAAAACACCTGTACACATATAAAAAAATCAACCTAAAAACTATTTTTTAAGTGGAGCAGTATCAGAACTAAGGTGTTAAACCTGTCATTCCAGGACTGGAGACATCGCTCAATGGTTAAGAGCACTGACTGATTTTCCAGAGGACTTGAGTTCAATTCCCAGCACCCACATGGAAGCTAACAACTATCTGTGATTCCAAGATCTGACACCCACACACAGACATACATGCAGGCAAAACATCAAAAAACATAAAGTAAAAATAAATTTAAAAAAAATTAAAAACAAGAGACCTGTCATCCCAGAGCTTGGGAGGCCGAAAGAGGAGTTTCAGTGCCATCCTTGGCTATGTAGCAGATTTGAAAAAAACAATATGGGGCTACTTGAGATCCTGTCTCGAAAAAATAAAAATAGGGGCTAAAATGATGACTTGGCAGTTAAGAACAAAGGCTGTTCTTCCAGAAGACCCAGGGTTGAATTCCCAGCACCCTCACAGCAGCTCACAACTGGAGTCTGTAACTCCAGTTCCAGGGGATGCAACACCCTCACACAGACATACATGCAGGCAAAAAGCCAACACATATGAAATAAAAACAAGTAAATTTAAAAATAAAAACAAACAAATAGAACTAAGGAAGTAAAACATAGACACCTTTAAATATAAACCTTTCTATAAAATCCTTTAAGCTCTTCTTAGTCTTCTAGATTTATATAAATTTTGCAGAAAAAATAAATACTATGTTTCCAGGGTAAAGTGTCTCACTCTTGAATTCTCAGACTTTAGTTTCCTTCTGCCTCCCTGCTTTACTGTTCCTTCTGTTTCTATTCTATCCCACTATCTCTAAGTGTGATCTGAGGGTTATGCATCAAAAGAGGTGTTTAGGGATTAGGGGTAGATAGTCTCAATGATTAAGAGTGGGCAGTCTCAGCAGTCATGAAGACCTGAGTTCAAATCCCCAGCACCCATGTGAAGAAAGCCAGATATGGCTGCACATGGGTGAGTATAACCCCAGCTTTGGAAAGCAAAGACAGGCAGATCCTGGGAGCTCAGTGGCCAGCCAGCCTAATGGAGACAATCCCGGAGTTCAGTCAGAGATCCTGTGTCAAGAGAAGAAGGTAGAGGAGGAGGCCCTGCGCACCCCACATTCTCCTCTGGTCTGTGTGCACTCAAATACACATGAATACACAGCACATGCAGGAACACACACACACACACACACACACACACACACACGGGTCTCGCCAGCCATCAGTGGTCTCCACCTTAGTGTCTGGGCAGTCATCCTTTCCCTCACTGCCATCCCCCCCCCCTCACAAGCTGAGCTCTGCACAGGTGCTCACAACCTCCCTTTATGCTAACACCTGAAAAGATTCTACATCCTACTACAGAGATACCTGTTCCTCCATGTTCGCTGCCCTGTTCCAGGCACGATTAGCCAGAAATAGAAGCAGTGTAAATGTTCATCTATGTGTGAATGGAAGAAAATATGGTACATTTACATAATGGAGTATTAGTCAGCTGTTAAGAAAAACAAAATTGTGAGTTTTTCAGGTAAATGAGTAGAACTGGAAACAGTCATTCCGGGTGATGTAACCCAGGCTCAGAAAGATAAAAGTGGCTTGTTTTCTCTCATTTGTGGATGTTAGCTTTGATATTTTCAGCTATGTATGTTTCATTTGGAATACTCATTGAAGTCAGGAGATGAGTGCGGGGAGATAGAATGCAGTGGTCTTATGGTCTAAATGAAAATAACAGAACAGGAAGGGTTAAATTGGGTAGGGAATGGGAAGGCAATATAGTGGAGGAAAATGAGATAACTAACACCAAAGACTTTTTTAAAGTTATATGGAAATTTATTATTATAGAAGTCTCCTAAAATAGAAACATATCCATATTGATAGTTCAAATGGTGTTATCCTGTAACAGGATGACACTGCCCCTTCTAGACACCAGAAACTAATAAATAAAGCCCCAGTCCTTCTGGGCAGTGATGGTGCACACCTTTAATCCCAGTACTTGGGAGGCAGAGGCAGGTGGATCTCTGTGAGCTCAAAGCTACAGAGACAGTTTCAAGACAGCAAGGGCTGTTACACAGAGAAACCCTTTCTCAAGAGAGAGACAAGACAGAGACAGAGGAAGGAAGGAAGGAAGGAAGGAAGGAAGGAAGGAAGGAAGGAAGGAAGGAAGGAAGACAAAGAAGACCTCAGTTCCAAGAATCTATTTCCTCAGTTACCTCTCATAGAATTGTTGGTCAGTGAGGTCCCCAAACATTACAGGCTATTACCAGAACTTGGTGGTAAGACTCTATCACTGATAACACCACACAACTTGAGTCATAGAACCTGGAGAAATCAAGCTTGGACTCACATGGAAGGTGCATCCCTCCTGGCTAGCTTTCACAGTGCCCGTAGATGATACACACATCACTGGAGGAGAAAAGTAACCATCAGTCTCACCCAGCTGTGAACCCTTCAAGCTGCAATAATAAACAGGCTGGTAAAACATGCCCATGGGAACAATAGTGGCACAGATGTCAGGGGAGTAATCTACCACTTTATGATTTGATTTAAGGCATACACCACAAGATAAAACCAGGACCAAGAACCTGTGGCTAGACAGATCATGGACTATAGAGGAGAACCTGCCATTGTTATTCTGCTAAGTGTACATAGTATCAAACTGACTGCTAGTGGTTTATTGTTATATCTGAACAATGGGGGATATCCTTTTGTATATGTTTCTCTTATTGGTCGATGAATAAAACAGTTTGTCCAATAGAGGCAGAAAGGCGGGACTAGGAGATGAGGAGAATTCTAGGAAAGGTAGGCATGTACCGGCAAAGGAGTAACAGGTCCGGACAGTCTCTGGTAAGCCAAGATGATGTGGAAATACATAGATTCTATAGAAATGGGTTAATAATTATGACAAAGTTAGCCAATAAGAAGCCCTAGCTATTGGCCAACAGTTTTATAACTAATGTAGCATCTGTGTGTTTATTTGAAACTTCTTTTTGTAGGAAATGGTGATTAACATGGAGACCCACAACTGTTCCTAGTGCAGAGAATGAGAGATTGCAGAATATTCAGTGGTAAATGAAACATTTCTATCACAGTGCCACCTCCCAAGGCTCGGAGATTATTGTAGAAGATGGACAGAAAGGTGATAAGAGCCAGAAATGGTGGTTGACTACAAAACCAAACAAACAAAAACAGTTTCCAGATGTTCCAGCACCTGCACAAGCTCAAACCAGACCAAATCCTAGCATGGAGAGGCGAGACAGGCTTGAAGTCCTCCTCCCAGCAGAGGATTGGCAATTGACAGCTGCTCTCAAGAGAGAGAGAGAGAGAGAGAGAGAGAGAGAGAGAGAGAGAGAGAGAGACCACTTTCTTTAAAGGCATGGCCTCTGGTAGGTCAGCCATTCTCCAGTGGAAGGCCACACATCCAAGAATACATAGGTAGCACAAATTCAACTTGATGGGTTTAAAAAGGAACAAAAGATGAGGCAAAGTTAGGTACAGTAGGAAAGGGTGGTGGATCTTGGAGGAGTTGAGGAAGAGGAGTAAATAAGATCAAAAATAGATTTATGAAATCCTCAAAGAAACAATAAAAGGGAGTCAAATAAAGAAAAAAGAAACAGGCTATTTCTAAGGCTCACTTTGAGATACTATTGCAGCTTATATGGATGGCTATTACATTGGTGTAGCCTCTGTCTGAAATAACAAGAAGAACCTGCTAGTCCCCAAAGAAAGATAACCAAAAGTCTGCTCCTTTGACCAGCTCCCAGAGTCTCCAGGTCTCAGATCCAAAGTCTTAGAGTCCTGTGTGACTCTTGATTAAAAACAAACAAACAAACAGTGGAGCAGTTAGAGTAAGTAGCAAATATTACCATCCAACCACACACTCTACAGAGCACACTGGGAACTGCTCTTTCCGCTTTAATATAGCAAGCAAGGAAGTCCAGGCAGCCAACCCGTGCTTTCAGATGCTCAGTCCCATGGGTTTTCACACTCTCCCTCTCCCACAGCTGCCCACCTCCAGCCAGCTCTTTGGATAACCAGACGGTTTTGCTCTGGGGTGAACCAGGTCTTCATTTCTGACATGAAAAGGTGGGCTGGAGCAGACATTTGTGTTCTTATATCCCGGGCTTCCTCTCTTCTGTTCATCCCTACTTAATATAATGGCCCAACTGAGTGCTTGATGGAACCTCCTTATCCTTTCTTTTCTGCCATTACACAAGGTCAGTCAAGACAGGCAACCTGTGACCTCTTTTTTGTTTAACCATATGAGCAGGTGTCACTCTCATATCTCAATTCAGTGAAGTTATTTTGGCCTCTCTTAATAGAAGTAAGTAATAGAAGTAAACTGCATACAATGAATAGTAACCAAATAATACAGGTGGAATATCCTTCTCCCAAGGACCAGGGTTGATTCCAGCACCACATGGCAGCTCACGAGTGTCTGTAACTAGTCCCAGCGATCCAAGGCCATCGGTGGCTTCTGCAGACACCAGGCACACAAGCAGTACATGCAGACAAAACACCCATACACATTAAATGGAATATTTAAGGATTTATTTTACATTAATTATATATATTTATATATACATCAATTATTACATAATTAATATATATGGGTGGTGGTATGTGTATGTGAGTACAGGGGCCTGAGACATTAGATGTCCCTGGAAATTAGAGTTATAGGTGGTTGTAAGCCACCTCATGTGGAGGCTGGGAACTGAACTCAGGTCCTCTGCAAGAACAGCACACACTCTGAACTACTGAGCAACCTCTCCAGCCCCCTTAAAACTGTTTTCTTTTTCAACTCAATCTCACCCACCCAGAAGGTCTGTCATCAAGAGAGTAAATTACAACAGAGCTGGTAAAGGTTCAGGAGAAGAGAAACTGTACTCATTCCTGGAGAAAATGCAAACTGTGCAGCCGCAAGGGAAAGCATTAAAGAATTTCCTCAGAAAACAAACGAACAAGCAAGCAAGGAAAAACCTACAACTAAAAGTACCATATGACCGGCTGTGCACACATACACAACCACCATAAAGACATTGCACAGCCTTGTCCATTGCGTGCAATTCACAGTACTAGGAAATGGAACAGCCTGTATGTCAGTACACAAACAAATAGTTGAAGGAAATGTAGTGGTGCAATAATTCCAGATTCCAGCAGGAGGGGCTCTGTGACGTCAAGGCCAGAGAGCCTAATCTACAGCCAGCGAGTTCCAGAACAGCAGAGGCTATGTAGAGACCAGTCTCAAAAAACTAAATAAATAAATATAGAAATAAGAAAAGGAAGGAAGAAAGGGAAAGCAAGTACGCGAACACAGCAACACTTCATCCAGCCATTAAAAATAATAATAATAAAATGAGATCAGGACTCTTGCAGGAAAACTGATGGGAAGTGGAAGTTATTATCTCAAGCAATGAACCCCAGACTCACAAAGACAAACACTGCATGGCTGCTCTCAACAGACCTCAATCCTAGGCATGGGCGTACATGTACAAGGCCATGAAACGTGAGAGGGGAAGGAGGTTCTTTAAAAGGATAGAGAGGAAAGCATGTGACATGAAAAGGGGAGGTGGGAAGGGGCCAAGAGAGGAGGGGGCAGGAGACAGACGAGGGGGGGGGCAAGAAAAACAAATGTGAAAACTATATTGAAAGTCACTGCTTATGTAATAATGAAAAGACATCCATGGCCTGAGTTCTAACAGCTGTAACCCATGGATGAAGAGAAAGAGATGGGGTTCATCCTTAGGGCTCTGTCAAACATGGTCTTTCAAACGCCATGGCTGGGTACCCAAGCACTTATTGTCCTGCTCACTACACTGATTCTGGATACACCGGTGCCCTGTCCAGGCCCTGGGGAAATTAAATTCGAATATGGGTTCAACTTCTCAGAGAAACGGAAGCTCCACCTCCAAGACCATTCATTTCAGGGTAGCCTGGGTCTCTCCATCTGCAGTTGGGAGCACCATGGAGGCTCGAGGGGTGCACCTTGCCCTGTGGCTCCTCACATTCTCCATGCCCATGCGCTTGGTCTCCAGTGAAATATTTTCTCCAAGAATCAGAAAAGAACTGTGTGAAAGCGGGTATCTCGGAGGTAAGCAAAAACGAAGGAAAAAAGGAGGAAAACGGTGAAAGAGAAAGAAATCCAGGTAATCCAGATGGCATTGCTGGTGTGATGGCCAGCCAAACCCTCCTCTTATATCAACTCCATGGGCCTGGAGCTTCTGATTATATTGAGTTCCCACTAGAGGTTGGAGAAAGAGGAAGACAGAAAAGTAAAATCAACTTAAGCCTCTCCCAAAGAGTTTCAGTGACAAAAAAAAAAAAGGTTGAGAATCATAAAAACTGAATTAATATTAGGGTATTGAGCAATTTCTGTGTGGGCGCGCGTGCGCGTCTGTGTGTGTGTGTAATATGAGTTTAATTTCTATCCAATACATCTTCATAGGACTTCTTTTTTTATTTTTTATTTAATTTTATATAACAAAGTCCAATTAAATGAAAACAAACATTTATACACAATATTTGGGAATTTGGGCGTCTTTCCAAACTACTTCCTGCTGGTAAGGGGCGTCTTCATAGGACTTCTATGTTACATTTCTTAAAGTTAGAGGGGCCAAGATCCATGATCCCCACTCCCATGTTACTTTTCTTTTTTTTTTTTTTTTTTTTTTTTTTTTTTTCTGAGACAGGGTTCCTCTCTGTAGACCAGGCTGGCCTTGGATTCACAGAGATCTGTCTGCCTCTGCCTCCTGAGTGCTGGAATTAAGAGTGTGCCACCACCACCCAGCCCATGCTACTTAATGAATTTGCTTTTAATTTGAATTCTAATGGGCACTTTGGGAAATTCAGCAGAGATGGGAAATTCCCAGTCATGGACAGGACTGTAACTGAACTTCATTAAGAACAGCATTAACTTTCTTTGTCTCCAACATGGTCACCATGGCTCCTGCTGGAATTCACTTCTACGCTATCAGTGAAAACTGGTGAGTCTAGGTGGATGAACAAAGGGAAACAGATGAGGGAGGACACTAGTGATCTGGAGAGAGGGAGGGAGGGAAGGAGGGAGGGAGGGAGGGTCTGCCAGATTTGGCAGCGGATATGCAAGGTGGAAAGACACACATGTTTGTGTGTTCTGGATGATGAGGGCAAAAGGGACTAACAGGAGGGTTCTGAAAGATCAGTACCTACAGGCACCAAGTGGGATATTCACTTGCAGAGCCAAGGGAAGTATGCAGAGATTCAGGAAGCAAGATGTTTTAATGTGGATAAGGAATACTGGGGAAGGTAGAGGGTATGGTCCTTCTCCAAGTACCCTCCATCACACTGGTCCAGGCCACAGACAGCTCAGGCTTACTGTCCTGTATCACAGAGAGCAAAGTTCATGCTCTGAGGCATTATAACTTGCTCCCTAGTGATAAGATCAGATCTACCTGGGGGCAGGGGAGAGCTTTCCTAGTCTGAGTCTGTAAAGAAGACTGGCGATTCTTTTAGTAAGAGACTCTGCTTCTTGTTGACAGCACTCTGCAACCACCCTGTAAGGAAGGGATTCTGCCAGTTGAGTCTGTACAGATACTACTTCAACAAGATAACATCCGTATGTGAACCCTTCGTCTTCTCTGGCTGCGGGGGCAACAGGAACAACTTTAAAAGTAAATATGCCTGCGAGTTCTATTGCATTCATAAGCAGGTAAGTCGCTTAGGGCCTCACCCCACTGTTAATGAAGCTGCATGGCTGGGATTACAGTTTTATAGGCAACACTTAAAAAGAAGCTAGGGCAAAATAAACAAGGACTCAAGAAGTTACTTCCAGATGCAGACAAGTTAGTCTTCAATTCCGGTGCCCGGTGTTGTTTTCAAGCTGAAAGTCAAAGTCTAGCCAGTCACAATGGCTTACTTGTGTAATCCCAACATTCAGGAGTCTGAGGCAGGAGGATCACCAAGTGTTTGACATTAGCCTGGGCTGTGTGTGTAGTGAGTTCCAAGTCAACTTGGGTTACATTTTAAAAAAGAAAGAAGAAAAAACATAAAAGGGAAGGTAGGAGATGGATCTGGGAGGAATTAGGGGAGATAAATATGATCAAAACATGTGTTAACATGGGATATGAAACTCTCAAAGAGGTCAGAAAAAAAAGGAAGAAATTTAAAGCCCAAAGCAGCTGACACCTTGCTTTTCACTCAGAAGGAAAAGGATGCAAAGGTCTTAACTCCACCCAGCATCTCACTACTATGGCAATGGCCTGGGTCTTTGAGAGCTTCATAGGTTGCTGTTTGATGGTTAAAAGGAAAGCTACTGGAGCATCAGAAGAATATGGAAGGCCCCAGTCACAGAGCGATGCCTGTCATGACTGTCTAAACAGAAGGCTAACACTCCAAAGCAGAAATACTGCTTGACCAATCTGCATTTCCCACAACCTAGCATTACACCTGTTTATTGATTGTTTCTAGGTAGAACATTAGCAATAAACAGCTATGGAATTGGGGTGATAACTCAAGAACCATTTGATTGGGTCCTTTTAGCTATACTGATGACCATAACAATCACAAATGTTATTTATTAACAGAAGGACTAATTCCAAACCAGCCAGCCGACGAATAAGTGGGAGCAAATAATGGATGAGAAAAACAATGCTCAAAATGTGCTGAGTGAATAAAGTGGAAATTTCTGACAACATCTAGAATTTTAAACTCTTGTTAATTTCCTTGCCTAGTGAATCGTTCTCACTTGTTAGCTGTATGCAATTGTAACTGAGATGTTCCTGAACTTCTGCTCTGGTATGAATTCATGCATCACTTCTATCCAAGATGCAATTGCTATGAGCCACATATGACCCCCCCTACAGCCCCAGCCCACTCCCCTTCATGAGCCAATCACTGTGGCATCCTTCTTCTTTGTCCTCTAGCTGACTTTGTTTCTGAATTTCGTAGTAGATCAAAAAAAAATTGTCATTCGGTTCTCACATCTGCCACAAATCAACTGCCATCCACCTTCACACATGACCATGTTCTAGCGAAATATCTCTAGTGTCCCAGGTAGCAGGACTATAGAAGCCACAACTTTGCAGCTGGGAGCTCCCAGTCTTGAGCTCCCACCATATGGAGGGTCACCGCTCTGATTACTTAAATTCTTGTCAACAACAGAGCCTCTCAAAGGAATAACTACATAAACCAGAACCCAAGTGCCTGCAAATAATGAAAGGAACTGTGGTCCCAGATGAGTCAACTTGTGGTGTTCCCAGCTCGACCAAGACACCAGCAACCACAGAACCTGTAAGGGCACAGCTTGCCAAAATCCTTGGGAAGCAGCAGAAACCATAGAATAGAGGCTTAGCATCTATTCCACCTCCCAAAGGGTCACTACAAGACAGGGTTGGTGAGGGCAAAGGAAACAAGGGAGTTATAGTAGCCTCTGAGTATTGGGTCAAAATCTCCAAGTCCAGTATCCCAAACTATACTGTGTTCAATAAAACTTTTCTCCCTCTGATTATACTAAGATTTGGTGATTTATAAGTATGCCTCAAGTGCAGTTTCTTTGTTTTTGAGAACCATGTTCTAGTTCAAAGGATGACTGTGAGTAATATGTTCAGTAGAGACAAAGAACTCAAGGCACACTTTCCCCTTAGGTTTCTTCTGCTTCTTGATAGATACTAACTATGCTCCTTTGGGGGGAGAAAGGCAAATGTAGGCACTGGGAATCAACTAAACAGGGCTCACAGAGGCTGAGAGACATTCACAGACCCTGCATGGGTCTGAGCTAGGTCCTCTGCATATCCGTTATAGCTGTATGACTTGGGATGGTATCTCTGACTCTTTCGCCTGCTCTTGGGACCCTTTTCCTCCAACTGGGTTGCCTCATCCAGCCTTGATAGGAAGGTTTGTGCCTGGTCACATTGTAATTTGCTATGCTGTTCTCCATTTGGATGCTATTCCTGGGAGGCCTGCTCCTTTTTTTTTTTTTAATTTATTTAGAGAACAGAGGAGGAATGCACCTGGGGGAGAGGTGGGAGGCCTGAGAGAAGCAGAGGTAGAGGAAACGGTGGCCAGAATGTAATGTGTGTAAAGGCTAAAAATTTAAAATGCCAACAGCCAAACACAGGGCAGGGGATTTCGTGTCTATAACCCTAATGCAAGGAAAGGGTTAAGACAATAAGTGGGTTCCCCAGAGCTTGGTGCCCAGCCAGTCTAGCCAATCAGCAAGTGTGCAGCGAGACAAGTGTTTGTGCAAAGAAGTTGAGGCTTGACACCCCTTATCTCAAAAAATAGAATGAGATCAAGAAAGGCATTTGACATCAACCTATGCTCCCAATATACAAATAATTAACAAATAAATGCAATAACAAGTTAACTTAAAATTAAATGTTGGGGACTGGGAAGATAGTTTACTCTAAGAACCCACACAACAAGCTGGGCATGATGGCAATGCTGGTTATGGAGAGGCAGGAATAGGCAGAGCCCTGGGGCTCACTAACCAGCCAGCCTAGCTTAATCGGTGAGTTTCTGGGTCCATTGAGATCCCCTAAAACAAGGTACCTGGCCATGATGGCATGATGGGAGATGTCATTCTGTAAATATGTTTTTCTTATTGGTTAATGAATAAAGCACTGTGGCCAATAGGAAAGCAAGATAGGCGGGACTAGGAGACTAGGAGGAGAGAAGTAATAGTAGGGAGGGGATCCAAGATGGAGGACAGAGAGAAAAGAGCGCCAGCCCCTCTCTCCTGTAAGATAAGAGCACGTGGAAGTACTTGGATTAATAGAAATGGGTTAACATTTAAGACAGAGCTAGCCGATAAGAAACTAGTAACTGGCCAACAGAATTATATCTAATACAGCGTCTCTGCGTGTTATGTGGGGCTGGCGAGGCAGAGGGACAAGACCGGCGGTGGGCGGGAAAACCTACTCATAACAATGGCACACACTTTTCATCCCAGCACTGGGGATACAGAGGCAAGATGATATTTGTGATTCCAAGACCAGCCTGGTCTCTACATAGCCAGGGCTATATAGAGAGACCCTGTCTCAAAAAGCAGAGGAAGAAGGGAAAAACAAAGACAAGATGAACTACTCCTGAAGAATGACACCCAAGGTTGATTCTTCTTACCTTTACATATATATATATATGGGTGCATGCACACACACATACAAACATACATGCATGCTTGCACACATACACACACATACATACACACAAATTACATATATGACATATTTCCAAAAGACCCTACACGAGGGCTGAAGAAGGAGCTCAGCGGCTAAGAGCAATTGTTGCTCTTGCAGAGGACCTAGATTTGATTCCCAGCATCCACTTGTTTCAGGTGAAGCAGACTCACAACTGTTTCAAGGGGTCAGATGCCCTATTCTGACCTCTGAGGGCGCCAAGCACACATGTGGTGCCCAGGCATAAAGTAAATCTTTTAAAAATGTAGATGCTGTCTATACACTAACTATGCATAGTAGCATGCCTTCTTCCTTCAGCAGCCAGTTTCCTGTCACAAAATTCACTCCCCCCCCCCATTTGTGGTACCTAGTTGTGCGGGTTGTAAGCCCCCAGGGCGGCATGACCCACCACGGGCTGTGCCCTCCCCCATTGATCACTAACTGAGAAAATGCCTTACAGCTGCACCTCATGGAGGCATTTCCTCAGCTGAGGCTCCTTCCTCTCTGATGACTCTAGCTTGTGTCAAATTGACACAAAACCAGCCAGTGCAGCTGATGCCTTCATAGATGAAGTCTCTCAACTGTGGCTCCAGTAACAACATACTTTCTTACTTCAAGAGGGAAATTTCAGGCATGGTCACAATCAAATCGAAGCAAAATCATCAAATTCCATCTGTCCCATGTCTGGGACCCACGCATAGTCTTCTGGACTTCTCCGAAGGGCTGGGGTCCCTTCTGCAGCTCCGCCCTCTGCAGCGCACACGGCTGTCTTCTCGGCTCCAGCTGACTCCACTCGGTGCTGCTGCTGTTCTCGGTGGTCGTCCCGCGGCACTGGCCTCTCCAGATGCCGGGGTCTCTGCTGACACTGGGCTGCACTTTCACCAGCAGCCTCTCCTGGACTCTCTTCATGGTGCTGTGCCTCAGCTTCTCCGCATGAGCCCGTCAGTCCTGGGGCTTCTGCTGCTGTGCAGCTGCACCTTCCCCAATGGCCTCCCCTGGCCTCTCATAGTGCCAAGCCTCAGCTTCATGCCTTCAAAACTAGTACCACCTGAGTGACTCTTACACATTACCAAGTGTGGCTGCCAGCACGATATACAACCTTGGTTGCCTCTGGAACACAGATTCATTGTGCTCTCAGGAAACACTGCCCAAAAGATTTCACCTCAGTCACAATGGTCTCTTCTTAATCACCCCTAATTTCTTAGCTCCAGCAGGCCAGTAACAAGTAATCCAGCGAATCAAAGTTTTGCTTTAGTAGTATCTTGTTAATCACAGCTGATTCTTCAGCCCAGGCTAAACAGAATAACCGAATCTTAATTCAAAGTAAAATGGCTCTGATATGATAGTCTTTTAATTGCCCTCTGAAACTTCACAGGCCAGGCCTTCATCGTCTACACTGCTCTCAACATTCTTATCTTCCAGGCTTCCACAGAACAGCCCACTGAGCTCTCAACACTCAATGGCTTTTCCAGCTCAAAGCCCCAAAGTCCTTCAAAATGCTCCCAAAAACACGGTCAGGTCTGTCTGTCACAGCAATATCCCTGGTACCAACTTGTCTTAATTGGGATTGCTGTGACTAGGAAAGGGTTCACTTGGTTTACACTTCCACACTGCTGTTCATCACTGAAGAAAGTCAGGACAGGAACTCGAAGGATCCTGGAGGCAGGAGCTGATGCAGAGGCCCTGGAGGGGTGCTGCTTTCTGACTTGTGTCCCCTGGCTTGCCCAGCCTGCTTTCTTATAGAACCCAGGACCACCAGCTCAGGGGTAGCACTATCCACAATGGGCTGAGCCCTCCCCCATTGACCATGAAATGAGAAAATGCCTTACAGCTGGATCTCATGGAGACATTTCCTCAGCTGAGGCTCCTTCCTTTCTGATGGCTGTAGCTTGTGACAAGTTGACACACAATATCAACCAGTACAGGCCACAAGTGCAGCTAAATGTTATATAACATACAGGACAGATACACACAAATAATTACCCAGAACAAAATAGTAATAAGATTGGTTAGAAGCACATGCTGCTCTTCCAGAGGATCCCAGTTCAGACCCCAGCATCCACATCAGATGACTCCCAGCTTCCTGTGACTCCAACTGCAAGGGGTGTGACCTCTTCAGACATCTGGACTCACATACACACACACACACACACACACATACGAATTCACATACATACGTGCATACACACATGAACACATACATATATGCATATACACATGCATGTATACACACATACACACACATGCACGCATACACACATGAACACACACACGCATACATACGTACATACATACATAAACACACACACAAGTAAGTAGTAAAATCTTAAAACATATTTAATAAGACCAAGGTTGAGAAACCCTCCATTGACGTGGCTTCAGGAGGCAGCACAGACCATGGCATCCTCACGGCCTTTGTTGAAAACATGGGCCACAGACATCAACACAACCCTGGATGTTGATGGCTTCTGGTGGGGGTTGAGGTGGGTGGTAGGGAGCGAAGAAAGTAAGGAGAGAAGGAGTAAAGAGAAATGGAACTGGATTGTCACAGCCATGCCACTGAGACATAACCTTCCTGTCTTAGGTGACATGTTTTTGTTGGGGAATATGATTTCCAGGTGTGTGACTTTTGCCTATGCTGCATTTGTTTATCTCTGTGAGGCTGTGTCGCTGTGCCTGTCTAAAACACCTGCTGGTCTAATAAAGAGCTGAATGGCCAATAGGGAGGCAGGAGAGAGAAATGGGCGGGGCGGCAGGCAGAGAAGATAAATATGAGGAGAAATCTGGAAGAAAGAGGAGCAGGAGAGCAAAACGCTAGGTACCAGACACCCAGCCAGCCATGGAGTAAGAGTGAAAGCAAGATAAACAGAAGGAAAGGAAAAAGCCCAGAGACAAGATGTATTCGGGGTAATTTAAGGAAAGCTCGCTAGAAACAAGCCAAGCTAAGGCAGGGTATTTACAAGTAGTAATAAGCCTCTGTATGTGATTTATTTGGGAGCTGGGTGGAAAGCCCCCCAAAAAAAGACCTAAAGAGCAAAAATTAATAAGAGTAAAAGACAACCAACAACATATTCCCTACCTCTAGACCCTCCCGAATGTCATTGTCCCCAGCTAGAGGGACATATCTCTTCACGGACCATGGCAGCCCCAATGCATACCTTTGCTGCATTTGTTCTTAGCTATTGCTGTGAAGCGACACCATGACCAGGGCAACTTATTAAAGAAAGCATTTAATTGGGGGCTACTTACAGTTTCGGAGGGTGAGCCCATGACCGTCAGGGCAGGGAGCATGGCAGCGGGCAGGCAGGCATGGAGCTGGACCAGTAGCTGAGAGTCTGCATCCGATCTACAAGCGTGAGGCAAAGAGAGAGCTACCTAGAAATGAGATGAGTTTTTGAAACCTCAAAGCCCATCCCCAATGACACACTTCCTCCAACAAGACCACACCTCCGAGTCTTTCCTAAACAATTCCACCAATTTCAGAGTAAGCATTCAAATATGTGAGCCATAGAGGCCATTCTCACTCAAAGCACCACACTCCACCCCCTGGCCCCTATGGGCGTATGGCCGTATCATAACGCAAAATGCACTTAGTCTAATTTTAAAAGTTTCTATAAGTCTGTCAGTCTCAATATAGTCTCAAAGTCCAATGTCTCTTTTGAGACTCAAGGCAATCTCCCAGTTGTAACCCCTGTAAAATCAAAGGGCAAATTACACACTTCTAACATATATAGTGGCTCAGAACACACATTAGCATGCCAAAAGGGAAGAAAGGAAGAATAGTGAGAAAATACTGGACCAAAGCAAGACTGATCCATCTAGACAAACTCCAAATGGTCTGGGATATCCAGCGGAGTAGGGGCAAGCTTATATGGCTCAGTGGGAGGGGGTAGCGTATGTGCACATGTGTCTGTAGGGAAGCTCACTTGTGCACATTACATGGAGGCCACTCTCCACTTTATTTCTTTGAGCCAGGGTCTCTCCCTGAGCCTAAAGTTTGAATGTTTGGGCTAGGCTAGCAGCCAGTGAACCCTAACAGCCCTCCCGTCCTTACTTCCCACAGCACAGGAGTTACTGGTGCATTTGAAACCACATCTGTCGTGTCTCATGAGTTTGAGAACATGAACTCAGGTCCTGTGGTTGTACAACAAACACTCCTAAACACTAAGGCATCTCTCTAGCCCCTTGTTTGCTTTTTATTGTTGCTGAATTTTTTCTCCTCCTCTTCCCCCTCCTCCTCCTTATTCGTCCAGTCTCTGCCTCAGATTTCCTCTATAGCCAAGGTTAGCCACAAACTTCTGATCTCTCTGCCTCCACCTCCCACCTCAGTGTCTCAACCACCTATTCCCAAATAACCAGCAGCTACCTTCCAAACAACTGACTCAGAGACTTAATTATAAATGCTTGCTCAACCCATTTCTACTAATCTATGCACTGCCCTGAGGCTCATGGCTCTTACCTCTATGCCTTTTTGTGTGTCCAACTCTTCTTCCTCCTACTGGCAACTCCTCTGACTCTGCCCTTCCTCGTTCTATCATTCCCAGTTTGGCTTTCCCATCTAACTTTATCCTGCTCAGTTATTGGCCAGTCAACTTGCTTATTAAAGCAATCATAATGACATATACTTACAATGTACAGAAGGACTATTCCCCAGCATGCTATTCTATTATTACAAGCATATAAAATACCATACCCGTGCATATTGTGCATGCCAGACAAGCACTGTACCAACTAAGCCACATCCTCAGACCCTTGTTTCGATTTTGAGTTTTCGGTACTAAGAAGAAACAGAGGAAAGAAAGGAGACCCAGTTATTCCTTCTGTCTTGACTCAGCTAGAAAATCCTCTATTGAAAGAAAAATGTAGTAAAGCTCAGATAATATTAAAATTAAAAATGGAAAGAGGCAACCTATGATATGGGCTCAACAGAACAGAAACAAACCTAATTACAAGTGAGAAACTATGTATCAAGAGATACCAATAATACTTTATCCTTAATCCAGAAAGTATTGCAGAAAGAACGGACATTTTATTGTCTAGAATGCAGACTGACTTAACTGAATGAAATAAGATAGAAGTCTTTGAAGCATTTGGTAAAGATCTTTTCAAACAGGATGTGGTGGCTTGAATGAGAATGGCCCCCATAAGCTCATGAGTCTGAATGCTTGTTGGTGAACTGTCCTTAAGAAGGATTAGGAGGTGTGGCCTTGCTGGAGAAGGCGTGGCCTTGCTGGAGGAGGTGTGTCACTGGGGGTGGACTTAGTTTCAACAGCCTATGCCAGCTTCAGTCAGCTCTCTGTTCTGCCCAGTGCTTGGGAATCAGACATAAGCTCTCAGCTACTGCTCCAGAGTCCTGTATGCTCCCTGCCATGACAGTCATGAACCGTGCGCCTCTGGAACCGTGCGCCTCCAAATTAAATGCTTGCTTTTGTAAGTATTCGGTCATGATGCCTCTTCAGAGCAATAGAAAAGTAACCAAGACACAGGACAAGCAGTAGCTACAGAGTTGTAGGGTCTTGTTAGACAGAAATGGTTAAATATTTAAAGAAATAAAATCCTTTTACAATTAAAACACAGGTCTAGTTATGGCACATTGTCAAATGACAAAAGTCTATGAGAGAACACCAGTAATGGCATGCCTTCTGTAATTGCTACCCAAGCCAAAATTCAGATGTATGCTATTGAGGTCTGAACATAGTTTGCATGGCCCAGAGACTTCTTGTGATGAGGTTTTTAACCCCCATTAAGACCAACTTGAAACTTTATTTGACTACAGTGCTTAGAGGCGAACCTTTGGAAGGTGAATAGGATTTGGATAATAGTAGAGTTCCCTTCATCAAATTCTAGTGCTCTTCTAAGAAAAAGAAATAAGCCAGGTGAGGAGGTGCATGCCTTTAGCCCCAGCTCTTGGGAGACAGAGAAGGCATATCTCTGAGTTCAAGGCCAGCCTGGTCTACAGAGTGAGTTGCAGGACAGCTGGGGCTACACAGAGAAACCCTGTCTCAGAAAAGCAAAGGAGACAGAGGAAGAGGGAGAAGAGAGAATGACCACTCTTTGTCCCTTACCCTTTGATGGTCTGTGACACCTCCGCACTCTAGCAACAAAACAAAACATCATTAGATGTGGCCCCTGAATCTCAAACCTCCAGAACCAAGAGCCAAAGTAAATTTCTTTTTCCCGTTAAAGGGACAAGACCCTCACTCAGCCCCCTGCTTTGGCAGCCGTGGCCTCTGACTCAGCAGCCTGTGCTGAGCTTCCTGACCCTGCCCATCCTCCCAGTCACTAGGAGGTCAGATACCCTCCATGTGGCAAGGAACCAATCAGAAGTCAGCTGATGGGTTCTGGATATGCTTTACAGTAAAAGTGGCATCACAACCACTCGGGGAGAGCCTATAGGCCAAAACAACCAGTTGACCAATCAACACAGGACAGGTCGCCCAAGTCTGGAGGCACACCAATCCTGAGATTGTTTCATACCCCTAGACACTCACCTTGCATACCCCAATAAGTTTCCTGCCTCTAGTTTCTCCAGGTCTTCTCATGCCAGCCACCATGTTGGACAGACGAAGGGTCCAGGTTAAGGCAGTTAACTCGTTAAAAAAAAAAAAAAAAAAAAAAAAAAAAAAGACGCTTCGCTTTTGCATTGGAATGGGTCTTTTGGTGATTTGGGGGTTCAGAATTTGGACATAACACCATAAAGTAGCCTGCCTTGGCTATGTTATTTCAACAATGACAAATGAACTAATCCCCACTCATAAATGAAGTCTGGACGGATGTTCACTAGGATGCTGGTGACAGATGCTTGTGGCTGAAAAGACGTCCTTTTGAGTTTTGTATGTTGTTCTGAATATCCCAGCAATGATCACATCCCCTTTTCCTAAAACTAAGGAGTACAAAGAAAGGGAAAAAAGAAAAAGACTCACAGTCCTAAACACATAAAGAGCTTGAAGTTACAAGGAAACAAAAGGAAAGATGAAGGAGGAAGAACACTAACAAGAAGGCTCGAGAATGTGCATCCTGGCTTCCTAATCACCCAGTGCAAAGACAGAGCCATCAGATCTAGAAAGCACCTACCAGAGAGCCTGGCAGGATCGGGGATGCCTGCAAGTCACTGGCTGCCCATCACACACACACACACACATACACACACACTCACTCACACACTTTCACACGCACTCACATACACATTCACACACAGTCACTCACACTCACTCACACACACACTCTCACACACACTCTCACACACACTCTCACACACACATTCACACACATACTCACACACTGTCACTCACACTCACTCACACACACACACACTCTCTCACACACACACTCTCACACACTCACTCACACACGGATCATAGGAAAAAAATTATTGTCCTGCTCTCGATTGCAACAACCTGACCCTGTGGCTTTGTATAAGAAATATTGAAATGTATTGAATAACATTCCCAAGATAAATATTGCCTGCCAGAAGAAACAGGTCACATCATGAAAAGAGAGGGCACGATGGGAGAAAAGGGGTGGCACACACCTGTAATCCCAACACTTGGGAGGTGGGGAGACAGGCGGATCTCTGAGTTCAAAGCCACCCTGGTCTACAGAGTGAGTTTCAAGGTAGCCAAGGCTACGAAGAGAAATCCTGTGTCAAAAAACCAAAAAGGGAGTTGGGTAGGGATGGAGTGATGGCTCAGCAGTTAAGAACACTGACTGCTCTTCCAGAGGACCTGGGTTTGATTCCTAGCACCCACATGGCAGCTCACAACAATCTGTAACTCTAGCAGAAGAGCTCCAAGCCCTCCTCTGGCCTCTAGGGGCACCACAAATGCATGTACACAGATATATGCAAGCAAAACACTCATACACATAAGATAATAATAAAATGAAATCTTTAAAAATAGATAAAGAAAAGAATGGCTGGCCACAACCTGCTACCATGATTTATTAGGTGTGATTCAGTAGGGATACAGAAACTCAGACCACAGGGATATTTGCCTGTATCTTGGTTTCTAATGTGGCCTTTCATGGTCTATAACCTAGATCTCTGCTGCCCCCTGGTGGCTCAGAGACCAAAGAGCCCAAGAAAGTATTCCTTTCACTCCCTTAGGGGATTATTCATTCTTGTGTTTGTCTATCTGTACTGAGAAGCTGGTCTGTCTACACACTGATTTCCTTGACTCCCCTCAAAAGCAACTTCCCACCCTTATCACCCTACATCCCAACTTACCACTGACATCATACCACGAGAGAAAAAAAATGAGATCCAGAACAGCAGCGAGAGGTGCCAGTGCCCCCTCGATATTGCTGGGGAAAGGCACAGAGGACTCAGATTGTCAGGAAAAGGGGCAGAGAATACGGATCTTTTCCAGTCCCCACATGGGGGTCACACACCCGCTGTAAGGAGGCTGAGGGTGCAAGCGAGGGTGGCTTTTCAGAATGGTCAAAGACAGCAGATGGCTGGTAGGATCAGGATTCATAGTCACCTACTTCAGAGTTCAGGCTGAAAGGGACTTAAACTCTGAGGAAGGAAAGCTTTGCATGGCTTCTTTGGTTTAGCACTTAACAGTAGAGAGAACAGCCTAGAGGTTTCAGGAAGACCTGGAAACTTAAGTTCTCTCTATCTATCTGTCTGTGTGTGTGCATGCATGCGTGCGTGCGTGCGTGAGTGCGTGCATGTGTGTGTGTGTGTATGCGTGCGTGTGTGTGTGTATGCGTGCGTGTGTGTGTGTGTGTGTGTGTGCGTGTGTGTGTCAGTCTGTCTATCTCCCTCTCTTGTTTCCTCCTTCCCTCCTTCTCTCCATCCCTCCTTCCCCTCATACCATTGCTATGCACACCAGCTGCACAGGGTAGCTCCTATCTGGCAGAAGAAGAGGTCTGGCTCACAGGCCCCACCCTCCAGCCCTATCCTCACCTGGAAGAAGATCACCTTACAGCACTTGAAGATTCCCAGGGGCAGACAGCATCAACTGCTCTCCATGAAGTCTCTCTCCATACTGACCCTTAGTCATGTGCATAAAGTACAAGGTACCGTGCACTCAGGGACTCGGGAGACAAAAGGGTCCCTCGAACCCATGAGTTCAAGACCAGTCTAAGCAACACAAGCAGCACTCCATCTCAAAGGAAAACCACGTGCTTTTTATTTTGATGTTTAATTAAACAATAAAGTGATAAGAACAACAATGGAAGAGGGATCTCAGCAACTGTATCCATCAGATATCAGCCCTTCTCAGAGTCATGACAGTCCTGGGCCAACCACTTGTCATCAAATCAGCCAGCTCCAACACATGTCTACTCAGAAATGTGAGTGTTCTCAACACAGCAATACCCAGAATTCCACTTAGCACTTTTTGTATTTATTGCATTGTGTGTGTGAATGTGTATGTGGGGGAAAGGGTGCATGTAACAGTGCACATGTAAAAAGGTCAGAGGACAATTTGCTGAAGGAAAGTCTTCCCTTCCACCATGTGAGTCCAGGGGACTGAACTCAGGCCATTAAACCTGGGTGCGAGCCCTTTTACCCACTGAGTCAACTCACCAGCCCACACCCAGCAGCATCAACCCTGATTTTAATGGCATGCTCTCCTGAGCCAGTACAGCATCTCCATTACCCAGTGAGCCAGGCAGCATAATTTCCTTCTCTGCTGATAGAATTGTGGTTTCCTGTCTCATCCGTGGAACGAAACATAACTAATCAGCAACCCTCTGCTTTCCTGGCCTCTCCATGGCAAGTTCTCAGGGAGCCATCATAGGAAGAGGGCCAGGTGAGGTAAAGATCTTCCTGCATGAAGCTAGAGCGATGACTCAGCAGTTAAGGACACCCACGCGGTGGCTCACAGCTGTCTGTAACTCCAGTTCCAGGGGACCTAACACCCTCACCTAGACATACATGAAGTGAAGGCAAAACACCAGTGCACACAACATAAAAAGAAGCAAGTGAAATGTTGTTTTAAGCAGCTCCTTCTGCGGTGCCATCAACACCTTGCTCTGCCATCCAGTTTCAGTCCGCCCTCCTGTACCTGCGAAGTGATGCGGCTTTGGGCTGCCGAGCCGGCCAGCCTTGTGCTGTTTCTTTCTGGGTGTTTGTTGACTTTACTGCTTGCAACCCAAAAACTCTCAATTGATGTACTGAAAAATTCCATTCATCCTTTCATTCACTCAAATATTTATTGAGAGTTATGACGGGGAGCTATTTAAGAAACAGAAATTTTACCAGGCCATGATGGTACACATCTTTAATCCCAGCTCTCAGGAGGCAGAGCTGGGCAGATTTCTGTGAGTTCAAGGTCAGCCTGGTCTACAGAGTGAGTTCCAGGACAGCCAGAGCTACACAATGAAAACCTGTCTTAAATAGCAAAACAATATTGTGTGTGTGTGTGTGTGTGTGTGTGTGTGTTTTATGTAAAAGAGTGTCATTGTCCAACATGAGATGATTGGTGAAATAAATTAGCCATTGCATGGAGGTCTAGTAAAGAGTTATGTGTGATACTGCAATCTTGAAGAAATCTAAGCATTTCGGAAGTGCATGCTGATTTGTTTGGTGCATAGCAAGGTGAAAGAATCAGAAACCATGTCAAAGATCCACCCTCAGCCAAGATGTACAGTGGAAACACACCTTGAGCACAACAGACAAGATGGTGCTGCACACCTGTAATCCAAGCACTAGAGAAGTGGGCATGAGAAGATCAAGGCCAGCCTCAGCTACACAGAAATTTGAGGCTACAAGAAACTTCAAAAATCAAAGCAGCAAGCAAAAGCAATCTTGCTATAAGACAATGACATTTTTAATATCTTACAGAAAACAAAAGAGGAATGTAGAGACACGTTTTAAAAGTACGGTGACTCCTTGGCAAGAGTCAGGGAATGAGTACAAGCCTGACAACCTGAGTTCGATCCCCAGAACCCACACAGTGAAGAGAAACAACCTCTCAAAGCTGTCTGAAAACTACATGTGCACTGTCACATGCAATTACACACACACACACACACACATACACACACACACTTATTATTTTTTAAAATTTAAAAGAAAAAAGTTGTTTTACCTTGTTATGCATCAAACAAGTCAGGATATATTATTTCCAAAATGACTGAACTCATCCAAGATTGCCTAAGGTGTTACACATAACTTTTTTACTAGACCTCCATGCAATGACTAGTTCATTTAACTAGTCGTTTCATATTGGACATTAATACTCTTCTTCGTATATGTTACTTTAAAAAAAAAAAGAGTCTACTATCTCTCTTTAGTCCATAGGTTTTGCAATGCCAAAGTCATGCTCAGGTAGACCCACTGGCTCCCCCCGTCTCATCCGAGCTCTTACACAGGACAGACAAGAAGGTCCAAGCCAGCATTTTATTGGGAAAGAGAAACATCTGTCCCCAGGGCTGCTCCGTGTTCTCCAGACAGCAGTAGAAGCAAAGAGATGCCCTGATATCAGTGGGAGTGTCACAAGCCCCAGGATATCACCCCTTCTTGGCTTCCAGAAGATTCCAGGAGTTCTAGACAAGCCAGAACAGCTAGGGTACTTGAGCCTCTGCAAGTAGAAGACATTTCAAGTCACAGCTGTGCCTTCCCTGCCCCAGAAGCCCAGTCCTTTCCTTCCCTTCCACCCTGGGGAGGCTAGATGGACTTCCTAATGCTTCTGAAGACTCCTGTCATGTAGACATTGGCCTCATATCTCCTGTAATCAAATAGGAATAGTGTCTGCTCTGGTTTTTGCCCTGCCCCCAATCCTCAAGGCCCCAACACGTCACAGGTATTCCCACCCTCTCTCACATGTCACATCTGCTTAGGCTTTAGAGCCTGGATCAAATCCCATCTCTTCCAGAAAGACCTCCCCACAGACAGCCACAGCCACTGTAAGCACTGTAATCCCACAGTGTCCATAGAAGGGGTGTGGCCATGACTCAGGATCTCTCTCTCCAGCTACATTCCTCATGGCCTTCATAAGTCACCTTCCCAGTAGCTAACAAGGGAGTGTTAACAGCCCTGAAGCCTGTTGACTTCATAGCTGGTCAAAGGTCAGCATGGGCAATACTCACCCAATTCAGAATTGGACTCACTGGTCCAGCTGGAGTCTGTGGGCTGTTTGAATGGCTGGAGAGGGGGGATGCAGAATCGGCCACAGCCTGACTTACAGCACTTCTCCCCCGGTTGACAGTTCTCATCCACCATGCAGTTGACAATACACAGGCCCACCAGAATCCTGGGACAATGGCCATCCCGCCCTGTGGAGAACAGCAGCACAGGGTAAGGCACGAGTTGCTGGCTCCTCTCGTCCCACATTCCCACCTAGACTTTAGATTCAGGGCCCAGGTGAATCAACCCCACTTCCCACCTAGATGTGACTGGAAGCAGGGATGCTGGAGGACTGAGACACCACACAGCCAAACACCCTTCACATCGGAGCTGGCAAACTCCCACAGCCAGTTCCTTACAGGCTGGTCGAATACAGACTTGCCAGTAGAGCCAAGAGCTGAGACAAGGTCCAGCCTTCTCCCTACGATTGAAGTTCATGTCCCTGCTTCATTTGCCACCCTAGAAGAGGTTTTATGCCCCTGCTTTTTGCCACCATAACTCTGTGTCTTCTTTCACCAAAGTGTGTGTGGGGGGTTGTGTAGTATGTGTTGTGTGTGAGTGGTGTGTGTGGTGTGTATGAGTGCTGTGTCTATTGTGAGTGTGTGTATGTGTGTGTGTGTGGTGTGTATAGTATGCGTTGTGTTGAGTGGTGTATGTGGTGTGTATGAGTGATGTGTGTGTTGTGAGTGTGTGTGTGGTTTCTGTAGTATGTGTTGTATTGAGTGGTGTGTGTGAGTGATGTGTGTATTGTGTGTATGTGGTTTGTGTAGTATGTGTTTGTTGAGTGGTGTGTGTGTTGTATATGAGTGGTGTGTGTGTGTGTGTGTGTGTGTGTCTGTGTGTGTGTGTGTATTTGCCATGGTATCATTTCTCAATGGTACAAGAACAGCACAGATTCAGGAGGAAGTCCTTTAATGTTCAACTTCTCTCCTCTCAGATCAACAATATGCAGTAAGATACTTGCTTTCAGTGTTGGGCCGGGCAGCCACAACTCACAGTCAGCCATTGGGCTACCATGACATTCAACTGACATGCTACACTGGGCTCTATATTATATGTGTTACAAAGGTAGAAGGCTTTGGTGCATTGAGGATACAAGCTAGTCATCTGAAAGGAGGGAACCTTAATTGAGAAAATGCCTCCAGGTAGGTATTTTCTTAATCAGTGATTGCCATGGGAAGGCCTAGCCCACTCTGGGTACCACACCTGGGCTGACAGTCCTGGCCTCTGCAAGAAAGCAGGCTGAGGTAGGCATGGTGGCACATGCTCTTGGAAGGCACAGGCAGGCAGATCTCTGTGTTGGAGGCCAGTCTGGTCTATAAATCAAGTTCCAGGACAGCCAGGCCAGTTACACAGAGAAACCCTGCCTCGAAGACCAAAACAAAACAACAGAAGAAAGCAGGCTGAGCAAGCCATGGGAACAGGCCAGTAAGCAGCACCCTCCATGGTCCTGTCCGCTCCTGCCTCCAGGATCCTGCCCTGTTTGAGTTCCTGTCCTGACTACAATGTGCAAGTGGAATGCAAAGAAGCCCTTTCCTCCTCAGCTTGTTTTTGGCCATGGTGTTTCATCGAAGCAATAATAACCCTGACCAGGACAAGAGGACTAAATGGACTTTCAACTTGTAAGACTTGCCATTTCCAGTGGATTTATCAGATAGAAACCCATTACATCAAGGAGCATCTGTAATTCCTCGTTTGTCTTTCCTAACCAGCTGCATGTACATAGGGACAAAGGGTTGGACATTGCATGGGAATATAAACAGACTAACTGGCTGGGAATATAGCTCAGCAAACACACTGAGTGTTTGCCCAACATCCATGAAGTCTTGGATTTAGTCCCCAGCAGGGCATAAACTGGGTGTGGTGGTACACACCAGGGACCCCTGCATGCAGGAATAGAAATACATCAGAAGTTCATGGTCATCTTGAGCTACATAGAAAGTTCAGTCAGCATGGGTTGCATGAGACCCTGTCTCAAAATAAAAATATTGAAGGGGGGGGAGAAGAAGAGACATCTGAGACCAATTAATAGTGTCTCATGCCTGTAAAGTCAGCACATGGCTCTGACTATGTGCTGGGCTACATAATGAGACCCTATCTCAAAAACAAACAAAAATTGATCAGAAAAACCAGTGATATTGGGCAACTTCTTTACTGACTGGGCAGAGGAAACAGGCCCCAAGAGGGGATCGTTTGCCCCAGTCACAAAGTACACCCACAGCAGAGCCCAGACCAAAGCTTCATTACCACACTTCCCTCTAGTTCTTTCCATGCCAACTTTGACCTTTAACCATAGAAGGAAGGATCACATTGGGTTTGAGGCCAGGGGATGGTGAAGACGACAGCTGCCCCTCCCCTCCAAGGTGTCCACAGGAATCCCATACAAACTGACCTGGGACTCAACGGGCGCTTGTGGCTCTCCTTCTAAAGAACCAACTTACCTCCCTGAATGTCTCCTCGGCAGGCATGGCCACAGCCCGTGCTGCAGCATTTGTGTCCCTGGGGGCAAGATGTGTCCCCATCACACAGCTCCTCACATGGAAGAGGGTCAGCAGGACATCCAGCACTTAATTCTGCCATAGAACCAAAACATCGAAACTCAGATGTCAGGAACATAAAATACATTTTTCAGTGGACATAAATTTTCAATATGCAATATGCCCTAATCTTCCATGTTCATTCTATTTCTTCCAGCCATGAGCTACTACACTGGTTTTGCTGTTTGCAGTATGAAAACGCACTGTTTAGCTCTAATCCACCACAGCAAGCACATACATTACATTCCCTTCTCTCATACTGTGACAGACACACAATGTTTGACCCCGGTCAACTCTGTCTCCTGGAATGTGTGCCCTGGTGAAGCCCCTTTCCTCACTGACTTGGGCTTCACCCGATGGCTTACTTTTACCAGAGGGGCATTAGCAAGCATAGTGCAAGCAGCAAGTGAAGAGCGCATGAAGAGGACACGGGAGCCTGTCCTCTTGGAATACCCCTCTCAGAAGCCAGCCACGGCGCTCACACTTGAGCTACACTGTGGTGTGATGCCATGCACTGTGGACAGGGAGCATGGGAGACGCGCATCCCCAGGGAGCTAAAGAGAAGGCTCGGTTGATGAAATGTTTGCTATGCGTTACTGAACTTGATCCCCGTGTCTGTGCAAAAGCGGCACCCGCAGCGGGCTCACAGGCCAGTCAGCCTGGCTCAAAAAACACGAGGTGTACAGCTTCTGAGAAATGATACTCCAAGCTGACGTGTGGCCTCCACAGGCATGTGCACGTACACACAATATGCAAAGATACACAAACTAGTTGATCAATTAAGATGACTAAATCAGCCAGACGAATGAACACCTTTAATCCCAGCACTCAGAAGGCAGAAGCAGGTGGGTCTCTGTGAGTTCAGGGCCATCCTGGTCTACAGGGTGCGTTCCAGGGCAGGCAGGATTACACAGTGAAACCCTGCCTCAAAAAGCCAAATAAGTAAATGAGAAATAGCATTCCAGACATTCCAGTTCTACTGAGTTCACAGCTGCATACATGAATGCCACATGGGTGATCAACTATCAGCAGAGCCTGAGCCACCCTCACAGACGTGGTGAGGAATTAACTATTGTCTCAGGTCACTATGTGGGGACAGTTGCTATGCTGTAAATGAGACTCATTCATAAAAAAAACCCCGGTCTGGTCTAAGAATCAATGAGTCTAACCCAAATATTCATTTCCTCCATATTCTCTTGCAAGCAGTGGTAACCACACACTAAGATGCTTTTGTATCTTTTGTTTATTTTTCAAGCCAGGGTTTCTCTATATAACTTTGGAGCCTGTCCTGGAACTCGCTCTGTAGACCAGCCTGGCCTTGAACTCACAGTGATCCACCTGCTTCTGCCTCCTGAGTGTTGGGATTAAAGGCATGCGCCACTACCATCTGGCTGTATCCTTTTTTAAATAATTTATTTTCACTTTATGTGCACTGGTGTTTTGCCTACATGTATGTCTGTGTGAGGGTGCCAGATCCCCTGGAACTGGAGTTACAGACAGTTGTAAGCTGTCATGTGGGTGCTGGGAATTGAACCCAGGTCCTCTGGAAGAGCAGCCAGTGCTCTTAACTGAGCCATCTTCCAGCCCCTGCTTTTGTATTCTTGACACAAACTGCTACTTCACTTCTTTCCTCTCCAAAAGACATACATGCTGTAGAGATGTAAGGCAGCCTTCTGTGAAGTAGGAAGCCACTAGCATGAGAACAAAGCAAGGACTAGCAGAGAGAGAGAGAGAGAGAGAGAGAGAGAGAGAGAGAGAGAGAGAGAGAGAGAGAGGTTCTTCCTTCTTGGTAGCATCACTGAGTTGCCATGACAGCTCTGACACCCACCTCAGAATTCTTGTAAACTGAAGACAGTGAATCGCTCTTCTGTTATGTTCTGCTGTCCCTAGCCAAATACATTCTAGATGCATCCCTTCATCACTTCTGTGACAATAACAAAATCTAGAGAAGACAGTGGGGTCAATCCAGAACTACAAAGTAAACTAGCAGCTAAGCAGAACAAAATTCAGTTGCCTACTTGCAATGAACTGTATTCTAATACGCCATCCTTAAAAGATGCAGACAACTTGGCCCCAGGAGTAGGCACACCCAAAGAAGACTACATCTAAGGCAAACTAACTCACCATGACTCATTCCGGTTCTTTTAATGTGGAGAGAGGTGATGAGCAATTAAAAGTTTTATAGAAAACCAAAACATGCCTAACCCAGAGCCTCGAAAGCAACAGATTGTGTATGATTGCACATGACTGGCTCCAGAGAGTCTACCATGATGGAAAGAGCAAGTGTTGGACTCTAAAGATGAACCATAATAGTCTTGTGTCCTGGTATTTTCCTGCACAGGAATATTGTGTTGCTGTGTTATATCAAAACTATATACCCTGATATTTTTAATTTGGGAAACATGGTTACTATAACTACCTGATGTATCTCACTACACTTGTTCATCGTCTACTTGACCAACACTTCAATACACTTGACAAAAATAAAATTGATTCTGCCACTGAGAGAGAGCTTTATATGGAAATCACCCCAGAGGAAAATTCCACTGTCACCAGCTTCTTATGGAGTTGAACAATGAACCTGTAAAGAGGGTCACCGTACTTACCAGGTGTTGCCATTTTAATGAGCTTAGCTCTGATGGGACAAAGGCCAGGAACCTCTGCTCCTCTCTGTTCTTCTCCCAGTAGTATACTCCAGACATAGTAGAGACTTTACCTCTGCTCTCTCCTAGCCCAGCTTCCCTTGAGCTCCCTTGAGAGGCAGGCTGGGGTCCTAAGGGTCAGAGGTCGGAACACATCCCCTTGGACCATGGCTCAGTACTACCATCCTCTTTCATAACTCAAATCCCTGTCAAATAAGTAATTCCTGTCAGTTCAAACACATGGAGTTAATGGGACTTCACTACCTCCAAGTCAGACTATGCCAGCCTCATTTTTTTTATTTTATTTTATGTTCACTGGTATTTTACCTGCATGTATGTCTGTGTGAGTGTCAGGGACCTCTGACTGCCGGCCTCGGTGTCCCCTCAGGGTTTAGGCAAGATGCTAAACAGCAATCGCAAGGCTTGTTAAAGGGATCTGAGGGTGAATGAATTGGCTCATACGTGTGTCTCCTCTTTACTCTTCAAAAGTTCTCTCTCCATCCCACAAGGGTTCCAATTAGCAATTCTCTGACAATAGCAAGGATGCCAGGCATGCATTTCTCAGGGCCAAGAAAACAGATAAGATCTGACAAAACTGGTGACTTATGTCTCAGAGAGGATGTGACTTGTGAAACATCCGGGCAACTTAAGAGGTGGAAAGGGTTAATGGAGTGAAAGGCTACTAAGTGTAAAATCCAGAGCCTGGTATTTCCAGCCCCTGGGCCAAGCAATGACTTTGTTTACCCTGACACCCAGTAAGAAGAATTTCCTCTCTGGGGCCTTTTCAGGAATACAAGGCACCCAGGACACAGTCTACATATCAAGATTATACAGCCAAATGAAAAGTCATCCTCCTGACTTCCCACAGATATATGTAGATTGGGAATGTATTTGTGAGATACACACACATACATATTCAGGCTAGGGAAAGACATTTAAAATTACAGGCAGAAACAACAGATATCCTCGAGTCTGTATTTCTTGCAGACTTTGCAAGGCAAGTTTCCTCCATCAGAAGTTAATTCTGGTGAGTTGACACCTAGAATATTAATTGCTATTTAATAAATGATGAAGGCTCTCAGTATATGAGGGTGTCAGAAGCCCTGGAACTGGGGTTACAGACAGGTATGAGCTGCCATATGGGTGCGGGGAATTGAACTAAGGTCCTCTGTAAGAATAGTGTGTGCTCTTAAGCACTGTGCCATTTCCCTGACCCTCATACTTCACATCCCTTATTTATTTATTTATTTACTTACTTACTTACTTACTTATTTATTTATATGTATATGGGTGTTTGTCTGCATGTATGTCTATATACATGCCTGATACCCAAAGAGGCCAAAAGAGGCTATTGAATCCTTCCTGGGGTTGTAGACAGTTATGAGCTACCATGTGAGTATTGGGTTAAACCTGTGTCCTCTGGAAGAGCAGCCAGTACTCTTAACAGCGGAGACATCTCTCCCGACCTACCTACCATCCTCATTTTTAAGCTAGACAGTGTTTGTACTCCCTCAAACCCTCCTGAAACCAGGTTCCTGAGAAGTTCTAAGCTTTCACCCTTGTCCTGCCCCCCCCCAGGAACCAGCAATGCCTTTGGACAGCATGCCCTGTCCTCAATGTCTTGGTTCTGCTAACTTAGGTGAACTGAGCCATTACAAAGTATGGGGCTCAGTAAGCTCACAACTAATTTTGCTACCAGGGATGAGGACAAGAAACAGGACTGGTAGCTAGAATTGATGCTCACCCCCAACCTCCATCTGCACCTCTCCCAACACCCCAGCTGTCACCATAAAGCAGGGAGACTGTAGTCAGTAATGGGCTTGACTCCTGCATCAGCTCCAGTGTTTTAGCTCCCTAGTGGGCCCCTTCTGTGAGAGCATCACTGCCCCGATCTCCCTGGCGCCAGACACTTCACATCATCCTTGACACGCCCTCTCCCTCAGTGTCCACAGCCATTTACTTCTCTACCTGGTCCTGTCAACTGCCTTTAAGTCTCTGCTTTTCCATGCCTGCATTATGGCGACCTTCTTGGCCCAAGCCATGATCGTCTGTCACCCAGTCTGCCATGATGGCTGCCGTCTGGTCTTCCATCGTCTGTCTACACTTGCCCCCATCCTCTTCACACACCAGAACAGCCTTTTCCAAATGAAACCTGGAATGGGCCTCTCCCTCATTCAGACTCACCATGTAGCTGAGAATGGCCTTGAACTCCTGATCCTCCTGCTTCTACCTGGAGATGCTGGGATTATGAGCATTTCTACCACACGGGGCTTAGGTACTTTTTTACAAATGTTTTTAATTTGTATCTATTATTGCATGTGTACAGTATGTGTGGTTGTTAGTGCATGAATGCCACAGTGCCTGTGCTGATCAGAGAACAGCTTCTATAGTCAGTATTCTCCTTCCCCAACCAGGCTGAACTTAGATTGTCAGGTTTATGTGGCCTTTGCCCGATAAGCCAACTCACTGGCTCTAATTACTTCCTTCTTCTACTTAGCATAAAATCTGGAAAAGAAGGGCAAAGCTGCCCCAACTCTGAGCCTCGCCACCTCCCCAACCTCAACTGAAACCCCCTTTGATTTTCTCCAATCACAATGGCCTCCTTTCATGTCCTTAGGAACAAAGCTCCTCCCTCCCTCGTAGCGTCTGCTTTTGCAGCTCCCTCTTCAGAACACTCCACCAAAGGTACATAGATACCCGCATGCCAGGTAGGGCTGACTCTCCACACATGGTGTAAACGAGTGATTGATGAGTAAGTGGGCGGGCCATGATTGATGAGTGAGTGGGCAGATCAAATGCAGATGAGTGGAGAGGAAAACAGACCCAACTAGTGCTGGACTAGCTGTAAGAGGTCCTAAGCATCACCTGCCAGATGCAATGCAGACTCTTCAAGTGCATTTCTTCCAAACCACGTCATCACTCTATGAAGATGACAAAGGGGAGATTCAAGGAGATTAACACACTTGCCCAAGCCCACTGAGCAAACAGAAGTTTCACCACAGGCCATATTCAGACCAGAACTTATCCCGGAGAGCACATTCCAGTGTCTACCTGTGCCTCAGGCAAGCTGACAGGCACCCCACCTCTGTCAAACAGACCAGCTCTGCTACAGTAGACCTGTCATGACATCAAAGGTTAAGCTTTTCACAGCTCAGGAAGGAGAGCTTCCTGGGAATCAGTCTCATTAAGAGCAACCCTTCTCTACAACGGGAGCTACAGATGCTGAAGACATAGCTCAACACTAACTCACCAACTGCTGCTGACCCACCAACTCCTCCAGGCCCTGAGGGCTGTAGACTACTTCCAGCCTGCCTGCCTAACCCCAAGGGAAAAGGAAGTTCCACCTCTAATGGCCAAAGGACAGAGTAGCTCACATCTAGAAGCCAGCCTCACCCTCAACCCCCACAATTCAGACTTCAGCTTCAAACACTGAGAAGATTGTAAGAGGCCCTACAAGCTGACAGTGAGTGACTTGCCCACAACAGATTCCCAGGTTTGGTCCCAGAGGTGGGAACTGAGAGTCCTGACAAGGGCTGCAGTGTTCTCTCTTATGAACAGTAAGGCATCTGTCTAACCAGGTACTGGAAGGGAGCTTGTTACCAGGGAGACATGGAGTTTCAGGGTCTCTCAGAGGGGGTGGTCAGTGGGGGGGAGCACTATTTCTACTCCTGAACCAGCTACCAGCTGTAGTGTCGCATGTGCCTATTATTGCAGCATTTGGGAAACTGAGGCAGCAGAACTAAAAATTCAAAGCCACCATATGCTACATAGACAGACTATCAAAGAGGAGGAGGAATGGTCGGGATGAAAAGGAAGGGCATGAGAAGGCCTGGGCAGTCTAAGGGACCTCAGACAGTGGAGCCAGGATGTATCCCTGGTGCACAAAAGGACCTTGTGAACACATCCCCCATGGAGGGATAACTGCCTTAACCTAGAGACAGGAGAGAAGCCCTAGTCCCTACTTCAAATGACCTGACAGATCTACATGACCCCAACTGGATGGCATTGCCCTACATGTGGAATTGGGGTGGGGAATGGGAGGGGAGGGTGGTTAGGGTGCATGTGAGAGGGCAGAGAGGGTAAAAATGAGGGAGAGAAGGAGGGAGAGAGGGAGGGAGGAAGGGAGGGAGGGAGGGAGAGGGAACTGGGATCGACATGTAAAATAATAAATTAAATTTTAAAAAAAGGAAAAAGAAAAGGAAGGGCATGAAGAGGAGGAATAGGAGGAGAGGATATTGTAGCCCAGACCTGGTCCCCCAGGAACCAAAGGAAAAGAATCTAATGTCCTCTGAAGGACTAACAACCCCTTTAACTCACTGTATCAGCTCTCCGGGTGCTTTCCGCCTCACAGAGAAACAGAAAGAAAAGCCCAGAGGATGGCCTGGGGATCCACTTGTCTCAGACAACCCAAACCCACACGTGCAACCCTACCACACTGCGTTCTCAGGTGAGAGACTGGCTCCAGTTCTGCAGACAAGAGAATGCCGTTCAGGAGACAGTGGCAAGGCACTCATAAGCCCCAGGCCAGCCTGTGCCAAGCAGTGAGGCTCTGCCTCCAAAAGAGGAAAGGGCATAAAGGAAAGGGGGAAAGGAGCCAGGTTTGGCGGACAGCCTGTAATCCTAGGACTTGGGAGGCAGAGGCAGGAAGACCAGGAGTTCAAGGTCAGCCTTGGCGATACAGAGTACTGGAGGCCAACCTGGACTACCTAAGACTCTGTCTCAGAAAAGAAAAAAAAAAAAAGTAATAAATGACCTCATTCCCGAAAGCAGGGAAGAAAATAAACCATCCAAGAATAAATGTATCAAGACATATTCTAAGTCTATAAAGCACCCTGAAGTCTGAACAGGCAGACATAAATTTGCATATTATATCTGGTTAACTCTCCAAAGGCCAGTGTACACATCTAACATCACTCCCCAAAAAGGAGTTTAGAAAATGAAGAGAGACAGGAAATGTGATCACAAAGAATACTGAGAAGTATAAACAAGCAAAAGTAGCCATGAAAAATCTAAAATAGCAGGAAAAGAAGAAATTACACCCAGAGAGATGATACCACCAATCACTACTACTTCCCCCTCCTCCTCCTCCATCTCCTCGGGTTTTGGGGGGGTTGGCTTGGTTTGGTTTGGGTTTGGGGGAAAGGGTTGTTTTGGTTTTTTGCTTTTGTTTTTGTTTTTCAAGACGGGGTTTCTCTGTGTAGTCCTGGCGGTTTTGGATCTCACTCTGTAGACCAGGCTGGCTGAGAACTCACTGAGATCTGCCTGCATCTGCCTCCTGAGCCGCTGGGATTAAAGGCATGCAAAAAGCACTTCCCAGTGACACCACCATCTTCTAGTAACTTTTGGTGACTCTTAAAGGAATGGTAAAGGAAGCATGGCCCAGAGCCGAAATCTGTGTCACCTTTCCCAACACCCACTGACAACCCCCTAGTGTCGAAGGGCTCTATCCGCCCATCTCTGTACCTAACCATGCATGTCTTGTCCTCTGAAGACCTCTACATAGGATTCTCTCTCCTCTCCTCAATGTCCAACTACAACCTTCCTGGCTAGTTTCAACTCCTTCCAGTTGCAGCTTAAATGCCACTACCCCAGACCCCAACGTTGAGTGCCCATTATTCTCTAGAGACGTCCTTTAAGGCTTCTTTGTTGTCCATATCCCAGTTCACAATCATGTATTTATTTGCATGCTTTATCCAGCACAGTGTACCCAGAACCCATCACCGGATGTAGCAAACAGTGGCATCCAATAGAAGTTTGTGGAGAAGAGATAAATATGTACATAGAGAATTAGGTAATGATGATCCTGCACAAGTGTGCAGGCAGGCAGGGTGACTCAGAAGCAGAATAGAGGAGTGTGTGCTTTCTTCTGCAGACATCAAGATCCTACTCTGCCCTTTTGAGGTTCTTGGGGTAGATTTTAGTAGGGAATCTCTCAACTGACAGTGGGGATTGGGAATTAGTCAGCAACTTCCTAATCAGCCTCCACAGACGATTATGTGGCATTGCCTCTTGGCACCCTGCTCTGCTTGGCTAGGACTAATCCAACAAGCGCTCGTGAGCTGGGCACTTTGTGTATCCGTGTTCAGTTCTTAGAGTAATAGCTGGCATCTGTACTGTTTCTCTAAGTAAACTAAAACCAATTATCAGGGAATGATTCGGTACTTTGGCAACAAATAGTATGTGTATGTTTGACAAAGGAAAAGGTTAATCTGTCCGTGGATCATAAAGAAGATGTCTCTTACCCAGCTTCTGTCTGAAGAGTGGGACCTCACATCTCTTGCTGCAGCCAAATGCACAGCATCTCTTTGCACTGCGCATGCCTTATGTGTGGTGCACATGTCAGAACAGAATGGGCTCTGAATGATTTTGGGACTGCCTCTTTTTCTCTCTGTATCAGAAACAGACACACGGGAGCTGGAGAGATGGCTTGTGGGTAAGAGCCCTTACTGTTCCTACAGAGGCCCAGGTTCAGTCCCCAAATTGTCTGTAACTCCAGTTCCAAGGGATTGGATGCCCTTTTCTAGCTTATGAGGGTACTCACCCACCTATGGTGGATATAAACTTGAACAAGCATGCACAAACACACACACACATAAAGATTAAAATAATACGTTTTTAAAAGTCATGAGTAAAGGAGATAATTCAGTCAGTACAGTGCTTTCTGAACAAGCATGAAGAACTGAGGTTGAGGTCCTGAGTTTGGTTCCCCATCACCTACATCAAAAAAATAATAACACTTGGGAGGCAGACAAGAGAATCTCTGTGAGTCTGAGGCCAGCCTGATCTACAAAATGAGTTCCAGGACAAACAGCTTTAACAGGGAGAAACCCCGTCTCAAAAAAACAATAATCATACTACTATAATAATAAATAATAATATTTTTAAAAAACAGGCTTGTTAGATGGCTCAGTAGGTAAAGGCATTTTTCAAAAGCCTGAAGATCTGAAGTTGATCCTCAAATCCCATATAATGGAAGGAAGGAATCAATTACCACAAGTTGTTGTCTGACATACATATGTATGCTTTAGTTGGTATGCATACTCTAAATAAAAAAGTAAATAAAGATTTTAATTTTTTTTTTTTAAAGAGGCAGGTTCAGAGGAAAGACATTGAGACCGGTTACCCTTCAAAATGAGCTCTACAGAGAAGGAACACCTAGGACAATGGAGGCCATGATCAGGCCTTGGGATGGGAACGGGGAGGGGATAAGAGGGTCAGCTTAAAGTGACAGACAAGACAAGACAGCTGTGGTGAGCAACCTGCAGGGAGGTGGGGGAGGGGAGGGCTCTTTGGAGAAACCTCTTGGTTTTAGAAGTTTTCCCAGGGAGTGGGGAGCCCTGATGTAACTCAAAACCAGTTTCGGAGGAGGCATCAGAGCTATTTATAGACAAGGGAGAACATATGTTTACAAGTCCTTGCTATACCAGCCAAGCACTGGGCTCCTGGAGTTCAGTGGAAGAGAGGGAGGAGGGATCATATGAACACAAGGGGAGGGTCCAAGAGCATGATGGGATAAACCACAGAAACAGCTGACCTGAGCTAGTAGGAGCCCATGGAAGCTCCTGAACTACAACAGACTGACAGCTGGGGAACCTGCATGGGATGGAAATAAACCCTCTGAGTGTGGGTGACAGTTGCGGGAAGGGGGGGATGTCAGTGGACCAGGACCTATCCCAGGTTTGTGAACTGGCTTTGTGGAGCCCATCCCCCATGGTGGTCCTGCCTCAACTTGGTATGTCAGAATTTGCTGACTTCCCAAGGAAGGCCTTACCCCTACTGAGTAGTGGATGGGGGTGGGAAGGGAGAAGATGGGGAGCAGGAGAAGGGGATGGAGGGGAACTGGGATTGGTGTATAAAATGAAAAATAAACATTTTAAAAATAAAAAGAATTTTAAAAAGAGCCGGTATGGTACACACACTTGTAATTGGGGAAAAGAGAGGAAGAACTGGGGTTCGTATGTAAAATGAAATTTTTTTTTAAATAAAAACAAGATTTTTTTAAAAGACCAGACATGGTGCACACACTTGTAATCCCAGCACTTGGGAGGTAAAAGTGGGAGGCCCCGAGTATAAAGTCAGAACACTACTCTAATCCAAAGTAAGACATGGATCATCAATGGCGTTTTCTTTCCTGATAGGGACAATGGGCTGGGGTATGGAATGGTTAGAGACCTCAAAGGGGGAAAGGTAACCTACACTAGGTGTCCAGAGCCAGTCTGGGAGGAGGGAAGCTGCCTGGTCCTATTCATCCATGAGAAAAGGCCAGGGATCTTTCCCCTCATGACAAATGACAACATGCTCCTCTGAGGTGTGCTTGGTGGGCCTCAAAAAGCCTGTGCCGCAGCACTTCTGCCCAGCAAGATGTGACCTATTGCTCTGGCACAGATCTTTCCATGCATTCTGATCAGGAAGGCACTGTCCCTTTCACTGAAAGAGTTCATATGAAATTGAGACAATTGATTAGGCCTAAAGAAATGGAGTGAAGGCTGAAGAGATGGCTCAGCTGTCAAGAAACTTGATGCTCTCCCAGAAGACACAAGTTCAGTGCCCAGCTCCCGTCTCAGGCAGCTCACAACCATCTATACCTCCAGTTCAGGGGGATCCTGCTCCCTCTTCTGGTCTCTGTAGGTGTCCATACACACATGCCATACATACGGAGAGACGCCTACACAAATCTTTTTACAAAAAGTAATTACAGAATGAGAGTCAAATGTGTCTTAAGGAGCTCAGCATCTCCATGCATTTCTCTGCAGATTAGCTCTGCTACCCCCATCTCTTCTTGCCACAGAGATACCAACACACAACCCCACGACTACTAAACGACAAGTAAACCAGTAGTGCTGCAGAGGAAGAGACAGACAGACAGACAGACAGACAGACAGACAGACAGAGGGGGCTGTTGCCCAGCCCTGTCCTCATTTAATGAGCTCTAGAAGATAGCTGCAGTGTGAGAGGGCAGCAAAAACCAAACCACCTTGTCCTTGCTGTCCCGACAACCCTTCCATCTGGTTCTTCCTACAGAGATGACTGGCTCCACAAATGACAAGGCAGAAGAAGAAGACCTCTCCCATAGTAACTTTCTATTACTTTTAGCCAGGGACCCCAAAGGATAGCTCACCGTGCTCTCCTGCAGTTACCCAGGATGCCAGGGAGCCGAGAGCAAGGAGAACAAGGAGTGCCTTCGTGAGGAAGAGGGAGCTTAGCATCCTGCTGATGTTGAGGTTGAGAGCTCTGTTCTGGGCAGAGGCAGCAGCAGATGAAAGGACAGGACTGGGTAACTGCTGTCAATCCAATCCCAACCGGTTCACAATACCCCCCCCCCAACCAGGAACCTTTTCTCCTCACAGTAAGAGCAGTGATTGGCTGCTGGCGTGTGGAAATTTTCCTGGCACTACCAAAGGGCACGTGTGATGGGAGGGACCAAATACTGCCATACAATATGCATAATGCTCTTAGAAAAGTGATGAGGATCCCAATGGAAAGCTAGGAAAATGGAGAGGTAGCTATTGGGTTAAAGGTCAAAGAGAGACCAGAAGGGCTTTGAAAGGACTCAGCTGCAGTCAAAATGACAGAGGGTGAACCAGACCAGCTGTTCTTCCTGGGTTCACTTTGGGATTTTGAGGAAGATGGGTGGGGTGGGGACCAGAGATGAGAAAAATAAACAGTCCAAAGCTGGGGTCCGGAGGGCTGATGACTCAAACCAGCAAGTTTGTTGGTATCACAGCTCTTTACATCCCCTCAGATGGGGAGGCAAAAAACAAATCAGTGAAGCTCATCCGGAGGATGAACTCTTTTGCAAGGTACAACAAGCAAAATATTTCATATCTCAAAGTCTGTAATATTTAACCACAGCTTTACATGAAACCATCAATCTCTGGGCCCTGGCCTCAGCCCCCACCCCACCCCCCAGAGCCCTGGCACCAGTCCATTGCTGGCCTTGCCAAGAATGGCCCTGGTAGGGAACAAAAGCTCAGTGTTCTTTCTTCAGTCCACAGGATCTGGAAGGGCCTTTGGCCTTCATAGCCCGACAGGGGAAAGAACTGGAAAGACAACTTTTTAAAAAATAGCCAAGCAAGCGATGTAACTGAAGCATAACATTCTGTCAGAACCCACGGAAAAGCTGTATCCAAGTGTTGCTGCATCAATACAAATGTATAAGAAGTTCACAGCTTGGTCCTTGAGGAAGAGAGTGGAGCGTCATGCAGTTAGTAAGCAGGAGAATGAAGATCCAGGCCCACAGCCAATGTTCTTAGCCCTTGGCTTTGAGACAGGGTCTTGCTATGCAGCCCAAACAGGCCTCAAACTCCTGAGCCACCTACTACTTCTTCCCGAGTTCTGGGGTCATGTGCAACATCACACCTGCCACTGCCAATGTTAATAATCATATCACAACAGGATTGAACCTAGATCTTTCCTAACGCAAAACGCATACACTTTACAGACCCTGACTACTGTAACCTACGAAGTATAACGTTATCAATCACCCATAAATAAATAAATAAATCAAATTCTTCACAGACACCGCTTGCCTCTGAGACGGTGCTAAGCGTGGCTCTTGTGAACGCCACAGTTGCTAAACCCTTCATCCCCAACCTAAACCTAGATGATTATCTAGGGGGAGGAAAGCCAGCTCTCTGGAACAGTTCTAGTTCAAAAGCCAAAACTCAACCTTCATTCTGATGCCTTCAGACACAAGAGGCAGACCCTAAAGGCTAGTGGGTCTTTGGAATGGCACAAGCAGTCCTCCTTTTCTTGGCTTTCCCGGTTCCTGAGTAGGACCGCTCCAATTCTGGGCCCATGTAGCAATTTATCAGATTTTCCTGCAGTTTTCAAGACTGAACTTCGGACAGCCGCCATCCAAAACCCTTTGCTCCCCGGCTGCAGTCTATGCTCTGAGGCCCTCACACCCGCACTCGTCCCTTGATCGAATGGTCCCCGAGCACCCACACTCCACTCGGTCCCCAGCCGTCGTCTTCCAGGGGTTTGGAAGCCCCAACCTCGTCCGCACGCCCGAGATCCGGAAATCCACCTAGACGCGGCTCCCAGGCGGCAGTTCGGTTCCCATAGCAACTGCTCGGCGCACCCGCGTCGCGCTTCCGGCCGGGTGGCCGGGACGCTCCCGTGACGTCACGGCGCCGCTTTCCGGTGGCTGAGTCGAGCTGAGGTTGTTGTGGGCCGGGGGCGCCATGGGGGCGACTGGCGACACCGAGCAGCCGCGGGGCCCCGGCGTGGCAGAACGAGGCGGCCTGGAGTTGGGCGACGCGGGCGCGGCGGGGCAGCCGGTTCTCACGGTGAGGGCGCCCGGGCGAGGCCGGGGCTCGGGCCGGGCAGGGCCTCGGGCTCTCGGGCTCCCGGGCTCCGGGCCCGCGGGCAAGAGAACGCGGCGGCTGTGCGGCCCTGGGGGTGCCGTTTTCTCCGTGCGACGACCCTGGATTCAGATCCTAGCTAGGTGACGTGGGCCTAATGTGACAACCTCTGAGCGCCAGGTTTCTCTTCTGTGAAATGAACAGCTTGATGGAGTTGTGGTGGGATGGGCTGATAAAGGCGGGTAGAGCCCTAACATCACCACCCGCCAGAGCAGACCCTCGGTAAACACTGCTGCTCTTCTTGTTGCCCTTCCAGAAAAAGCGAGCTTTGGGCGTTTGAGGCAGAGAACATGTTCCCCAGGTCCTCCACCCTGACAGGGTCTTCCAGCCACTGATTTCCCCTTCACCCCAAGGCGGGAGAAGTGAGAAGCAAGAACGTCTAGGTTTAGCTTTATCCCCACTTTCTCCTGGTCCCCACTATGAGCGGTTTCGGTGACATTCGCCCACTTGGTCCCCACAGAACCCTTGGAACATAATGATAAAACACCGGCAGGTGCAGCGAAGGGGCCGCCGCTCTCAGATGACCACAAGGTAAGGCTGGCCTTGGGTGAGACTTAGATCCATCCCGTTATGTGGACTTGAGTGAGTGCTTTGGGAACCCCGCTGTAGGAGTCTGGGATCAGCAACCTGCAGAAAGAGGACTTGAGTGGGTTCTTCCTGTGACCTTAAGTCAGCTCCACTTCCAAAAGAAAAACAGGGACGGTTTTCAGTCTACTACCATCTCTCACGTTTATCGTGTCTGTGATTGGGAGAATGTGAAACCAAGATTCAGACCACCTTTGTAGTGCAGACTCTGATGATTATTAACTTTGGATGATCCCTTAATTTCTCTTAGCCTCTGTTTTCTCAGCAGTGATGTGGGGCTACTAGCTAAATGTCCAGCCTAAGGAAGGGAAAGAACCCAGGATGGGCCTTTGGAATTCTAGTTGTATCTCTGGCCTGGGCTATCGATAATCATTTATTAATCACAGCACTTGGCAGAGGCAGGTGGCTCTCACTCCACAGAAAGAGTTATGTTGAAATAAAATGACATGTTTCTGTGGTCTGTTCTATCCAGTAGTGCTGGACAATCTGGGGAGTATGTTTGGGACACTCCCCTGACTCTGTCTCCCCCCTGAATGCAGTTTCACAGATCCAGCCATCTCTATGGATCTCCTCCGTGCTGTCTTGCAGCCGAGCATCAATGAGGAGATCCAGAGTGTCTTCAACAAGTACATGAAGGTGAGAGGTGCAAGCATGGTGATTAAAGCTCACAGCACTACTAAAACAGTACGGCCAGGCTCAGTGGTGGACCCAACTGCTCAGGAGGCTGAGGCAGTTGACAGCCAGCTGGGACAACATAGTAAGACCCCCGTGGTGGAGGAGAAAAGGAATGGAGGCTGGCAAAGTAGCTCAACGGTTAGTAGTGCTTGCTGCTCTTGCGGAGTACTCAGCTTTAGTTCCTAGAACTGCCAGCTATCTTTAATTCCAGGTCTAAGATCCAGTGCCACCTTCTGGCCTCTGCAGGTATATACACAGAGTACATATTCCCCAGATGCATACATTTAAAAATATTTGCTGGGGAGGGGGGGGTTAAAAAGAAAAAGGTGACACCTGACTTTAATCCCAGCATCCAGAAGGAAGAAGCATGCAGATCTTGGCCAGCATGATCTACATAGTGAGAACTGTATAGTGAGACCCTATCTCAAAACAAGAAAGAAAGATAGAAAAGAAAAGGGGGGTGGAAATGAAGGAAGACATCTAGACAGGCTGATCTTTCCACCTGTCACCAGTTTCTCTTCATTCATGCTACAGAGAGATAACTCAAGGTTTCAAATCTGAATATATACCCCAGTATTTTTTTCCCACTGCTTGGGAGTAATACTTTTTTTGATCCTAAGTACTGGGAAAAAAAATAGTAATCCATGATTAGCATATTGCCAAGCATGATTGTGAACAGCAGTTTATGAAACAAATAATAAACAAATGTTAGGGAAGGAGGGAAAAGAAGAGGTGATGGGGGGGGGCTTGTTATTACAAACACTTTTGTGCACTTTAATGGGGATTGCTTTTGGTTACGCCATTTCCACAGTATTGCTTTTTCCAATCCATAAGCATGAAGGAAGGTGTCCTTCCATCATGTAGCATCTTCATCAGTTTCCTCCATTGCTCTAAGGTTTTTGTTACAGACAGGCTTATTGGAATGTTTGTTTTGAAATAATTTTGAGTAGAATTATTTCTCTGAGTTCATCCTCAGCCTGTTTACTATCAGTGTATAGGAAGGCTATAAGCTTTTGTATGTTGATTTTGTATCCTGCCATTTTGTTGAAAATGCTTATCAATTCTAATAGTTTTCTGATGTGACGAATATTATCTGCAAGTAAGGATACTTTGGCTTCTTCCTTTGTTTGTATTCTTTTTTGTTTCTAATGTCTGACTGCTGTAGCTAAGACTTTACTGATGAATAGAGTATAAAGTGAACCAGCCATGGTGGTGCACGCCTTCCTTTGATCCTAGCACTTCAGGCGATCTCTTGAGTTCGACAGACTGGTCTACAAAGCCAGTTCCAGGACAACCAGGGCTACACAGAGAGTCCCTGTCTCAAAGGAAAGAAAAAGAATGGACAGAGTGGACACCCTATCTTGTTCCTGGTTTCAGTTTTGAATTTTCCCTATTTAACGTTGGCTGTAGTCTGTCATCTGTTGCTTTGGTTATATTGAGATACATTCCCTCTCCAAGTTTCAGGACCTTTATCACAAAGCAATGTTTTGTCAGAAGCCTTCTCAGGATCTAATAAGATGATCATGTGATTTCTGACCTGAGTCTATTATGTAATCAGTTACATTATTGATTTTGCAAATGTTGAACCATCTCTGCATATCTGGAGTAAAGCCAGCTTATTCATGATGAATGATTTTATCATGTTTTCTTGAAATCAGTTTGCAAGTATACTGTTGAGAATTTTTCTGTGTTCATTAAGGAGCTTGGCCTATAATTTTCTTTATCCTGCTTTGGTATCAGAATAATGCAAGCTTCATAAAAAAGAAATAACTGAAGATCATGTAAAAACTTTGAAACCATTTTGGGATTTTTTGTTTGTTTGTTTGTTTGTTTTGTTTTTCAAGACAGGGTTTCTCTGTGTAACAGCTTTGGCTGTCCTGGAATTAGCTCTGTAGACCATGATGCTCTCTGCCTCCGAAGTGCTGGGATTAAAGGCATGCACCACCACCGCCTGACAATGTTTTTTGGGTTTGTTTTGTTTTTGTATTCACTTTGGGTTTTTGTTTTCTGGATGTTTCAGATTTTCTGCTGGGTTTTTGTTGTTTGTGGGGCCCAGGCTTTTGTTTTTTGTTTGGGGTTTTGTTTGTTAGTTTCTTTTTTATGTGTATGAGTGTTCTGCCTTCATGTGTAGATAGATGTATACCATGTGTGTGCCTGATGCACACAGAGGTCAGAAAAGGGTGTTGAATCCCCTAGGGCTGGAGTTTTACAGGTGGTTGTGAGCCACCATGTAGATCCTAAGAACTAAACCCAGGTCCTCTAGAAGAGCAGCCAGTGCTCTTAACCCCTGAGCCATCTCTCCAGCCCCTGACAGTTTTTGTTTGATTGGTTTTGTTTTTAAAGTCAGGTCTTTCAGGGTAGCTCAAAAGCTTAGAATCCACTATATAACCCAGGATAGCCTCAAACCCATGATCCTCCTATTTCAACCTGTTAATGCTTTAAAAGAATCACTGGTTGGTTGGTTTGTTTTTAAGGTAGGGGCTGGAGTTAGGAGTACATACTGGCTTTGTATGGAGAACCCTAGTTTGATTCTCAGCATCAAGGTCAGGTGCTTACATCTGTCTGTAATTCTAGCTCTAGGGGATGTAGCATCTCTGGCTTCTGCAAGCACATGCAAACACATACGCATAATTAAAAATAATTTTATAAACCAGGCTTGGTGGCATGCACATACATTTAATCCCAACCCTTGGAAGGCAGAGGCAGATCTCTGTTCAAGGTCAGCCTGGTGTACATAGCAAGTTCCAGATGAGCCAGGGCTACATAATGAAAGCACATACATATGGAGAAATAAATACATAAATAATATGTTTTGATTTTTAAAAAGTATTGCTATCACATAGCAATAGAATAGACTACCAGAGGACCAGTTAGGAAACTAAAATAATCAAAGCAAGAGATGATAGTGGTTGGGCCTTAGCAGTAGAGGAGTTTATGTGCTTTTACATCCATGACTATGTTCACAGAGTGATTTGTCGGGGGCAGCTATGAAAACAGCTGTTTTTGGCTTACTTTGGGGAGGACAAACTGGGGATCAGAGCTCAGTTTTGGATGGTCCACTAGAAACCTGCCTTCTGTTTCATCTTCCATAGATAGTGGTCTACTCCCAAATATCCCATGTTCTCACCCAGGCTCCTGCTATTGTCCAGATAGAACTGTTCCTTCTTTAAACCTACCCTCCACACAGCTGGCAGAGGTACCTTTGAAATAAAATAATCATTTTAAGATAATAAAAAAAAAAAAAAAAAAAAAAAAGGTCAAGGCTGGAGAGAGTACTTGTTGCTCTTGCAGAAGGCCTGGGTTCAGGGTCAGATTCAGGTCCCAGCACTCACATGGTGGCTAACATCTTACAGCTCCAGTTATGTCTTCTGACCCCTCAGGCACCAGGCACATGTGGTGCACAGACATCTATGCAGGCAAACACTCATACACAACGTACAAATCTAAAATTTTTAGAATTTTTAAACGGGTATTCTAATAACATAGAATATTTAATATAATAATATCAGACCTGGCATGGAAGTGCATGCCTGTAATCCCTGTACTCAGGAGGTGGAAGCAGAGGGATAATTAGTTCAAGGCCAACCTGAGTTACCTACTAAGACTGTCTCAAACATTGAAAGTCTGTGGCCATCCAGGTGGCTCAGCAGGTACTTGCTGCCAAGCCTGATAACCTGAATATAATTCCCAGAACACATACGATACAAGGAAAGACCCAACTTTGCAGGTTCTCCTTGACCTCTACAAGCATGCCATGACATGTGTACCCACGTGCATACACACATACTATATGTATGTACATATAAATGGTTAGCAGTGTGGCTCAGCCTACCTAGTATACACTGACCCTGGACTTGCACCTAAGCACTACAAAAAAATTAATATTTAATAACATTGATGGATAGATGAGTGGAAGAATGAGTAGATATATAGTAAAACAACATGGTAAGACTTTGAACTGTGTATGTGGAGGGTACTAGATGTTCATTGGGCAATTCAACTTTTCTATTTCAAATTTTTGATAACATATTCTGTAAAGCCAGATATGCACATACCACATCTGGATGTAATTTTAACTCTTGGAAGGTACAGACAAGGCGATAAGGAGTTCAGGCATGTCCTCAACTACATATCATGTTGGAGGTCAGCCTGGGTGGTGTGATTGATGCCTTGTTCTAAAAACAGAAAACAGGCCAATGAGGCAGCTCAGTGGGTAAGGCACGTGTCCTGAAGCCTGACACCCTAGAGTTGGATCCCAGAAACCACAGGCAGGAGGAAAGCACCAGCTCCACAGAATTACCCTCTGACCTCTATACATGCTATGGCACCAGCATACTCTCACACATACACAATAGTACTAATTTTTAAATGTTAAAAGCAAAATAGAAAGTATTCCTCACAAAATAATGTAAATGCTTTGAAATGAAAGCTAAGAGTCACTGAGAGTGACACTTCCAATAGTGGCTGTGCAGTCTTCCAGCTGTGCCCCTTGCATACAGCCTTCTCATCTTAACTGACTTCACTTAATAGATGTTGGCAGTATCCCCAGATCATCACACAATAGCTCAGCCCAATTCTTCCTTATAGTTACAGAGTAGTCTCTTTCATCGGTATACCAGAACTCAATTAGATAGTTCCTAGAAGATGGTCTAATGAGAGGCCTCAGCAGGTAAAGACATTTGCCTGAAGACCTGAGTTCAAGACCCACATTGGGGAAGGAAAGTACCAACTCCCACAAGCTGTCCTCTGACCTCCACATGCAAACTAAATAAATACATAAATAATAATGTAATTTTGAAACCCTCCAAGTGAATAAAGATGTGCATTTACAGTACATTTACATCTTTATTCACTTGGAGGGTTTCTGAGGGGTCAGTTCCTCAAGAGGAATTAAGGAGTGCTAGGGAAAGAAGATTGCGCTCCAGAACAGTGATGCTATGTGCGATCATTTCATGTGCTCTCCCTGGCTTTGTTTGTTTGTTGTTTTGAGACAAGGTTTCTCTACATAGTCTGGCTATCTTGGAACTCACTATGTAGACCGGGGTGCTTGGAACTCAAGAGACCCACTTCTGCTTCCCAAGTGCTGGGACTAAAGGTGTGCACCACCACACTGTGCTCTCCCTGGTTTTTAGGATAAACAGAGGCATTGAACTTGATAAATGTAAAGTGGCAATGCATCCTCATAGTTGTCTCCCACAGGAGGAGTATTGTTTGTAGTTTCCATAATGTACCTATATCTGAGAGAGAGAACCATACTTTCTCTTAGAGATACAATTTGGGCATTTTGTTTTGTTTTGTTTTTAATTTGGGTGTTTTTTAAAAGTTTATTATGTATGTTAACCCACTGAGGTATCTCCTAGATCCAACTTAAATAAATGTGTTCCCAGACACCTCTCAGGTGTTTGGGGCCTCATCATGTCGTTCCTTGGTATTTTTAGAATCACACTCTCCCTTTTACCCAGCAGAGGAGGCTTCTGCCCTGCTTAGCCTCTGTCTGTTGGTGTTGCTGATAATGAAAATCCAGTCATGACTTCCCATTGTCTTGATGTTTTTGGCCTACATTGGCCCATTTGCTTCAGCTACAGCATTCTTTCTTATTATTATTATTATTACACATACTCCCTTCAGTTAATGCAGACTGGCGAGACTTCTGACCTTGTGTCCTCCCCTAGTTCTTCCAGAAGGCAGCACTGAACGTCCGAGACAATGTCGGGGAAGAAGTGGACGCAGAGCAGTTGATTCAGGAGGCCTGCCGCAGCTGCCTGGAGCAGGTGAGGGCCAGGGGACAAAAGGCTCAGCCACTGAGTCAGCTGAGAAAAGTGCCACCTACCTCCGGGAGGTGTAGGGCAGTTGCTGGCAGAGCGGAAAGAAAAGTAGCTTAAGTATGTGCCAGGTGCCAGGACAGGTGCATCTTGGGGCTCCGTAAGGACTGTTTTGTTTGTTCCTGTTTGACAGGTGGGGGGAAAAAAACAAAAAAAAACAAAAAAAACGCTTAGCAAACTCACAGAAGCTTAGAATGAAATGGTGGTTATCTGGGAAGCTAAAAAAGCTGACAGTTACAGGGTGGGTTCATTCTGGGATCTGATATTTGGAATAATGACAATAGTTGTTGATTCTTGTTTACTTGATGTCTGCTAAGAAGGTAGTTCCTAAGTGTACACACATGTACATGCACACAGCGGCAGCTGTGCATGGTGATGCTTTAAAGCTGTGATAATCATTTCACACATGCATCAGATCAATACATTATACCACCTCATGTATGTAACATCTGTTTTTCAGCTTTGTCACAATAAACCTAGAGAAAAAAAATGTAAAAAGCAGGGCCAGTAAGATGCTTGCCCCACACATGATGACCTGAGTTAAAGTCCCCAGAACCCACTCCTAGAAGTTGTTCTGACCTACATATGAGTGTCCACACACATACATGTGCACAATAACTAAATAAATAAAATTTTGTCACATTTTAAAAAGGCAAGCCAGGAAAACAAATTGTAATTTGTGATGCGCCTCACCTCTACAAGTGGTTGGTGGATCCCCTTCAAGCAGTCGTAACCCTTAGGGGTTGTGGGACCTAACACCCTTTTTGCCTTCCTGTATCTCAGGTGTGATTGGAGATTTGACATCAGTTCTATAAATGACTGCATCCCAAGACACTAGAGAACCTGTTGGTCTGTGTCAGCTGCTGCTATTAATAGGGACTGTCAGCATCAACCACATTCTTTTCCTGACTGTGAATCCATTAACTATGCTTTGCTTGACTATGAGAGACAAGCTACTCAAGCCTCTGAAAGGAGCAAAGCCATTGCCTGAACCTTAGCTCTCAAAGGATACTGCTCTACCCTGCAGGCAGGGTAGAGACTGATGTTTAAGCTACCCAATTCCTGAGAAGCCATCTTCTTTACTCCAGGAAGAAGTGTCATATATGAGCAGTTGCTCATAGTAACAGTTGCTAACAACAGACATTTGCTAATAGTATTTTCATAATGTTGAGCTGAACATAGTTCTCAAATCCCTCTACTCTCTGTGTGTGTGTGTGTGTGTGTGTGTGTGTGTGTGTGTGTCTGTACACATGTGCATGTGTGTATTCTATGGATGGCAAGTATCTAGAGTCAGGAGACAATTTTCTGAAGTTCTTTGTAAGGAGTAGGTTTTTCTGCCCGCCGCTGGTCTGTCCCGCCACCACACCAGCCCCAATTAATGCACAGAGACTCTGTATTAGATATAATGCTGTTGGCCGGGTACTAGTTTCTTATCAGCTAGCTCCGTCTTAATTATTAACCCATTTCTGTTAATCTATGTATTTCCACGTGCTCTTATCTTACCGGAGAGCGGGGGTAGGGGGGGGTTGGGGGGTTCTGTTCTCCTGTCTCTCCATGTTGACTCCTCCTTACTACTTCCTCTTTCCTCCTTGTCTCCTAGTCCCTCCTATCTTCCTTTCCTATTGGCCAACAGTGTTTTATTCATTAACCAGTATGAGAAACATATTTACAGAATGACATCTCCCATCAGTTCTTCCTTCCTCCAGTAAGTCCTGAGCATGGAACTCACTCAGATCATCAGACTGGGCAGCAAGTGCTGGCTGTTGTGCTTCAGATCAGGTTCAGCGCTTCATGTACACTAAGCACACTCCAGCCTCTGTTTACTAGCTCTCCAACCATGATCATGACAAAAAGAGGGTAATAAGTGTAAGTGTCTCACCGAGTCCTTTCCCTTTCCTCCATGCTCAAAAAGCAGAAACAGAATGTTCCATAGCCACTTGGTTTTTGTTTTTGTTTTTGTTTTTTGTTTTGTTTGGTTTGGTTATTCAAGACAGGGTTTCTCTGTGTAGCCCTGGCTGTCCTAGAACTAGCTGTGTAGACCAGGCTGGCCTCGAACTCACAGAGATTCGCCTGCCTCTGCCTCCCAAGTGCTGGGATTAAAAGTGTGCACCACCAATGCCTGGCTTCATATCCACTTTTATAAATGGACACATGTACTAATGCCTCTCTGGCTTATTCATCTTTGAACATAAATGTGAGTGTCCATGCCTTTGTGTTGATGATGGGATAGTTGACCCATTCTTAAGCCGTGTTTACAAAATGCTCCACTTCCCTACCAAACTAATGACTGGCAACACTGGTCTTTCCCTTTCAGGCAAAGCTACTCTTTTCAGATGGAGAAAAAGTAATACCCAGATTGACCCATGAACTTCCAGGAATCAAGGTCAGAATCATTATGCCCTAAGGCCTTCGGGTGGCTGGGAAGTAGTCAGGTGGGAGGCAGGTGGAGCCTAGGGGCCCTGCTTACTGTTGTCCTATAAAACTGCAGCTCCTAGGCACTGACTCCCTTCCCATTTGTTTCCTTCAGCGTGGCCGACAAGCAGAAGAGGAGTCCCACCGAGGAAGCCCCATTCCCAAAAAGGTAAGTAAGCGTGTCCCCTGTTGGGAGTTTTCAGCTGGGAAAGGGCCCCTCTGTTCCTAAGGGCTTTCATTACCTTTGGGCTTCTCTAGGCATGGGGTGGCAAGGAGAGAATCACTGTTGCTTTCCGGGGCACTCACAAGATCATTTGGTCTTTCTGGATAATTCCACTAACTGATCTAGCCCCAGCACACTAGAGCAGGGATGCTCCCCATGGTCAGGGCTCTAACAGTTCTTCTTTGTGCAGAGGAAAGGTCGACCTCCTGGACACGTCCTGTCAAATGACCGGGCAGCTGCTGGCATGGTGTGAGTAGGGGCCACCAGTGCTATAAGAGCTGAAGGGAACCGAGGGCAGGAATGACCATGAGTGGGAAGAGGACAGAAGTGAAAGTGGTGGGCGCAGGTCCATTGTCCTAAGCTACTGTGGGAGAGGCTTGCCCAGTATAGGTGTGAGTATAGGTTAGGGAAGGGATGGAGTTGTTTTAGGCTGCTTTTACAAAACCCAGAACAGTTGTAGCTTGATTACACACCAGACCTGGTTCATACTTGAATGTTTAGAGTTGGTCTAAGTACCAGCTTCCAGCTAGTCTCTAAAGAACAGGGCAATTAGCAGATTCAAAAAAAAAAAAAAGTCATATGCTCTAGTAGGGAGGGCATGGTAGTAGACTCCTGAGATCCCTGTACTTAGGGAGTGAAAGCAGGATGATCAGGGGTCATCCTCAGCCACATGGTGACTTAAAGGCCAGCCGGAGCTACAGGAGACACTCACAAAAAGCCATACAATTATTAAAATGCAAAACACTTCTACAGAGTAGTCATTATCAAAGAGCACTTTTAAATCTATTTATAGGACATATTGATACATCAGAAGTTACAGAACTATCTGAAACCCTCCCTTCCCCCTACATGTGCACAGACTCCCTGTTAGCAACACCTGACACCAGAGTGGCACATTTGTTACAAGTGATGAATTTGCCGTTACTTAACGCCATCATCCAACCGATGGATGCATAGGTTCATCCCTAGTGTTGTGAGTCTGAGTTTACAGTATCCTTCCTGAATCCTTTTTCCTGTCTTGGGGAAAGGGTCTTACTCGGTGTCCCTTTTCTGACCTGGAACTCACTAAGCAGACCAAGCATTTCCATTCCTCATAAACACAAGGTGGGCAGGGCAGCTGCTGTGCCCTTATCTCCTTGTGACAGATGAAATAGCTGCAACTTGGAGATTCTTGGACTTGCCCATCACTAGGTTCTAAAATGGTTTCTGGTCCAGGCTTTTTTCCCTCTATATTTCAGAAAACAGTGTGCCATCATCACCCCTAGTAAACTTAGTTCCAGACTCTGCCCCTCCCTCCATCCTTGGAGAATTCACCTGTCTTCTTTCCTTCTAAGCAGATGGAAACCAAAATCCTGTGAACCAATTCGCCGAGAAGGCCCCAAGGTATGTTTGTATGAATGTGACGGTGGCCAAGGCTCTGGGCCCTGTGGGGTAAAGAGGTCAGAGATGATCCATGATGTGCTCACACCATTTCAGAACCATCTTTCCCATCTCTGCCTTTTGTCACCTTGGCCTCCAGACAGTATTCCAAGGGGGAACTGGAATTAGAAGCAAAATAAGGAGTTTGGCTTGGGATAGCTTGGTAATAAAACACTTGCCTGGAATATGGAAGTCCCTAGGTTTAATCCCTAGCATGGCAAAAAAAAGAAAAGAATAATAGTTATCTTTTGTTCTGCTCTATTTTTTTCTCATTGTACATTGTGTGATATACTGTGAACACATCCCTGTCCATATCTGCTACTTCCCCTTTCTCTGTCTTAGCCCTCTCATTGGTCCCCTTTGTTCCCCTAAGCAGTTTCTCTTCTACATTTATGTTATTTATACATATGTGATTGTATGTATTTACATAAAATCTAGGAATTGCACATAAGAAAACTGAGACTGACTTCATTTAATGTGATGATCTGCATTTTCCTGCAGATGGCAGTGACTTCTCTCTTTATTGGAATTAGATGGAAACTAAAAAGCTGGGCCGGAGGCCTGACAGGAATGGGGCCCAGGGTTTGATTTAAAAGTCACAACACAGTGCTGCCTGTCTATAATCCCAGCACTTGGGAGGCAGAGGCAGGCAGATCACTGCAAGTTCAAGGGCAAAATCTAAGTCTTTACATGAGAGGGTTGAGACTTAATGGTAGCCACTAATACTTAGTACTTCATAAGTGAATCTCTTTTGTCTGCTATCTGGCCTAGTCTCTTTGATGGTTATTATGAGATACGGATTATGCTCCTGTTCTGGACCTGAGCTTCCTTTCCTGTGAACCCTGTGGGCAGAAGTGATCTTGTTTCCTGGAATAGTATCTCTCATGCTCCCAATGAACTTACAGCTTGTCCAGTATACAGCTAGTCAGTGATAGAGTCAAATCTCCAACCCAAATCTGGTGACACCTTTAGCCTGGCCACCTCCAGGATATTTTTGCAATTGCTTTTATGATCAGAATTCTTTTTTGTTTGTTTGTCAAGACAGATTTTCTCTGTGTAGCTTTGGAGCCTGTCCTGTAACTCACTTTGTAGACTAGGCTAGCCTCAAACTCACAGAGGTCCTCCTACTTCTGCCTCCTGAGTTCTGGGATTAAAGGCATGTGCCACCACCACACTGGATAAAGGCATAAGCCACCATGCCTGTCAGCCTGCTCAGGAACAGCAGCACCCACAGTGGGCTGGGCCCTCCCACATAAATGAAGAAAATGCTCTATAAACAGACAGATATGGGTGGTTTCTCAGTCAGGAGTCCTTCTAACCAAATGACTCTGTCCTATGTCAAGTTGATTTTTAACTAGCCAACACAGCCAGCTCATCGAGCCCTCTTCCCTATGGTTGTCATGAGTTTTCTTCTAAAATCTTCAAGAGTGTCTAGAACTCTAAAAGTAGAGCTGGTGATCCTACATGCTCCTGAATCTTTCTGTTCTTTCCAAGTCCCCTCTTGGTCCTAAGAGGAGCTCTTCCTCAGCATGACACATACAGTAGGCATCCCTAGAACTGCTGGGGTTTGAACACAGGGCCTTGGTAGCTAGGCAAAGGTCTCTGCTAAGTTACACCCCAGCCCACTCTTCAGATCTTGTTTCCTATTCCCTTAGCCATCGTTGCCTGTTGTCTTCCCTCACCTCTTTGCAACCATGCAAGCCTTATCCTGTGTACTATGGTTCCTGTCCATCATCCGCATTGCTGAAAGAGAAAACTGTCATTAAAGTGCACCAGGCTCTCCCTCCCAGCAGAAGCTTTAGTGGTTCTCTCTGGTCTGGATCGTATGATCAAACCCATCAATGTGGCCTCGGGGCTCCAGTTCTCTGCTTCTCTCTCCAGCCTCCACGGTTGCTTCTCACTCCCCCTCTCCTTCAGCAACATAGAAATTACATAGTTTCTCCAGTGTTCCAAATCAGTACTCATCAGGCTTTATATGTATCACTCTGTCTAGGATGCTCTGATTTCCACTCACCCTTTCAGAAGTAATTTCAGGGATTATCTCTTCAAGAAAGGCTTTCTGGATATTCCACCCATCCCTTTTGACACCTCTCATGCCCTGCACCCAGCCATGACATGGCCTCATCAGGTAGTGTCCCTTCAGTATGTGTGTCTGGGACTCATGGCTGACAGTCTGTATCTTTGAGACAGAGTTTCTCCATAGCTTTGGAGCCTGTCCTGGAACTTGCTCTGTTAACCAGGCTGCCCTCGGACTCACAGAGCTCCACCTGCCTCTGCCTCCCAAGAGCTGAGATCAAAGGTGTGAGCCACCACCGCCCAGCTGACAGTTTGTATCTTAACTCATCTCTCTATCACTGTCTAGCAAGGGTCTAACATGTCATAAGTACTCTATTTCCTGCGTAAATGGTTGAATAGTGGATAAGGAGGGAGGAGGAAAGGATGGGTGGAGTGGCGCTCCCCTGCATAGCACATTAAACCTCCCTCCCTGACCTGTTTCTTTCAGTGGGACCCAGCTCGGCTGAATGAATCCACCACCTTTGTTTTGGGGTCTCGAGCCAACAAGTAAGTTTAAGACCCTTAGTACTGATGGGGAGGGGGCTAGCTCAAGGACCCACTAACAGAATCTGCACCTGCTGCTCATCTTTCATTTTCCAGGGCCTTAGGGATGGGAGGCACCAGAGGGAGAATCTACATCAAGCACCCACACCTCTTTAAGGTAGGTGAATGCTGGAAAGGATGGAGATACACCACTGCATGGTTGTAGATGGCTTATAAACTGCAAGGCACAGAGAATCATGAACATACACTGACCTGGTGGTCAGAACATCTAGGTAGTTCCCTTTAGATACCTCCTGTACCTTTTGCCCAGCTGTACCAAGCCCAGTTTGGAGAGCTCCATTTGCCTGATTCATGGGATTGTCCCTAAAGTGGTAGTGTAGCCACATGCAGTGGTGTATGTCTGTAATTCACCTCCACTGTTGAGCTAAGGCTAGGAACACAGGCACGATCCACCCTGCCCAACCTCTTTTCTGCTTTTAGTTTTTGGTGGGGCTTTGTTTTGTTTTGTTTTTTAAGATAGGTTTTCTCTGTGTAGACCTCACTGTCCTGGCACTGGCTCTGTAGACCAGGCTAGGCTCAAATTCAGAGCTCCTTCTGCCTCTACTGTTTGAGTGCTAGGACTAAAGGCATGCAAAACTATGTCTGGCCCTGCTTTTAGTTTTGCTTTATGTTGTTGTTTTCGAGACAAGGTTTCTCTGTAGCTTTACAGTCTGTCCTGGAACTCACTCTGTAGACCAGGCTGGCCTAAAATTCACAGAGATCCACCTGCCTCTGCCTCCTGAGTGCTGAGATTAAAGGCATGTACCACCACCTGGCTAGTTTTTTAGTCAGAATTGTAGACCCCCCCCCCCCCCCCGTTTCACCTGGTATGATGATACACACCTGTAATCCTAGCATATAGGAGATAGAGGCCAGAGGATCAGGAGTTTAAGATTATGCTCTGCCATTGGACAAGTATGTATTGAGTGCTTATTAAATAGTTAACACTCAGAATGCTAGACATAAAGCAGTGAATGGAATAGAACCAAGGTGGTGGCCCTGTCTCAGAAAAGGGAACAAGAAAATGGCCACGTGGACCTATCATCCCAGCCCTTAGGAAGAGGCAGCAGGAACATCAGGACACCCTTAGCTACATAATGAATTGGAGGCCACCCCAAGCTATATGGGGGGGGGGGGTGTTCTTTTATTTGTTTTGTGTTCTGAAGCAGGGCTTCTCTATGTAGTTCTGGCTGTCCTGGAGCTCACTATGTAAATCACCAGGCTGGCCTCTAATTTACAAACATTCTCCTGCCTCTGCTTCCTGATGACTGGCTGATTTGGGGGTGGGGGGAGTGGGGTATTTTGGTTTTTGAGGCAAGGTGTCTCTGTGTAGGTTTGGCTGCCCTAGAACTCACTCTGTAAGCCAGGCTGGCCTCAAATTCACAAAGAGCCACCTGCCTGGAATACCGGAATTAAAGGCATGTGCTGCTGCCCCCTGGCAACTGACTGGTATTTTTACAGAAAGACCTGTTGTCAATTATCTATACTGCAAGAAGAGCTCTCCCTCATCTTTTAACAACTGTATAGAATTGATAGGATTGTTTTTCAAGACGGTCTCCTATTGTCCAGGCTGTTTTCTAACTCAATCCAGATCCTCCTGCCTCCATCTCCCAAGTACTAGGATTATAGGCCTGTGCCACCATGCCCAGCAAACTCTTCCTTATTGGTGGATATTTCCTTCCAATCTTTTGCTGATAAAAACTGCCCCAACAAATGCCCTTGTTTATATACCTAAACGATTGTGAAAAATGAATACCCATAAGTGGGATTTCTGGGTCAGCAATCACATCCTTTAATTTTTTACTATAAATCTTAGGAAGTGAGAAATTATTTTAAAACTCAAAGGAGAGTAACCTTGTTTGTGCCAGGTATGGTCATGGGCAGAAATCACAAGTCAGAGATTAAGCTGACCTACATATGAGACCTTGTCTCCACAATCCACAAAGTCATAACAGAGGGATGACTCGGTGGTAGAGCACTTGCCTAGCACATATGACAGGCCCCTGTAACCCAACACTTTAGAGGCAGAGGCAAAAGAATTGCCATAAATTCCTGGCCAGGCTAACCTGGGCCATCTAGCAACATGCTGCCTCCAAGCAGCCACTCATTTGGGATCACCACTTCTCCATTTAAACAGCCTGCCCATTTTATGACAGCTGGCTTCGAGCATTTGTGTGTCACACACTGCATTTACCACTTTGCACCATCATTTGTTCCTAAGAAGAACCTTGTGTTTTTTTTTTAAAGAAGCCAGGTATGGTAACACACACCTTTAATTTTAATTCCTGAAGGCAGATATACATGAGTCTACAAAGCAAGTTCTAGGACAGCCACAGCTACCCAGAGAAACTGTCTGGGGGGGGGGGAACACTGTAAAATAAATACTGGCTCTCTCTTGAGACTTTGATAAGGTCTTAGTTAGCCCAGGCTGACCTTAATTCACTTTAAAGTTGAAGGCCACCTTGAACTCCTGATCCTCTTGCCTCTACTTTGCAAGTTCTAGGACTACAGGCAAGCACAATGGTTGTGATAATTTGAAAGAAAATGGGCCCCAAAGGAAGTATCACTATTAAGAGGTGTAGCTTTGTTGGAGGAAATGTGTCCCTTTGAGGTTTTGTTTATGCTCAAGCCACGCCCAGTGAGACAGTTCACTTCCTGTTGCCTTTGAGTGAAGATATAAGGACTGTCAGCTCTAGCACCATGTCTGCCTGCCTGCTGCCTTACTTCCCACCATGACTAAATGGATAAAAGACTGAATTTCTGAGCTGTCGGGAAACCCCAATTAAATATTTTCCTTTATAAAGAGTTGCCATGGTCTGCTGGGCATGGTAGCACATGCCTTTAGTCCAGCCTGGTCTACAGAGCTAGTTCCAGGATGGCCTGCAAAGCAATACAGAGAAACCCTGTCTCTCGAAAAACCAAAAAAAAAAAAAAAAAAAAAAAAAAAAAAAAAAAGGAAGGAAGGAAGGGTGAGTGAGTGAGAGAGAGAGTTGCCATGGTCGTGGTGTCTCTTCACCCTGACTAAGACAACCATGCCTAGTTGTCCTACTCTCCATCCCATTTCACAAATGAGGGGACTTGAGTCTGGAGGAAGTTACCACCCAGACTTCTGTCATCTACAAAATAGTAAGAAGTTTAACTGAAACCTTATTTGTCTTGTCGAACTCCAGAAGCAAGTGGTTTACATGAAGCTATTCCTGACTTTTGTTTTAGGAAATAAAGTCCTATCAGGTATTAGCACATGCTCATAGTCCCAGTACTCAGTGGCAGAGACAAGGAGATCCAGAGTTAATCCCAACCTGGGCTACACAGTGATACATCATCATAAGGCACTTGTAATCATTTTAAACAGGCTCTTGTTTCCAGGGATGCTATATTTTAAGAAAGGGAACTATCTTAGGGTTTCTATTGCTGTGAAAAGGCACCATAACCATAGCAATTCTTATAAAGGAAAACATTGAATTGGGGTGGTTTACATTTTCAGAGGTTTAGTCCATTTTCCCATGGTGCAACAAAGTGGCATGCACACATGGTGCTGAAGGGGCTGAGATTCCTGCATCTTGACCCACACAATGGGAAGTCATCTGCAATACTGCAATAAAGCCACACCTCCCAATAGTGCCACTCCCTCTGTGGGGGCCCATGATATTTAAACTACCTCAGGGACTTAAGGGAAAGTAGACACTTACCCAATATCTGGTAACTAGTTTGCAGTCCCTGGATTTCTTGGCTTGACTCAGCCTACACTCGTAGAGATCCTAGAGCCCTTGGACATACATATCTGTCTAGGACAGGGACCCTGTAGTGGTTTGAAAGAAAATGGCCCCCACAGGGAAGGCGCTATTAGGAGGTGTGGCCTTGTTGGAGGAAGTGTGTCGCTGTGGGTCTCTTGCTCAAGCTTTCCTCGGTGTGACTATCAGTCAACTTCCTACTCTCAGCTCCAGTACTACATCTGCCTGCATTCTGCCATGCTCTCCATCATAATAATGGACTGAGCCTTTAAACTATAAGTGAGCCATCCCAATTGAATATTTTGTTTATGAGAGCTGCCGTGGTCATGGTGTCTCTTCACAGCAGTAAAACCCTAATTAAGACAGCCCGTTGTTAACTGGTGACAGACCAAGAACAGAACCCTTGCCATTAAGCTAACGTGTCCCCCCACTAACTTTATTCCTCACAGTATGCAGCAGATCCTCAGGACAAGCACTGGCTAGCTGAGCAGCATCATATGCGGGCAACAGGAGGGAAGATGGTAAGCACTGTTGTCAAATGTACCACTACCAAACCCCCACCCAACCCAGGGACCACGAGGCCAGGTCTTGGCCACAGCTTGTCTCCAAATTTCATAGACTCCCTAAGCACCAAAAATATGGGAAGGGAGATCTGTGAGAGCTGTTCTCCATGCTGAAGAGCAGACTGAGTCCTGTTCCTAGGGCTCCCTCTCCCTTCTCACCTGCCCACCTATTCCTGCAAGATGGAATTCCGTCATATCAGATGCCCATAGGAAAGGCAGTTTATATGACTTTGTTTTTGTTTTTTGAAAAAGGGTTTCTCTGTGTAGCCCTGGCTATCCTGGGACTCACTCTGTAGACCAGGCTGGCCTCAAACCCAGAGATCTGCCTGCCTGTTTCTCCCAAGTGCTGGGATTAAAGACCTGTGCCACCACTGCCAGGCTTTGTCTCATTTTTTTAAAATAGGTTTTTGTTTGTTTTTTCCAAAGGGCCAGAAGTAGTGTACCAACTCTTGAGAGGTAGAGGCAGAATCAGGAGTTTAAAGTCAGCCTCCATTGTCTGACAAGTTTTACAGCTAGCCTGTGCTACATGAAATTATATCTCAGAAAAGCAATTAAAGGAGATGAGGCAGACTGCTGGGGATATAGCTCAGGGTTAGAATGCTTGCCTAGAGTGGGTGTGTGTGTGAGAGAAGGTGTTGTGCCTGTGTATGGGTTATTCATATCCCAGCTCTTTCAAGGATAAAGCAAGAGTACTGCAATGAGTTCAAGGCCAGTCCCAGCTACAGAAACAAAAACAGATAATGTATGTGAGCTCAAGGACCCAAGACTGTGGCACTGTCCAGACCTGGGAGAACTCAGTGCCACAGCTCTGCGTAGCATAGCAGCGCTGCTGACTTCTACACACCACTTCCTGCTAGCTCTTACCATTTTGTTATAAACCACAACAAGGTAGGGGTGTGTGTGTGTATAAAAGCCATAAATGAGTTAATCGCCAAAGTCAGGCTCCATGACACATGCTTGAAATCCAGCTACTCAGGAGGCTGAGGAGGCAGGGCCATTCAGGGAAAGCCTGAGCAACTTTCTTTCCTTAGTTACTGGTATCTGCTTCTCCCCCTGTAAAGTTTGTTTGAGTAAAGACACTCTCAAGGCGCCATCCCTCCGTGCTTTCTTCCGTACCCTTGCCAGGTAATCTGTAAACTGCACCCTGAGTCTGTTAGTAGCAGGCCTTACACATTAAAAGTGTTTCTGATTGTGAAGTGACTCAGGCCTTAATCACTCCCCCTTGCCTCCAGGCCTACCTTCTCATTGAGGAGGACATCCGAGACTTGGCTGCCAGCGACGATTACAGGTAAAACAAAAGGAGTCCCTCCATACCCTCCCATCTGCCTCAGTAGGCACAGGGATGCAGCCATCACCCTCCCTCTAACACCCCTACACTGTCTCCCCCAGAGGATGCTTGGACCTGAAGTTGGAGGAGCTGAAATCTTTTGTCCTGCCATCCTGGATGGTTGAGAAGATGCGGAAGTACATGGAGACACTACGGACAGAAAATGAGCATCGCGCTGCTGAAGCGCCACCCCAGACCTGAGCCAGGTGTTCTGGCCACTGCACTTGGCAGCCTGCCTCCAAGACCCTCCTTCCCCAACCGGCTGAGGCCATCCTGGGGATTGGGTCTAATTGGATCTTAGCAGCATTAAGCTGTACATGAGCTGGTTTGTAGTGACTCGATGAAGAGCACCCAGACTGGCATGTGGTTCTGTGTTTTTAAAGTTGTTGGACTAAGAAGCAATTAAACAGTTTGTAATAAACACAGATGGTGAGTCTGCTGTGATGCCTGCCTTGTGGGGGCTGATGGAACAAGGCCGGAAGTAATAGGCACCTCAGAAAAGGCCCACCTACCTGCCCACCCACATCTCACTAGGAAAACTTTTGGGGATTTTTGTTGTTATTTGTTTTTGGAGGCAGGGTTTCTCTGTGTAGCATCTCTAGCTGTTCTGGAGCTAGCTCTGTAGGCCAGGCTGGTCTAGAACTCAGAGATCTGCCTGCCTCTGCCTCCCAAGTGCTGAGATCAAAAGTGTACACTACCACTGCCTGTCGAAAACTGTTCTTTGCCAGTCCCCCTTGTCCTTGTTCCAACTTAGGAATGTTGCACAATGTAACAGCAAGCCCCATGGGGGTTTGATGACCTACCAAAGGAAAAAATGCATTTGCACTTTATTATCCAATGTAACAGGCTAACATACCGACCTGCAGAAGAAGCAAGGCAAACCTACTGAAGAAACATGATATGGATTACAGTTGGGAAGGGGGTGGTATTTGAGGGTCTCTGTGTGTAACCCTGGCTGACACCGAACTCAGATATCCACCTGCCTTTGCCTTTTGAGTGTTGGGATTAAAGATGTTTTTATTTCCTTGAGTCTCATAGCCCGGCTAGCCTAGAGAAGGCCCTCAACTCCTGACCTGCAGGTCTCCTCTCCACTTACAAGGAATTACTGGCTTGCACCACCTGAACCCACATTTACCAATAAATAGGGTGTCTGCTCCAACCTGCAACCTTAGGTTCACCTACCTTCCTAGGCTTTTTAAAAGATCTTGAGACCCAAACAGAAGAAATTTAAGTTAACAGGGTGAGGGGAAAAGACTTTAGGCTTGAGGGAGACAAAAATGTCAAGGTCTCAGCCTTTTTCGGAAGAAGTGATCCCTATTGGGCGTGTGCCTGAAGGACCAAGGGTTTGACAGAGGTCCAATCACTGCCGGGCATGAGGTGCACTCATTCGAGTAATCTCACCACTGGGAAGTGAAGATAAGGGGGATCAAGAAGTCAGGTTCATACCTGGCTGCGCAGCCTAATTACAGGACAGCAACAGGAGTCTGGGTCCCGAAAAGACCCCAGGGGTGAGGGGTTGTATGCACGTGAACGATTTCTAGACCCTTTAATGGTCGGCGTCGTCCAAAGGCCGCCAATCCGCTACCGGTTCGTTAGTTAATGGCAGCCTTCCCTGCCAATTGGCTGCCTGACGTTAGTCCCCGCCGTCCAATCGCGGCGCGTTACTGTGTGGCCTAGCGGTTGCGCAAAGGCAGAGCGCTCCGGAGCGTCCCATTGGCTGGATCAAACCCAAGCGAGTCTGTGATTGGCTGGCGCTGCGGGAGGGTTGCGATTCAAACGCGGGCGGCGGCCCGCAGCCCCGCAGTTGCTCTTTCGTCTCCGCAGACCTGTTCCGGTGCCAGCGCCCCCGGGATGGCTTCGCAAAACCGCGACCCAGCTGTCGCCAGCGTCGCCGCCGTTCGCAAGGGAGCCGAGCCCAGCGGGGGCGCCGCCCGGGGCCCTGTTGGCAAGAGGTAAGTGATGCGGAGGTCACCCGGAGCCTCACCCCCGGTAGCCGGTGAGACTTGGGACACCATGAGGGGCACCAGGAACGCAAGAGATGAAAGGCTGGTGGCGCTGCCAGGCGGCCCTCAGGAGACGCCCTAGGAGCGCTGAGGTTAACATGCAGCACTCCAGTAGATGACCAGTGTGCCCGAGCTTAACCCGCCTTTGAAGAAGGGGCGAGGCCTCCATGACAGCTCCAAAGGATAGTCGGGTGGAAGGTGGTGTAGCTCCTCGGCAGCATCCATGCCCCCAAGTGACCCCTACTTCTCTTTGCAGGCTACAGCAGGAGCTGATGACCCTCATGGTAAGATCAATTGGCCTACCCTCCCATCCCCCACCCAGTTTTCCGTAGCCTTCTTTTTCCTACTTCAGGCTCCTTGCTAATCCGATAGGTGCAATTTACTCCCTTATGGGCAATCCTTTGAAGGGCTATCCTTACATGATTACAGCAGCCGCCTTCCCCATCATAGGAAGCTTATCTGGGCTCACCCCTATCCCCTTTGGGCCCCAGCTCAAACCTCACCCATCTCCACCCTTCTTGGAATTTCTAGCCCCATCAGACCTTGGAATTCCCTCTTCTAGTGGTCCTTTGCTGCATTACCCTAAATGTCAATTCATGCCGGGCGGTGGCAGCGCACGCCTTTAATTCCAGCCCTTGGGAGGCAAAGATAGGCACATCTCTGAGTTCAAGGCCAGCTTGGTCTATAGACGTAGTTCCAGGACAGGCTCCAAAGCTACAGAAAATTCCTGTGTTGAAAAACGAAACAAACAAAAAACTTTAATACCATGTGCTTTGTGTTCCATAGCTTCCTCCTAGCCCAGTGATCAGCCTGTGATTTGGCTCTAGCTGCTCTGTTTAGGGCCTGACTATGATATCTGGGCAGACTCACCCAGTGATGGCTTTTGCTATGCCTGAAAGTATACTCTGGAGTCCTACATTTGGGTGTTTTCTCCCCCCAGATGTCTGGTGACAAAGGGATTTCCGCCTTCCCTGAATCAGACAACCTGTTCAAATGGGTGGGGACCATCCATGGAGCAGCTGGCACAGTAAGTGTGGTGTGGGCATGGGTGGGTGTCACATGGCTGAGTGTGGCGAGAGGTGACTCCAGGTTCCCTATGACTGAGCCCTGTGCCCATGCTCTTTGAGTCCAGTGCAAAGGGGCTCTTCAGGCAGTGCCACCCACAGGCCACGGTGCAGAGGAGGGCACAAGCAGCTTCCCTTGGCTGCAAATCTGGATTTAAGTCAGAGACTGAATCTGAGCCAAATCTGAGTTTTCTCTTTCATGACTAAGATACTAATTGCACCATCCCGGTGGCCCTCGGGATGCTATGTCTTGATCTTTTAGCCAAAAGGTCACTGGTAACCCCCTGATAGGGAGTAGGTACCTGGGACCAACTTCACACATTGTCTGCTGGCTGGATTCAGAGTCAAATTTGGGGCTTGGATGGAATGTGAGGCTGGAGGGTGGGGTGGGGGTGAGCAGGGAACTTAGCTACCATGCCCTCTTTCCTCAAATGCCAGGTGTATGAAGACCTGAGGTATAAACTCTCGCTGGAGTTCCCCAGTGGCTACCCTTACAATGCACCGACCGTGAAGTTCCTCACACCCTGCTACCACCCCAACGTGGACACCCAGGGTAACATCTGCCTGGACATCCTCAAGGATAAATGGTCTGCGCTGTATGATGTCAGGACCATCCTGCTGTCTATCCAGAGCCTGCTAGGAGGTAACTCCTGAGACCACCCCTCCTACACACCATGGCTATCGGCCAGGGCCCCACCGAGTTAGCCTCTTATCCCCCTGACTATCCTCATTCCATCCACAGAACCCAACATCGAAAGCCCTTTGAACACACACGCTGCTGAGCTCTGGAAAAACCCCACAGGTAGGTCCTACTCTGGCCTCCAAAGGGTCTGCGGGGACTGCATTGGGCTCCTTCTGCATGCATTTCCCTTGCTGCTAATCCCATACTCAGGCAGATAAAGGCATCTCTGGACTGTGTCTCCTGAGCCTAGGTGGTGGTGGTGGTACACACAGAGGCAGGTGGATCTGGGTTCAGTTCGAGGCCAGCCTGGTCTGCAGGGTGAACTCCAGGACAGCCAGGGCTACAGAAACCCTGCGTCCTGTACCTTTCCTGGACTTGGGAAACAAGTCTGAAGGAGCTAACTAGGTGGTGGGAGTGTGGGGGAGGAAGCTCTACTGTGCAGGGAGAATGAACGCGCTGCCGCAGCCTCCCCCATCTGCTATCCTATCACTCGCCTGAGACCTTCTTGTCCTCTTCCAGCATTTAAGAAGTACCTGCAGGAAACCTATTCAAAGCAGGTCTCCAGTCAAGAAGAACCTTGACCAAGATGTCCGGCCTCTCTTTTGTGTCGTCTTTTTTTTTTTTTTTTTTTTTTTTTTTTTTCTTAGATGGTCTGTCCTTTCCTTGGTTTCTAAGCTGTGGTGTTATTTTTGTTTTTATTTGTTTTTTTTTCTTTAAATTAAGTCTACTTGAACCCTTACAATGTATATTAAATAAATACACATTGATTGTTTTTGTATAGATTGCTGCCTCAGAGTTGATTGTTTTTGTGGGGCTAACATAGCCTCTGGGTTCTGGCCTGTTCCTTACAGGGTTGGAAGCAACTGATTGGCAGTGGGGCTGAGTGGGCAGTCACGAGGATGCTACCTTGTGTCTTAGTTTGTCATGCTGCACACATTCTTCATGTATTTGCCCGGAGGTATAGCTCCCTGGCAGAGAGCATGTTTAAAACCTGTGAAGTCCTGGGTTCAATTCCAGCACCAGAAATAATTAATGTCCATCTGTGAAGAGTTACAGCATGTACTATGACTGTCAGGAACAGTGCCAGTTGGGTTACAGATGAGGCTAAACCAGACTCTTTAGCTCAAGAGTGTGTAGGAGAGAGGGAGCACTAGACACTGTGCACTTGCTAACATGTTAAATGGGGCGCACAGGCCAAAGGTCCGGAAAAGAAAGACTGGGCTCTGTACCCAGATCCCCCACAGGTGGCTCCTGCCCATCTCCATGAGGTGACAGACCCTGCCTAAGTTGTCAGCTCTGCAAGCAGCTGGTTGTACAGGCCTGTGCAAAGAAATGGGATGGGTCTGGTCTGTTAACTACTGTTAACTCTCCCTTCCTACAGCCACATGTGGGGGGAAAAAATTGAGTTGTCAACTCAGAAACTAGTATTCTTAATATTTCTCTTGGGCATAGAGCTTTATCCATCAAAATGTGGACAAACCCACTTAAGGATATTGTTAAAGTACAGCTTCCGTTGGGAGGGGTAGCAGACAGTTGCACTTCTGGTGAGCCCCTGTTACTTTGCTCAGTTATGATGTTCAGCAAAGAGTGTCATTTGGTTGGAAGAGTACTTGCCTATCATGCTTTAGACCTTGTGTTCAGTCCCCAGAACCATTTTAACCTAGTGTGTGCCTGTAACCCCAGCACTCCAGGAAGTACAGGCCGGAAGATCAAAAGTTCAAGATCAGCCAGGCAGTTGTGGCACACACCTTTAATCCTAGCAGTTGGGAGGCAGAGGCAGGTGGATCTCCATGAGTTCAAGACCAGCCTGATCTACAGAGTAAATTCGATGACAGGCTCCTAAGCTATACAAGCAAACCCTGTCTCAAAAAATGTTCAAGATCATCCTTGTCTTCATAGTTTGAGGCCAGTCTGAGATATACCCTGTTTAGGAAAGGGAAGGGAAACCGAGCCAGGTGCTGGCAGTGGCTCCCCTGTAATCCCAGCATTTGGAGGCAGAGGCCAGTTCAGTCTATATAGAGTTCTAAGGCAAAAGTATATTATCAAGCCTTCCCCCCATTTCTCTCTCTCTCTCTCTCTCTCACACACAAGATAAGTCCAACATGATGAAATATGCCTGTAATTCTAGCAAAGAAAAAAGGTATGATCCTGGAAACAGCACAGGTGTGGCCTAGACCAGACTTAAGATGCCTGAGAACAGGAGAGCTCAGATTGGTGCTGAAGGGGCTGTATTTGTGTCTGCCTTGGAAGGCTGTGACATGTGGTCCTTCGAATGATGTTTAGTCCTCTTCATGGTCAGCTGACGTACCCTCTCACAGGGACCCAGACTTAACTAGTTAAGAACCAAATAAGGGCCTGGGAAATAGATCAGCAAGCCTCATGGCCTGAGCTCCATCCCCAGAATCCCGTAAAGGTGAAAGGAGAGAGTCAACACCACACAGCCAATTCTCTGCCCTCCACATGTGTGTGCATGAACACACACATATACACCACACAATAAAAGTTTAATAAACTTTTAAAAAAGAAGCAGATGGATCTCTGAGTTTAAAGCCAGCCTGATCTACAGAGTGAGTTCCAGGATGGCTGGGGCTACACAGAGAAACTCTATCTTGGGGTGGGGGGTAGGTGAACATGACCAGACAGTGGTACATGTCCTTGGTCCCAGCACTCAAGAGGCAGAGGCAGGAGGATCTTTTGAGTTTGAGGCCAGCCTGATCTACAAAGTTGACTTCCAGGACAGCCAGGGCTATGCAGAAGAACCCTGTCTCAAAAATAAATAAATAAGATTAAAGGATTGAGTCCCCAGTGCTGCAGAGTTTAGTGGGAAGAAAGGGAGGGTGTTTCTCGGGGTGCAAACACTCCAGGGGTATGCCCACTGGGGAGTACAGGCTGATGGGTGGCTGCTCTCCAGGGCTTGCAGCTATGGGAAAAGGCCTGTTAGCACACTAAAGACTCTAGGTTCAGTCCCCAGGCCTGCAGGGGAAGGGGCAGCTGCTGGAGAGTCATCTTGAAGTCAACAAAGGCTAAAGAAGCCTTAGACACAGCAGTGATGTAGTAAAACCTATTTAGAAAGATCCAGAAGCAGAGACAGATAGGTCTCTGTGATTTCCAGGTCAAGGAAAGAAAGAAAGGAAGATTTTAACTGTTACAAGAACCAAGCAAGAAATGGCGGTGGCTTCAGTTATAAGGCAGAATGGACAATGACCCAGCACATAGTAGGCACTTAATAAATATTTTTAACACCAGCACTGGTATGGCCTGAAAACAGAAGGTGGGAGATATATGAATAGAACAAAAAGGGGGAAGAGAAATTGGAAGGTGCTTGCTGGCAAGCCCGGCAGCCTGAGTTCAATCCCAGACCACACATAATGCAAAGGGAGGACTCCCAAAAGTTGTCCTCTTACCTCTCCACATGTATGTCATAGCATGGGTACACACCAGCAAACACATGTGACATAAATGTAATTTTTAAAAAAATTATGTGGAGGGGCTGGAGAGATGGCTCAGGGGTTAAGAGCACTGGCTGCTCTTGAGGACCTGGGTTCAGTTCCCAGCACCCACATGTTGGCTCACAACCCTCTGTAACTCCAGTTCCCATCTTAAGGCCTCCTCAAGCACCAAGCATACATGTGGTGCACAGACACACATAAATCTAAAGGAATAAAAATGTTTCCATAGGGGTAGAAGACAGGACAGGGATGGAAAGGGTGGGTGTAGTAATGAGTAAACAACAAAGTTCAGGGTTTCGAGAACAATGGCAGGCTGGGCGGTGGCACACACCTTTAATCCCTGCAGTTGAACTCTGGGAGGCAGAGGCAGGGATCTCTGTGAGTTTGAGGCCAGCCTGGTCTGCAGAGTGAGTTCCAGGCTAGCCAGGGCTACGTGGAGAGATCCTGTTTCAAATAAATAAATAAATACATATGTAGATACATACATCAGTAAGGGTGATTTTTTTTGAGGGGGGGTTGGTTCAAGACAGGATTCTCTGTGTAGTTTTGGAGCCTGTCTTAGAACTCGCTCTGTAGACCAGGCTGGCCTCGAACTCACAGAGATCCACCTGCCTCTGCCCCCAGTGTGCTGGGATTAAAGAGGTGTGCCACCACAGCCTGGAAAGGGTGATCTTAATGATAACAAAAGGTACATATGCTGTACACAAAGGAATGGAGTAGAAATGTGGCTCAGTAGCGCTGCATTTGCCTAGCATGCCCCTGGGTCCCATCTCCAGACCCAAGTAAGCGTCAGCATTTGTTAAAAGGTGCTTGCTATGTGTCAGGAGCTGTTCTAAGCACTTGGCATACACGTATTCTACAACTTCTATCCCCCAATAAATACTCATCTTCTTTTTACAGATGAGGAAACTGAGGCACAAAGAGGCTGAATTTGTCACAGGCAGTGAGGACTCAAACCCAAGAACCTGAGGGAGGGTTAGTGGTGCTGAGTAAACCAGTGAGGACTGAGATCCAGGTTAGAGACGGTATTTGAGTCCAGGCTTGTGGGTTGACGAATCGAATCTGCCAGGTTCCCAAGAAGGGGGAAAGTCATTCATTCTGGGGGTGAGAACTTCACCCTCTTTCGGGATAGGATTCCACCTTAGCTAGGTCATGCCCTTGGCCCTCTGGAGCACAGTGGAGGGGGCTGAAGGGAGGGAGATGGGGGACCAGAACAGGAATGTCGCCCTCTTCCAGCTTTGTGCCTAGAACAAAGTAGTTCAGGCAGCTGTTGGGATGGACGGATAGACTTCTCCTCTCAGGAGGAGCCTGCAGAGTGTGAACCAAACCCAAGAGAGTTTCCAGAAATGGTGGAGAAAAGAAGCGTTGCCTTCGCCCAGGTTCCAGCTTCCACACACCTTCATCCTACCCATCCTAGGAGCCTGTGCTCGACGGGCGGCCAGCTCACCCTGCGCCCCCCTCCACACACACCTCACCCCACCCCACCCCCCACCGTCCCCACCAGCGCCAGGCACAACTGCAGTCACTTGCCGAGCCGCTAGCTTCGGGTAGCAGCCCGCTAACCAGTAGAGCCGGTCACGCACCGCACAGCACTCCATAGTCGGAGCCCTATCGCATGACCCAGTTCCTTTTCATGCGCCGCCCTTCGGGAAACTCTCTGGGCGCCAAAACTGCCAGCCAACCCCTAAGATCCCTTGCCCTCAATCATTCAGGCCAGGCAGTCAGGCCAGCTTTACATTGTCAGCTTTTATTCCTTCCAGCCACAAACCCCGAAGGAGCGGCCCTTCCCTGTCGGGGCGGGGAAGGCAAGGGTGGAGTTGTCCACACCCAGGGGACCTGCGATCTGGGTGGAAGAGAAGGCCGACTCCTTACTGAACACCCTCCATCATCTTCAGGAACTCTGTAGAGAAAAAAAGGGACGAGGTCATGGGTACCACTCCAGGCGCAGAGACCTGGCCTGGGCTCCCCGCTTGCAGAGGGGTGCCTAGACGCTAACGGTAAATTGCACTAAGCTTCAAGAGAGGGAATTTAGTGAGGCTATGCCCAGCCCCATCTACAAAGCTAATAGCATCCAATGGCTCTCACCATCGAAGTCAATGCGGCCATCGTTGTTCTTATCGCCGTCCTTCATCAGGGATTCGATCTCCTCATCTGTCACGTGCTCCCCAGAAGCCCGGAAAATCTCAGCCAGCTCCTCAGCATCAATGTAGCCGTCTGCATTCCTTTGGGTAAAAGGACAGCAGTACAGGGGGAACCGGTGAATTGCTGGGGCCTCAGCTCACACCCTGACCCTGGCCAGCCTGTTTCCTCGCTTCAGGCCGGCAGGCTCCATCTCTCCCAAGCCCGTGATCCCAGACACCACAGGCACCTGTCAAAGATGCGGAAACACTCTGCCAGCTCCTCTTCGCTCTTCCCCTTCGCATCCTCTTTCATCTGGCGCACCATCATGACCAAGAACTCCTCAAAGTCGATGGTACCGCTACCTGCGGGGAGCGGCCGTCAAGCCCAGTGCGCACTGAAGGTCTTCCCCACCGCCCCTTGCCTGGAGATCCCAGCTCACCATCCTCGTCCACCTCCTCAATGATGGCATCCAGTTCCTCTTTGGTGGGTGTCTGCCCTAGCATCCTCATCACGGTGCCCAGCTCTTTAACGCTGATGTCCCCACCACCATCAGCATCAAACATGTCAAAGGCAGCCTTGAACTCTACCAGGGGGAAGAAGCGAAGAGGGATGAGTGAGGCCAGTCGGATTGTCAGCCTCACATCTATTCTCCCCTCCCTCAGTGACCCACTCACTCACCAGCGATCATCTCCTCGCTGAGGTAGGACCTGGCCTCAGCCTGTTGGTCCGTCTGGAGGAAACAGAGAGAGAGTCAGAGCACAGAAGGGCAGATTCTCACCTCACCTTCTTCATTCTCCTCAGCCCCCTCTCCAGCGCCCCACCCGCTCTGCCCCCTTACTAGGAGGAAGTCTGCTGCACTTCCCAGATAGCCCTCAGTGCCCACCCCCAGTGCTTAGAAGATGGGACACAGATTATGCCCATAGTTTTCTCACTTTTCTATCCTCTGAGAGCCAAGCCAGGAACCCCACCCCCCACCCCCATCCCAGCAATGACCTTTGGCAAGTCACACTTCCTGGGTTGCTTTGTGGGATTAATATGAAGCCACGGGTGGGAAAGGTTTGGGGATGTGTTAGCATCATTTGAGAATGACTTTCCAGTTTCTACCTATCTCCTAATGCTGCTTGGCACTTGACTAGTGGCCGTAAATACTTGTCCTAAACTAAATAATGGAATGCAGGGTCACAGAACCCCTGCCGAGTGCTCAGAGGCTAAGGCCACAAGAGGACATGGGCAGCTTGGCCTTAGAGGGTTTGCAGACGTGAAATTTCACACTTGGCCACTGGAGTAAACACCTCTGGCACTATGTCGAATGTGACAGGCCCTTGCCTTGGTGTGGACATAAGGAAACTTTGCTGTTTCAGAGTTTGGTTTTAGTTTTTAGACAGTCTTGCTATGCAGCTCAGGCTGGCCTGGAGCACTCATGATGTGAAATAAACTTGTTTGAAGTTCTCCATTCTCCTGACTCTTACATGTGCATAACATCACATGTGATCCTGAAAAGAAAGTCTCTGTGCATTTTCCCAGGCTACAGTCAAGCCAGACCATCCAGGTCAGGGCTTTGGTGACCTGGTGGTAAGGAAGGGGTGATAAGTCCCAAGGCATTCTTCAGCCAGCTGGCCCAGGTCCTCCTTGCCTTCTCCACCCCTTGGCCTGATCCAGGAGGGTAGGCTATTTTTAGTTGGGCATGGCCAATGGCAACTGGTCTCTGGAGTCCAATTTCTCCTTCAAGTGCAGTGGGAAGGAGGATCTCAGAAAAAATGGAAGTCCCAGAGTACCCCCCCACCTCTGTGGATGGTCAGGGTCTCTAACTATGGCCTCTCACCCACTCCTACTCCCCATCATCCTCAGGATTCTCACAGGCAGCACTCGAGCTGGCTGCAGGCCCCACAGGCCCCCCATCTTACAAGGAAGCCTGGCTTCTCTGACTGCCACATGCTCAGCTGGGCCTCAGAAGCCAACTCTGCGTCTGCCTTCATGGGTCACTTTTTCCTGCCCTTGGGGTCTCCATCCCTCTTATGAAGTAGACAGGCTGAGACCCTTTCCACACAACACTGGCTGCCAAGCAGGACCATCTCAAGCCTTAGAAGGCGGCCAGGATGTCACAGCCTTGAGGATCAATTCCTGGAACATCTTGACCGACCCTCCCCATGCAAGAGAAGTCACAGCCTTCCCAGGATGTCCCCACAGGACTGGGCTCCAACAACCCTTATCTTCTACCTTCAGATGTCCACACTGCTGCCCACAGAATACCCAGTCTGGGACTGAAAGAGACCCAGAAGCAGCCTGTAAACGAAAGAGTGAAGTCCCCTCATGTCCTTACCATGGTTGCTGGTTACAGGGACTCCTCTGCTGTGGGCTGTCTCCTTTGCACTCCACCACCCGAAGGTGCCCTAGATCTCTCTAGTACCCAGGATTTGTAGGGGCATCCTATCTTCCCTCCTCCCTGCTCCCCAGAACCGGATACCCTGACCAATCAGATCTAGGGGTCAGCAAGCCCCACCCGTCCCAGAATCCTAGCCCATTACCTAATTTAGCCAAGGGCCTTTGCAGGGAAATTTAAGCTTCTGAGCAGGTGGCAAGCTCTGACGTCCTCCTAGATTCCTAGGAGAAGGGCCTGCCCTGCTCCACTGTCTTAGGTCGCTCCCATCCCCCAGTACATTTGCTCATTTGCTCCAAGATGGGAGGGATGTTCAGAACAGAGATAGCATAGTGGAACTGGAATAGGAGGAGCCCAGGCTTGAAATGCAAAATTCAGGACACAGTCCAGTCGTGTCTCTGAGCTATGTGAGGGTGGGTGCGGGTTAACACCCCTCAAAGCACACCTTCCTCCAAGCAGAAAGGGCAAATGTGAACCCAGATGAATATGTCACCTAGCCTGTGCTAGGGGCCTAGGGCTGGTGCTTGGCCCAAGGGGTAAGGGATACCTAGGCCATGGTTTACTGGACTCCTACATGTCTCCACATCATGCCAAGCATCCTGGCTCATGACCTCATCTGGTGTTCATCCTGTGAGGTGGTAACTATTATTACCCCTTCCTGACTAGAGGGCTTTGTAAGTCACACAGGTCTCCAGAGGAATTCCATTCCTCCATTGGGAGGCCAGATCTCATGTATCGCAGGCTGGCCCTGAATAATGTTGAAGTTCTAATCCCCCTGCCTCCAACTCCAGACTGCTGGGATCTACAAGCACTCAGACCTGTTTAAGTCCTTTGATGGATTTTGCAGCAGAGTCTCCACTGTCAACAGAGCCGTCCTCGAACTCCTGAACTCCAGCAATCCTCTTGCTTTAGTCTCCCAAATCCCTGAGACTGTAGGCATGATAGATTCATGCAGTGCTGGGAATCCAAGCCAGAGCTTAGTGTATGTTACTCTACCAACTGAGCCTCATCCCCAGCCTTTGGTGACCAATTGTATTACATGTCTGGCCTTGGTGATTCTCTTCAAACTTAATTTTTAAATGTGTATGGGTGTTGTGTCAGCATGTATATCTGAGTACTACGTGCATACCTGGTGCCCAAAAAGACCAGAAGAAGGCTTCAGATCCCACAGTTGGGAACCACCATGTGACTGCAGGAAATTGAGCCAAGTCCTCTGGGAGAGCAGCAAGTTCTCCTGACCACTGAACCCCAGCAATTCTTTTTGTTTGTTTGTTTTGTTTTTGCTTTTTGAGGCAAGGTTTCTCTGTGTATCTTTGGAGGCTGTCCCGGCTTTGTAGACCAGGCTGGCCTTGAACTCACAGAGATCCGCCTGCGTCTGCCTTCCAAATGCTGGGGTTTTACACCACACCACACCACATCACACCACTCCACCACACCGATTTTATTTGTTGTTGGGAGTTAAAGGCAGAGATTTGTGATGATAGACAAGCACTGTCCCTACTAAGCTACTTCTCCAGCACTAGAGGCTTCATTTCTATGAGTAAAACACTCGTTTACCAATGTAGCTTATTCAACACTTATTTCTATTGTGAGATCTCTGGGATATGGAATGTAAGCTTATACATTAAATATTCATAAATACACATATACTTATGAGAACATGAAAGTGGGCAGCTAGCCCTCTCCTGAAGTTCACCTCAGTGGAGGTGGGGGTCAGAGGAAGTCCAAAGAGAACACACCCTAAGAACCCACAGGGTCCAGGCTGAGTGGTGAGGTAGTCAAGGCTCATGGATAGTTTTTAAATCAACAGAAAGAACATGGAGACAACTAAGTCTAGGGCCAGGGGATGGTGGACCAGACACCAAGGAAGGCAGATGGACAGTGGCAACTGGGCTGCACCCTTCCCCTATATATAGACATTCCAGAGAAAACTCAGAAGAGCCAGGCCGGGCTAAATAAGGCCTCCCTCTGCCAGGCAGAGGATCAAGGCGTGACACTCGGGGGAGTCCAACTTGGACAATGCACACTGGGATCACTTGTCTGCAACAGAGAGAAGGCAACCGTTAGCAACCACCCATCACTAATTCATCCCTATGTTTATTTGGTGAAACAATAAGAACCAAGGTCCCAAGTGCAGCCAAATACTCCACACTGTCTTCTCACCTTGCATGCTGCTGCACTCTGGCTGGCTGGCCGGACGGCAGGACTTCAGTACTGCCCCAAACACCATCCTCTAGGAATGTCGGGACTTTGCTTGTGCTAGAGGCTCCCTGGCATCTTTCTTGGTCTACAGACCGCTTCTTCCTGTATCTCTTCTCCCCTACACTCCTGCTATGTGCTTCAAGGAGAGAAACTACTTCCAAAAATTGTTCTCTGACTTCCACACTTGAACTATGTCACATAGGAGCCCACACTCAGACAATCATAATAAAAACAAACAAAACCCGGTGTGGTAGCTGTAGTCTGGAGGTAGAGGTAGGAAGAGAGGAAATAAGGAGTCGTGGGTATGTCTCAGAAAAAAAAGAGAGAGAAAAGATGATGGGAGATGCCTCTATCCGTAAAGTACTTGCCAGAGCATCCAGATGTGAGTTTAGATTCTCATTAGCCATGTGGGACCCTAAGCCCAGCGATGGAAGCGGGTAATGGGGCAGGAATGGAGACCAGTAGATCCCTGCTTCTCATTGGCCACCCAGCCTAGCTACGTGGATGAGCTCCAGGCAATATTTGACCTCCATACACACACACACACAGGTATAGGACCTCCCGCCCCAACAAAACCAGACAGAGCACTCCTAACTGACACTATTTACAAGAGAAATACATTAATGGAATCAATGGGCCACTTTTTTGTTGTTGTTGTTTTGTTTTCTTTTGTTTCCAAGACAGGGTTTCTCTGTGCAACAGTCCTAGCTGTCTTGGGACTTGTTTTATAGACCAGGCTGGCCCTGAACTCACAGAGATCCACCAGCCTCTGCCTCATAAATGCTACGACTAAAGGTGTGTGCCACCACCACCTGGTGATGGACCACTTTTTAAAACTTTTATATTTTATGTGTGTGCGAGCAAACACTCAAATGCCACTTTCAGGAGTTGGTTTTCTCTCCCCACCTTGTGGATCCCTGAAACTGAACTTGGGTTGTCAGGCTTCGTGGCGTGTCCCACTGAGCCATCTCACTGGCCCACTTATTTGGGATTTTTTTTTTTTTTTTTTTTTTTTTTTTTTTGAAACAGAGCTCCACAACATAGTTCAAGCTGCCCTCTAACTTTTGGTACTCCTGCTTCAGCCTCCTGAGTACCACAATGGCGGGCACGCTGGCTTTCCTGCCTGACTGGACAGACCAGATTTCTTTCCATGATGCTCTGAACATCAGCTCTTTCCTTCTTTCCCCTTCATTTCTTCCTGTTTGTGTAGTTGCTGCTGATGTTGTTTCCAGTTAGGCCTTGAATTCATGATCCTCCTGCCTCAGCTTCACTGGTGCTGGGATTACAGGTGTGCGTGGTTATGCTTGGCTGAACCTCAGCTGTGCACCCTGATTTTTGTGGCACATACTGAAGGAAAAGCTAATTCCCAGCTAGTAGCAGGAAAATGAGTGAAGTGTCTTTTTTGCCCTCAGTCTGCCTGTAAGCAAATGCAGAGGAATTAGAGCCTGAAGTCACCTACAAGCTCGAGTCCTAGCTCCCCTACTTTCCACCAGATGGGAATACCTCCCTTCTATTCTCGGGTTCCACTATGTCACCCTGGCTGGCCGAGAACTCACTCCTTTGACCAGGCTGGCCTTGAATTCACAGACTCACCTGTTTGTGCCTTTGTCTCTGCTGGGACTGGCTTTTTTCCTAAGATTTATTTTATTTCTAATTATGTGTTTATATGTGTCTGTGTTTGGTACACATGCATGCAGATACCCCTTGGAGACCAGAAGAGGGCACTGGATCCCCTTTGGTTACTGCAGGTTATGAGCAGACCCCCTCCGCCCCCCACCGGTCACTGCTGGAAACCGAACTCTGGTCCTGAGTGAACCACATGAACCACTACTGTCCAGTAGCTGCCTCCTCTGAGACCTACACGTGACAGTGTGTGAAATGCCTATAACAGCTAAAAACTAGACCTTTCTATTCAAGTTAGGCCACGTTTTCCATTCAAAAGTGTCTTCCCATCCATCCCCTGTACTCTGAAAGGAGGTAGAAGATATACTGTCTGAGGCACCTTATTTTGAGACAGGATCTCTCTATGTAGCTCGGCTGGTCCTGGAACTCACTATGTAGACCAACCTGGCCTTAAACTCAGACAGATCTTCCTACCTCTGCTCCCAGGGTGCTAGGATTAAAGGCGTATGACACCACGCCACAATGCCTGGTCTTTGAGGTACTTTGTTTTATTGTCTAGCTGGCCGATTTTGAGTCTGCCCTGCTAGGCCTTATGAAAGGAAGCAGAAATCGTTTTCTTGGACTACTACTGCTACTTATCAGTAAAAGATAAAACGGGAAGTTCTCCCAGAGCTACAGAAATTACCCGACCGACCCTGAACCCGTGGGTTAAGAACTGGACTATAGGAGATCCACACTAGAAATCTCCGGCAAACTGTGACCTTGGACAAGTAACAGCCTCTCCGGGTCTATTTTCCTGTTTGACTACTTCCCATAGGTGAAGCTCAAACAAAACTGAGAAGGCTTAGGAACGCTCACACAGGCACTGGACTAAGGTTCTTACAAGAGTTGAAAATGTAGTATTAGTATTAGAATTCTTGTTTCCTGTGAGAAAACCTAGGCTGGGCGAGGCCGGATTTCAGGTTTCTCTCAAGGAAGAGCGGATCTCCCAAATGCCACAAAATTACATTGTAAAGTTACACAGCACTGCATGGAAATTAGGGGAGAAGATTGGGGCTTCCCCTGGAGTCCGGGAGGGGTGGGACAAGTCCCAGATGGTGCATGGCTAGCCCGATCAAGGACGGTTTCAGGGTGGCCTGGCTAGCCTGACCATCGCCCGCGTCCCTCCCAAAGCAGCGGCCCGGGATTCTAGCAGTTCCGGGAGCGGGCGGAGCCGGGCGGGGTCGGGTCGAGTGACTGCATGGAGCAGCTAGGCGGCGCTGTGAGCAGCCTGAGCCAAGAGCCCCTAAAAACCGCTGGCAGCTGCATCGGACGGATCCCAGGAACCCGCTCTAAACGCACTCGATACGGTGTAGGTGGAGGCGCATCCCGGCCTGCGGGGAGGGGCGAGGGTAGAGACCCGCCTGCTGCTTATTCCCGGCTGCTGCCGCCTGTGGGCGTGGCCTCTTCTGGCCCGCCCTCTGACACGCCCCCGGGCCCCTCTCCGGGCGGGGGTCCCCTCCCTCTCGGGCCCTGGACTCAGCTTGGCGCGCTCCCCTCTGGGTGCCATGGCCTCGCGGCTCCTGCACCGGCTGCGACACGCCCTGGCTAGCGATGGCCCCGGGGAGGCGGCGGCAGGTCCCGAGGCCGAGCAGTTCCCAGAAAGCTCCGAGCTGGAGGACGACGACGCCGAGGGCCTGTCCTCCCGCCTCAGCGGCACCCTCAGCTTCACCAGTGCTGAGGATGACCCGGACGACGAAGACGAGGACGACGAGGCGGGCCCCGACTCGCTGCCCTCCGGAGACGGGACATCGGGAGAAGACGCAGGCGAGTGCGGGAGGACGGAGACAGGAACCCCTGGGCTCGGTTAGGCCTTCCCGCTGGCCACGTTCCGAGAGCATCCCGGGGGCTCTGAGTTATCTGCCTGAAAACTCTTGACACCTTAAACGTTTCCAGACGTTGTTTGGCTATGTGACCTTGAGTCACGGCCATGGGAACCATCCCAGTCCAGGGTTTTTGTGGATATTAAATGCACAGGACCAGGGAAACAAATTATGGTGTGCTAGCTGCTTTGGGTGGAGATATTTAGCATCTACTGTGAACCAGGCACTGGGATAAAAACCCACCTCGCTCTCGTGAATGAGGGCATGACATTTTGTTTACGATAACCCCGGGGCTAGCTAGCCCCTTAACATGATTGGTCATGTACTTGTGCAGAACGAAGTCCCCCACCTGATGGACAGCGGGGCAGTCAACCCCTGGCTCGGCAGCTGCAGGATTTCTGGAAGAAGTCTCGTAACACACTAGTTCCACAGCGGCTGCTCTTTGAGGTGACCAGCGCCAATGTTGTCAAGGACCCTCCCTCCAAGTACGTGGTGAGTGAGGTTCCAGGAACGCTTAGGCAGTGAGTCTAGAAGTCTGGCTGAGAGAAAGTAGGGAACGCCACAGTTTTCTGGGGTTCTGGCTGTGCCGTTGTAAAAGGCTGTCATTATTTTACACCTGGGGGAACTGAGGCTGGATAAGGGGGTGGATGTAGCTTGAGCAAGTCCTCAGGTGAGAGACACTGAGAAAGTGACTTTAAGGAGTGGCCTCCTGTCACAGCTGGTGTATTTGTTATTCTGTACCCCAAGGATTTTTGTTAGCTACAGAAGACAGACTTGAGACCCAGTTTCATGGGTCAGGATTAAGGAAATGCGCTTTGGATCCAGATCAGCCTTGATTCACATCCCATATATTTTATCAGTGCCTTCCCATGGGTGGGTTCTGTAACCTCGATGGCCTCCAGTTTCCTCACTTGAGCAGCAAGACAGTGCATAGTATTATAGTAGGAGGTAAATGAGACCAGGCACAAATAACCCTTAGCATTGTCTGGCATTGTGAAATATTAAAATGGTAGCTATATAGTTTCAGATTCACTAATCTGAAATGCTTGAAAATCCTAAGAATTTAAATGTCAACATGATGCCACAGGTGGAAAATTCCACATCTAACTTCATGTGATGTGTGCTCGAAATGTAGGCCCATTCAAAAACATTGCATAAGGGCCTGAATGGCTGAGGCAGTAAGACTGCCATGAGTTCAGAGGTAACCTGGGCTAAAGAGGGAATGCTAGGCCAGCTAAGAATACACATCTAGACACTCTGCTACCCCTCACACACAAAAGGGCCAAACACTAAGTAGGAATGTAGCTCATTGATACAGCACTTGCCTACCATGCTCAAGAACTAGCTTTAACCCAACCCCCCAAATCGTATAAAACTACCTTCATTGCTGAGTGTGCTGGCGCAGTTGGGAAGTAGAGGCAAAGTTATCAGGAGCTCCAGGCCAGTTCAGATACATAGCAAGACCAGTGTGGGCTACATAAAGGCGTCTCCAAACAAAAACCCAAACTACCTTTAGGCTGTGTGTATAAAGTGCATAAGAAATACAAATGCCTCAGGTGGTGGTGGCGGCGGCGGCGCATGCCTTTAATCCCAGCACTTGGGAGACAGAGGCAGGCGGATCTCTAAATTCGAGGTCAGCCTGGTGTACAGAGTGAGTACTGGGATAGCCAGGGCTGTTACACAGAGAAACTCTGTCTCGAAAAACGGAAAGAAATATAAATGAGTCTTAGGGGCCAGGATATACAGCTCAGCTGGTAGAGTGCTAGCCCACCGGTACATAAACTGGGTGTGGTAGCACATGCCTGTAGTGCTGGCACTTGGAATGGGGAGGAGGATCAGGAGTTCAAGATCAGCCTCAGCTACGTAAGCTCAAGGACAGTCTTCTGAAATACATGAGAGCCTGTCTTAAAACAGTGTTTCTTAGTTCCTTTATAGACTTGGTATTTAGATTTGGGTCTCATCTCTTAAGAAATCTCCTTGTGTTATGCAAATATTCCAAAATCTGAACCATTCTGGTCCCAAGCACTTTGGATAAGGGATGCTCAGCCTGTATTCTTAGTTAACTTTAGAGTGGAAATGCCAGGTGCCTAGGGCCTGCTGCAGCCCCGACCAATCAGTTCACCAGCATGCCCACCTGCAGCACACCAGGACTAAGCGAATAATGAGCAGTATGGAGGCCAGCCTAGAGTCCCTGTTTTCCTGGCTGTGAAGGGGAGACTAACCAGGCCCTGCTCTCTTCAGGTCTGAAATCTGAGCTAGCTGGCCCTGCCCTGGCACTGTAACTCCCTGCTTTTCATCTCCCTCATCTTCACACCCTCCTCCACCTCTGACTCAGCAAGACAGGGGGCCTGGAGCCCTGTCCCATATTTAGGTCTCTCCACCCCTCCCTGTCGCTGTTATTGACAAGGACCACACCCATGAAGTGACTGCTCCACTTCGTGCAGGGACTGATAGATGGTGCAGGCCTTATATCTTGTTAAGGATCAAGTCCTTATGCATGCTAAGCAGATGCTGTACCACTGATTGCTGTACCAGTCTTAAGTGGCAAACGTTCCAGAGCTCAGGGGTGGGTTAAGGGGTCATGCACAAAACCGAGACACCACGGATCAGTCAGCAAAGAGCAGCTGTCTCAGAAAAGAATGGGGTGACTCTGGGGACCGAGGTGAAAAGGCCTAAGGAAAGGCAAGTGCCACCTTCTGTCCTGACCCGTCTAGAAAATGAAGCCACCTCCTCTGTGCAGTGGGCACCCCATATTTCTTCTGGAGGTCAAGAGCAGGGGCTTTAGAATTAGATCTCAAGGCTGGTCTTTGTGCCCTTCACTCCCTCTTGGAGCCTGCTCCCTCGGCTGACAAGAGACCAGACACTCCCTTGCCATGCTGTTGATGATGTTAAGTGACACTTAACTGGAGAAGTACTTGGTCCAAGGCTTGGGGCAAGTGCTTAGGTCTGTCAAGGGAACAACTGTCACACCATGCTGGGAGTTGCGGGGAGGTGCTTCGGATGCCTGGCCTCGTGGGCATTAGGAAGTACTCTGCCCCTGGGGTACAGCTGGGCACCAACAACGACAACCACCAGTACCTGTGTTGGTGGCTCATTATAAGCCATGGGTGAAAAACGGATAAAGACAGAGGGGAGGAGTAGGGAGTAAACATGTTCAAAATATGTTGTAGACATATGGAACTCTCAAAGAATAAAACATTAAGATTTTTAAAAATTCACCAGGTGTTGGTGGAACACGCCTTTAAACCCAGTACTCGGGAGGCAGAGGTAGGCGGATCTCTGTGAGTTCAAGGCCAGCCTGGTCTACAAGAGCCAGGACAGTCTCCAGAGCTACAGAGAAACCCTGTCTCAAAAAAAAAACCAAAAGAAAAGATTTAAAAAAAATCAACCTAGATACATAAAGGGTACTGCAGAGCAGCTCTTCCTAAAGTGTGTCCTGTGGAAAACAGCTTTCCTCAGTGAGGCATGACTAACTGTAGAAAACAAGAGAGAGGCCTGTTAGACTTGTATGCCCAGTACTTGGGAGATAGGGGCAAGAGGGTCAGGACTTCAAAGCCAGCCTGGGAGAAAAAAAAGAAAGGAAAAGTTTCATAGTCAGTGTGGTGGGTACAAAGTAGGTTTTATAAAATGCACTGTGAGTCTTCAAAAGAAGGAAGACTAGGCAAACCTAACTGGAATAATGGGACTATTAGCAATTCCACTGGACACATTTGAGGAAAATGTCTGTTTGCTGGGCAGCCCTTTAATATGGAACACTTGCAAGTGCCCCTTTAAACCGTCGGCTTGGCATCAATCCTCGTTAGTCCTAATTAATCCTTACTCTGGTTCTTAGGTCTGTGGGCATCCTTGTTTGCCAAACAGGAATGATTACATCCTTACAGGTTTTTTGTTTTGTTTTTCCCGAGACAGGGTTTCTCTGTAGCTTTGGAGGCTGTCCTGGAATTCTCTTTGTAGACCAGGCTGGCCTTGAATTCAGTGATCTGCCTGCTTCTGCCTCCCTAGTGCAGGGATTAAAGGTGTGTGCCACCACCACCCAGCCAGTTTTTGTATTTAAAATGTTGCTAGTGGGCTAGGGAAATGGCTCAGTGAGTAAAGACGTTTGTCTGGCTACCTGAGTTTGATCCCCAAAACCTATGATGGAAGCAGAATGACCTTCCCAAAGTTGTTCTGACCTCCATATGTTACTGTGGCATATGTGCACAAATATAACACACACACCACACCACACCACATAAATTAAAAATAAATAAAATGTAAGTTATACCACTCTTTGCTTAACTTTTGATGGTGTGTGCATGTGTGTGTGCTGAAACTAGGGCCCTGTGCATGCTTGGGCAAGTGCTTTACCACTTAGTTATATTCTCAATCTTCTTTTTAATGTTTATTTTGAGATAGAGTCTCACTAAGTGCCCCAGAATAGTCTTGAACTTACTGTGTAACCCAGGCAGTCCTTGAGCATTGAATCCTTCTGCTTTGGCCCTGCTGTCACAATATTGTTCCTTAAAGGAACCCTCCTTTTTAAATAAGTTTGAAAGCCACCTTTATAGCAGTACTTGTCAAAAAGAGAATAAGTATAGAGTTGCCAGGCCAGTGACTCAGGCCTACAACCCATCTCCTTGTGAGGCTGGGATCATAAGTCTGAGACTTGCTTTTGCTACATAGTGAATTTAAGGCAATCCCAGGCAATTGAGACCCTGTCTTACAGTATAATATATGCATATATGTGTATATATAAGCTAGGCATGGCAAAGCATACCTATCGTGTGTGAAGACAGGTTAGGAGGAAGCCAGCCTCAGATACCTAACATGATGGAGGCAGCTTAGGCTACATGGGATCCTGTCTCAAACAAATGGATCAGGGACTGGAGATACAGCTCACTAGTAGCAGATGTGTAATTTAAGAAAGGTGGTGCTTGAGAAAAAGACACCATGCGACAGGACTCAAACAGGGGTTTTTATTAGGGAAATGGATCATTAAAAAGTAGAAAGGGAAGGGGGAGACCAGCCTCTAGAGACAGGAGCAGCAGGAGACAGGAAAGAGGGGAGAGGGTGAGAGAGGAACAGAGAGAGGGAGAGAAAGGAAGAAAAGAGAAATAAAGAAAGGAAGGAAGAAAAAAAGAGACAGAGATGGGAGGTGGGCAGGGCCCTTTTAAAAGGGAACATAGTGAATATGCACAGGTGGTGCTCTTAGTGGCTGCAGCTGAGGGTGTTTCCTGTCAGAACCCCAAAGACAGGCCAGAACAGGTGCCTGAATACTAACAGTAGATATTACATAACATGGGCAAAGCCCTAGGTTCAATCTACAGAAGCACTCATGTGTGCACACTCATACACACACATACACACACTCTCTCTGTGTCTCTCTCTCACACATACACACACAAACACACAGTTTGAAACTTACAGATGTCATTCAGTGACAGCATACTTGAAGCGCCAGGGATCATTAAACCCTGCCCAGATGCTGCTCCCTGAAGAGTGCTCTGAACTGAGATTTCTGGCTCTTCCCTAAGAATAAACACGAATCGTGTTAGAAGTACCAATGTGTGCTTTAAGAAAAGATGAGAAAGGATGAGCATGGGAGCACATGACTGTAGTCCCAGCTATTGAGGAGGCTGAGGCAGGAGGATCACCTGAGCTCAGGAGATCAAAGGCCACCCGACAACAAAGGGAGACCCCGAGAGAGAGAGAGAGAGAGAGAGAGAGAGAGAGAGAGAGAGAGAGAGGCCATTCCTCGTGGTTTGTGACTGTAATTTCAGCACTCAGGGCTGAGACAAGAGGATCACCAGCAAGAGTTCAAGGTTAGCCTGGGATACAGAGGCTGGACTCCGCATTCCAAAGGACTGGGGTGTGGCTTACTTAGTTGGTAGAGTGCTTGACTAGCACCCTCAAAGCCCTGACTTTGATCCCCAGCTCCTCATTCATCAGGTGTGGTGGTGTGTCCCTGTAATGTCAGCACTCCACTACATAACAAGTTTGAGATCAGTCAGGAGTACTCGAGACTGTCTCAGAAAATACAACACAATCTTGCCAGCAAAACAGCCCAGCACTTGTCATGACCTGATAACCTTAGCTCAGTCCTCAAAACCCATGATGGAAAGGGAGAATCGAATCCTGATCCCCATTTGTAAGCTATGGCATCAAGTTCAGGTGTGTGTGCCCAAACACAATACACACACACACACACACACACACACACACACACACAAGAATTAAAGGTACTGGGCATAGTGACACACATTCCTTTGGTCCTTCCATTCAGGAGGCTGGGCCAGATTCGTGAATTAGAAGCCATCCTGAGCTACACAGTACCTACCACTCTTGTATCAAGGGCCAAAAGAGAAAGGAAGACAAGAGAGAAACAGGAATCACCCTGTTATGATGCAGTAAAAGTCACTGAGGGCCACCAATACTTGCTTATTCCATACCTGAGCAGACAATATCCTTGACCTAGGAACTTTTCCCTAGAGCAGAGGCAGATCTCAGGGTTACTGCTTTGCCCAAGGTCACCGTAGGAGTCTGACTTGGGGTTATGTGGTTCCTGGTTCAGTGAACTCAGTTTTGCTACTGAGGCTGTCTGAAGATTTGTCCTTTGGTCTAGTTTGAAAGAGCTTGGCCAGTAATGCGGGGGCAGCTGTGTATTCAGAATGGCACACAGTTCCAAGCTGGCTCTCATTTTGGCTCAGAGACCCAAAAAGTGGGCTGGGTTTCCCTAAGGCCTTCCCAAGAACCAATGCCCTAGAGCCAGGGAGAACTTTCCCAGAAGCAGCAAGCGGGTGGCGGCCACAGACACTGAAGCTCATTTCTGTCTTTCTTTCCCCTGTGCTGCCTTGGGCCTGGGTCATTTCAGAGGAGCCTCAGGTAAGATGGGAGTGGGTTCCTGGCCACCTCTCTGGAAAGTCCCAGGGGAGAGACTGTGGTGGAAGAGCAAAGCCAGGAGTGTGGAAGGGAGGGAAAGGACCCACAGTCGTTCACATCAGCCCTGACATCCACCCTCCCTACAGCTCTACACCCTCGCCGTGATGGGCCCAGGGCCACCAGACCACCAGCCAGCCCAGATCTCCCGCCGCTACTCGGACTTCGAGCGGCTGCACAGAAACCTGCAGCGGCAGTTCCGGGGCCCCATGGCTGCCATCTCCTTCCCCCGTAAGCGCCTACGGCGGAACTTTACTGCAGAAACCATTGCCCGCCGTAGCCGGGCCTTTGAACAGTTTTTGGGCCACCTGCAGTCAGTGCCCGAGCTACGCCATGCCCCAGACCTGCACGACTTCTTCGTGCTGCCCGAGCTGCGGCGGGCGCAGAGCCTCACCTGCACTGGCCTTTATCGTGAGGCTCTGGCGCTCTGGGCCAACGCCTGGCAACTGCAGACTCAGTTGGGCACCCCTTCTGGCCCAGACCGCCCCCTGCTGACTCTGGCTGGGCTGGCTGTTTGCCATCAGGAGCTGGAAGATCCTGGGGAAGCTCGAGCCTGTAGTGAGAAGGCCTTGCAGCTGCTGGGGGACAGGAGACCCCATCCTTTCCTGGCACCCTTTCTAGAGGCCCACGTGCGGCTCTCCTGGCGCCTGGGCCTAGACAAACGGCACACGGAGGCCCAGCTTCAGTCCCTACAGGAGGCAGGCCTTACCCCCATCCCACCCCCCAGCCTCAAGGAGCTGCTTATCAAAGAGACGCTGGACTAACTTTCACCAGTCTTAAGGGCACTTCCGGGAGAGGGGCTGTCCCAAGTCAGGGGGCTGGAGGCCATGGAGGTCACAGTGAGCAACCAGGGGCTGGAAAGGGCTCTGGGAACCCCTAAAGTAGTTCCAGAGAGTCTGCAGCAGATGGGAGGAACTTTGTTTTGTGGGGCTGGAATCCAAACAGGCTTTGGCTGGGGTTACCCTAGGATGATACAAGAAGGAAGTTTTGGCACAGGCTCTTCAGCCTACCACAGCCACAGGCTGTGGCCAAGGTCAGGATCAATGTTTCCTTTTCCATGAGCCTCTGCACCAGTAAAAGAGCTTGGCTGAAGGGCTGGGGACTACTACTGGAGTTTAGAGACAGGAGGAGGGCTGTAGTTCTGCCCAGGGAAATGAAGGTAAGCTACTCCCGTGTTAGCAATTTCTTTATTGGATATGAGAGGTAGGCAGCCCAGCTCTCAGCTGTGACTCCTGCCTCAGGAAGGCAGTGGAAGGAAGGGGTTCTTCAAAGTCCCAGGCCAAGCCAGTTAGTTATCTTTGACTACAGCTTACTCGCCGATGCCCGAGGCTTCAATCGGATCACACCCTCCTGGGCACAGGTCACAGCAAGGACCCCATCCTGACGCCACAGCCGCCCATGCACTAGCCCTCGAGAGCCACCTGTGGACGGGAAGGTTGAGAATGGCCTCCGCTTCAGTACAAGCCTGCTTTGCCTGTGGAAGGGGTTGATACAAGGCAGAGCTGCCCCACACACGGGTGCATTGGAACAACCCCTGGCGAGCCTGTTATAGCCGCAGGGGGAGGGGCTCCCCCTCCACTTGATGGCCTAAAAGCACTTTCACACATCTGATCACAGGGAAAGGCGCTCTGACATCAGTCTCCACTGGCTTGGCCAAGCAGACTGCTGCTTCTCAGGCCACTGGTCAGAAATCCCCTTCTTCCCTTTTATGATAAGCCAAGCAAGTCCTCCCGGTTGGTCATCCACCACCAAGGGTAGAGGGTGGCTCAGAGAGGACCTGAGACCATGAGGTATGACCTCCTTCCCTTTCCATCTAGAGGTTCTTAGCCTTGGTGGCTCCAGCCTGAGTTAGCTATCCTTAGGAAGCTAACTTGGGCTCTCTTTACGCACAGCAGAGCCCACTCTGGTCTAACTAGCCAGTAAGACAGTACACTAAATGACACTAAAGTTCAAAGAGGCTCAGGCTTGGCCCCAAGGAGCAGGTCAAAGCTGACTGAGTGTCCTAACTCCAAGGTCAGGAATCTTGTCCTGTGCCTGTGCTGCTGCTGGTGTCTGAGTAACCCTTTCCTGACTGTAAAGGATTAGTTACGTTTTGTTCATTTTATAAAGCAAAGCTTTTCTTCCTTTGAACTGTACTTCATTATAAAAAAAGCCAGGGCCCTAACACTAGATAGACATCAATGTGTCTGGGTTTCTCTTGGTTCCCTACAGGAGCATCCTTAGATGTGCTGCTCCATCCTGCCAACTCAGGGAGCTCCTTAAAACCCAGTTTACAGCTGGGTATGGTAGCACACACCTTTAATCCAAGAACTCAGGAGGCAGAGGCAGAGGCAGGTGGATCTCTGTGAGTTCAAGGCCAGCCTGGCCTACAGAGCAAGTTCCAGGAGAGCCAGAGCTTCATAGAGAAAACCCTGTCTTGGAAAACCAAAACCAAACAAAAAGAGCATTTCCTGGGCCTGATCCAGGACCCGCTGGGGCAGAATGCAATCTGTTTGGAAAAACCTCCCTCAAGTAGCAGCCTAGTAGTGGCTTACTAGGTTTAGATAGTGCTGTCGAACAGAACCTGTTTATTCAGATGAGAAAAACTAAGAAGAGTGGCATGGTGGCTCCTGCATTTGGGAGGTGGAGGCAGGAGTGTCAGAAATTCCAGGATGGACTCCACTCCATAAAAAGTTCAAGACAAGCAGGGTTAAATGAGACCTTGGTTAATTTAAAAAAAAAAAAAAAAAAGCCGGGTTGCAGAAATATGTGGATCTTAGTAAATTCTAGGCAAGTCACAGCTCCATAGTGAGATCTTACCCTTCCCTGCCCCCCCCCAAGTCTTCAGAAAGGAGAAAGGATTTCCCCAAGGTCATGAATGGAATCTAAAGTGGTTTGGGCATCTGCACTGGGTCTCTGAAATAAACCCAATCATTCCTGGCATGTTTGAATGCTTTTGAAGACAACATGAATACCTAGAGGGTCAGCAGAGCCAGAGCCCTGTGCAGCATCCCCAGAAAGTAGGAAGAGGCAGCAGCATCCCAAAGATCCTGACCCACAGACCCACACTCACCAGCCCAGGGGCTCTCGCACTCATAGAGCATCCAGTGGTCAGCTCGGAATGGGGCGTGGAACCACATGGAGTGGTCCAGTGAGACCATGAACTTCACTTTATACTTGGACTGGTGGGGCAGCAATGCTGTTCCCAGGAAGGCGTAGTCAGAGATGTAAGCAGCCACACAGCAGTGCATCTTGATGTCGCCCTCCCCTGCAACAGGTTCCGACCCCATCAGCCCTGGGCTCCTGGCTTTCCAGCTCAGGATCTGCAGGGAAGTGGGGAGAAAGAGGCTGCCACACACAGATTAGTCATTGTGCAAGGGCATCTGTTCCAGGGTTGGGGGTGTGTAAAGATAAAGGAGATGGGGACTAAGGAGAGCGGAGTAAGACAAATGCAAATCCATTCTTCCCAAATCTCTCACCCCCCACCCCTCTCTGTGGTCCTAGAGCAGGTATCTTCCAATTTGCATAAAGACATCTATGGTGCCACTGACCTAGATAAGAACCTCAGCAAGGTCCCTTGCTTCCCCCGAGAAAGGTCCAACAATAGGATTACAGTAACCTCATCATTCTCCTGTTAAAGGGTAAGGGCTCTGGTGAGAAACTGAGCCAAATTCTGCATAACTCATATTAGGAAAGGGACCCAAAGAGAGTGTGGGATACCCAAGCCACAGAGGGCAAATGAGTGGCAAGGCCTAGACCCCCTGGAGTATTTTCCTCGAATTCATGGGTTCTCTTACCAATATAGCCCCGGGCTCGCACCCAGAACATCTGTTTGGGTTCCAGTGCCTGCAGCTGGCTCGTGGTGGGCGGGTTCACCAGCTTGATCTCAATGGGCACCTCCTGGGCAGCAATTCGGTTCAGCCCCACTCGGTATTTCTCCTGGAGGTTAGGGTCCCTGAAAGTAAAGACAGGGACAAGGAGTCCCAAGGAGAGGGAAGTCTCTGTACTTCCTCTTCTGGTCCCCACCATTTCTCCATAGGGGCTTCTGTCCTGCAAAGCTTCCTCATGGAGCTGGTAAAGCAGTATAGTGTTCAAATCCCTTCCTTGTCACTTTAGCCATGCAGCCTTGTGCAAGCTAGTCATCTCTCTGAGCCTATTTTCCCATCTGAAATGTGAGAGTAATAAGGCGAACTGTCTTGCAGCAAACACATACCAACCCAAGCATTGCACATAACCATAATCCATTCTGGCAGGTCATCACACCAATTGATAAAAGGCATGAACCCAGGAAACCCAGGTGGCTTGCTGAGAGAATGTCAGGCAGTCTGGACCCACAGTTCACCATCTAACCACTCATTACTGTGAACGTTCAGAAAAAGTCTCCAATATGTCTGCCTTCTCTAGCAATCAGGAGCCCTGTGTGCTGTGGTGATACCATTTCCATGGACACCCCACCCCCATCCCTGCCACCCCAGTGTTCTTAGTAGGTTCTGCCCTTCCCACCCATCTGGGTACTGTTCATCTGCACTGTCTACTGTAGCAGCCACTAGCCACACTGAGAACTTGAAATGTTACTACTGTAACTAAACAACATTGATGAGGGATGTGGGTTGAGGATGCGGCTCCATGGCAGAGAGCCTGCCAGGCATGCACAAAGCCCTGGGGATGTGATCCCTGGCACCACACATAAAAACGAATTGTTCATTCTATTTCACCAATTTAATATAGCCTAAAGGGTTAGTAGCTACCTTATTGATGAGTACAGTCCTAAATTCAGGCTCCTTTGACAAGAATACATTATTTTCATTTCTGCGCACACCAAGCCCCATGCTCTATTCTTGTCTCTTAGTGATATAACTACTCACACAACATCTGCTAAGTGCCTGTATACCTCTTATTTAATCCTCACAGCAGCCTTATGAGGTGAGAGTTACTACTAGCTCCATTTATGACCAAAGGTATGGACTCAGAATGGGCAAGCATCTGCCCAAACTCATACAGATGTTAGGGACAGAGTCTAGATTTGAACCCTGCTATTCAGGCTCTTGAACCCACACCATCCACATGCCCTGCTGCTACCCTAGTATCCAGCACAAGCTATAGGATCTCTTCCCCTTTGACACAGCAAGAGAAATGACTGCTCCCATACTTTAGATGAAGAATCTCAGGCCTTGAGAGGCTGCTAGAAGGGGAAATCCCCTAGCAGGTACGCACTAACAGAGAGGCCACAGTCCTGGCCAGAAGCCATGTGTCTGTATCCAGAGCTCTTCCCCATATCCCAGCATTTGCCAAACTTTAGTTGTGATCTCAATGAGAAATATATGCTGCCAAGGTAGAGTCAAACTATTCAGAAGACACTGAAGTGAAGATTCTCTGCAACAGGGTCCCAGAGGAGGACACTCATCCCGCCACACATTAACACCAAAGCTGCTACATCATAAGCTGAAGTCAGAGGGGGATCAGTCAGGGGACTGGAGGCCATGTATTTACCCAGTGGTTGCAAAAATAGTTTATTATTGGATTCAAGTACAGAGAGTTGAACCCTCAATTTTTAAAACTAGTTTATTCCATTTATTGTGGATGGGTAGGGGCAGTATGCATGTGTGCTTCAGCATATATGTGAAGATCAGAAGACAGCCTTGTGGAATCAGTTTTCTACTTACACCTTTATATGGGTCCCAGGGATTGAATTCAGGTCATCAGACTTGTACAGCAAGTACCTTTACCTGCTGAGCCATCTCTCTGCCCCAAGATAATATTTTAATAACAATAAAAATATTCCATAGCTATGCTGGCTGCCGGCTGAGTGCAAGCTCTGCCTTTTACACTCAACATACACATATGCTAATACAAACAAGAAACAACTGAAGTTGAAGTCACAGAGGGCTCTTACCCTCCTTGCACAGTGGGCTCCAATCTCTCCTTTTCTGTTTATGTGTACTGTATATAAAATACATATATTTCTATATACAAATATAGTTATATATGTACATGCAGTATTGGGGTTGAATCTAGAGCCTTGAGCACACTAAGCACATGCTTTATCACAGAGTATACTCCCAACCCCCCATTTTTGTTTCTTGTTTTTACTTTATGTGTATCAGTGTTTATCTTCATGTATTATGTGTACCACATTCGTGTTTAGTGCCTGTAGAGGCTAAAAGGAAATGTCAAAGCCTTTGGAACTGGATTTAGAGGTGGCTGTGAGCCACTCTGTGTGTGCTGGGTACCAAATTTGGGCCCTCCGCAAAAGTAGTACATGCTCTTAATGGCTGAGCCATCTCTTCAGCCCACCCCCATTTTCTGAGATAGGGTCTTACTAACCTAGGAATCACAGAGATCCATCTGTCTCTATCTCTCAAATGCTGGGCTCTAGTTTATAGTTTTAGTATATAGTCAAGACCCACTTAGGGGCCCCATGGCCCACTAATGAGAAGAAGCCAGGGTTTGAAAACACCGCTGGTCCTAACACTTAGGAGGTAGAGGCAGGTGGATCTCTAGGTACAAGGCCAGCCTGATCTACAGAGAAAGTTCCAGAACAGTTAGGGCTGTTACACAAAGACAACATGTCTCAAAAAAACAAAACAAAAAAGAGAAAGAGAAAATAACACTGCCCTGGGACTACATGGGAAGAGAAAGGGGACAAGAGAGGTAAAAAGAGAAAATGTACGAAAAATATATTTATAATAATGCATTCATGAAACTGTCCAAACGACTTCATATAATATACACTAATTAAAAATAAAGGAAATGTGTGCAGTGAGATGGCACACACACCTGCTGACCTGAGCTCCATCCCCAGGATCCATGTAAAGGTAGAAGGAGAGAACCAAGTGCAAAGTCGTCCTCAGTCCTCCATTTGCTGTGGCACACGCGCAAACACATACACCATACACACAATAATATGTGTTAGAAAGAAATAGAGTGTAGTATCAAACTATCAGAATGCATCAAAATCTAGCCATCTAAGTATTCTTGTTTTATTTAAACACAGGCTCTCACTACATTGGCTGGCTGGATGGCTGGCTGGCTGGATGGCTGGGAACTCCCCATGTAAACTAGGATAGCTTTGGTTTCTCACAGATCTGCCTGTCTCTGAAGGCAGGCAGATCATACCCCAGGGCCTAAATGTGTTTCTTACTATAGGTCAAAGTAGTAAATGTTTTAAGGTCTGGGGTGTAGCTTTGTGGTAGAACACTTACCTAGCACGCCTGAGGCCCCTAGGTTTGATCCCTAGAACTGTAAAAACTAAATAAAAGAAGTTTGAAAATTAAAAAAAACAAAAACAAAAGGCCACCTCTGGAGTTATCAGGTCTCACCTTAAATACTGCTCAATGAGGGCCTCGTGGTCCAGCAGCTCTTCTGGTGGGGGCACCGTGGGCATGGAAAACTGGTGCTGCAGGGGGCTGGGCTGCATCTGCTGGAAGGAGGCCTGGCAGATGAAGATGGCCTTGCCATGCTGCACAGCCTTCACGGAGCGCACTGAGAAACTCGCTCCTGTTCGCGTCCGCTCCACATGGTACAGCACTGGCACCTTTGGGTCCCCTGCAGTGGACATAAGGGACAAGGTGACTCTAAGTAAATCCATGGGTCCAGTCATCATCACAGTTAGTAAACAGACACCTCTGCTCTCCTCATCCTCACTTTTTGCTGCTGTTGTTTTGAAACAGGGTTTCACTCGACAGCCTAGGTTGGCCGGGGACTCAGGGCAACCCTCTTGCCTCTGCCTCTCAAGTGCTGGAATTACAGGTGTGAACTGTCATGCCCACCTTTTTTTCCTTTATCTAAAGACAGATTTCTCAATATGCTGCTATCGCTTGCTTTTGGCAGAGACCCAGACAGGCATGGGTGTGGCATCTCTACAGGAGGAAACAGGTAATATGCTAGGTGTACCCTGACTGGAGGCTGTGAGCCCAGGGAAGAGGACAGTGCTTGTGACTGGTTAGGGACACCTACTTGGCTTTCTCCACTTGGTACAAAGTCAGAAACAGGCAAAATTGGAAGAGCTGTCAGTTATTAACCAAGTCCTTGCAGTTGGGGCTGAAGGGGGTCATCTTCCTGCATGCTGGGCAAGTGCTTTGCCAGTGAATGCACCTCCAGCCCCAGGGAAAGTAACTGACATGACCAATTCACTTCTTGTTTCTGTTTTTAGCCTTCCTCTGTGTATAAATACCAACCTCTTCCTTCTGGCTCATTGAAACACTTAATTCTAGTAACTTTCTTTTCCTTATGTTATGAGTCAAGATATATATCACTGTACAGCCGAGGCCAGCCTAGAACTCACTCTGTAGAGGATGTGATAGGATTAAAGGTGTATGCCACCATGCTAGACTCACACTTAATCTATTTTTTAAATTAAGTGTTCCTTGATTTTAGAATCAAAACTAAAGCCAATTAATATTCTTTGGGATCAATCTGCAATACTAACATGTAAGAGGTTGAGGCAGAAGGATTGGGATTCCAAGACAGACTAGGTAGCCAAGCTTAAAGACTAACAACCAAGTCAGAGATTCAGTAGGCTAGAAGAACCACCGTATAAGAAAGCCGATGTTGGGCCACGGTGTGCCTCAGTTGATGTAGTACTTGCCTAACATGAAGGAAACCAGCATTTCTGGACCTTACAGCATACAAGGTGAGGACTGGGTTAGGCCCCAGGACACACTCACTTTACAGCACTGACAAGCAAAAGGAAGGCTGGGGGGAGGACTGTTACCATCACTTCCAAGGTTTTATTTATTTAATGTATGAGTGCTCTCTCTGCATGTACACCTTTATGTTAGAAGAGGGCACCAGATCTCATTATGGATGGTTATGAGCCACCCACCATGTGGTTGCTGGGAATTGAACTTAGGACCCCTGGAGAAGCAGCCAGTGCTTTTAACCACTGAGCCATCTCTCCAGCCCCTCCCACTGATGTTTTCTAATACTGAGGATAGAACCCAAGCTTTTGTCACATGCCACACCCTCAACTTCCAATTTTTTCCCAATTTTTCTTTTCTTTCTTTGAGACAGGGTCTTGTATAACTCACCGTGGCCTGAAACTCACTATGAGCTTCTGATCTCTGCCGGGATTCTTGGGATTCTGGGATTCCAAGAGCATATTACCACACCAGTTTATTTGGTATTGGAGATTAAGGTCAGGGTTTTCAGCATGGCAGGCTAGCACTCTACTAACTGAGCCCTAGAGGACAATGTGCAGAAGTCAACTCTGTCCTTCTACCATGTGGGTCCTAAGAATTTAACTCAAGTCTTCAAGTTTGGTGGCCAGTCACCCAATATTTTCTTTTTCTTTCTGTTTGTTTGATTTTTCAAGACAGGATTTCTGTCCTGGAACTCACTCTGTAGGGCAAGCTGGCCTTGAACTCACAGAGATCCACCTACCTGTGCTTCCCCCCAGCCTTCCTTTTGCTTGTCAGTGCTGTAAAGTGTCTGAATCTGTCCTGGGGCCTAACCCAGTCCTCACCTTGTATGCTGCTTGAGAGTGGTTTGGGCTTAATTTCTTCACCTTCACTGTAAAATCCAGAAATGCTAACTTTCTTTTTTTGAGACAGCCTCATGTGTCTCTGGCTGGCCTCGGACTTGCTGTCTATACCTTCTGGGGGCTGGGATTACATGTACACACCACCACACCTTGTTTATTTGGTATTGGTTAGAACCCAAGGTTTCCTTCATGTTAGGCAAGTGCTAGGACTAAAAGTATGTATCACCAGCAGCGGGCTAGGCTATATGGAATACAGTAATCCTTAAAACTAAGGGAAGAGTATAGAGCAAGTGCTGTTTACTTGGGGCTTGGGGGGTATTTTTAATTGATTATTTGTGTGTGTGTGTATGTGAATATATGGAGGGGGTGGCTTGCCCCGTAGGCGGGTTGGGGCTGGAGAACAACTCAATGGCACTGCTTCTTTTCTACCTATTAAACTCAGGTTGCAAGGGCCTTTCCCTGCTGAGTCATCTAGAAGGACATGTGTTTGCTTTTTCCAAGAGAGCATGAGGCAGTGTTCCATCATTTTGTTTTTCCCTGGTGACTCTGGGAATTGAACATGGGGCCTTCACTCTGCAAGCAGCCACACAACTGCTGATCTACATCCAAGAGTTTGCAATAAGAGCTCCCCTGTGTCTGAGCCCAGAGCTTTAAGAGTCTAAAAGATCCTACTGAAATACCTCTGGTCCCACCCCTCCTCCCTTTCACCCATGAAATCAATCTCAGCAGAACGAAGTGATCTCATTCAAGATTACCCTAGTAATTTTGTTGAAGCTGAAACTGAATTTCCAACCCAAACTGCCTACCTCCTAGCCCAATAACGGCGGTCTGAATACAGTACTCTGAAGATTTAGCAGTCTTGACCCTAGAAGAGTATCAAGACTGAAGGAGATAGCCATTAGACCCAAACACTCAGGAGCCAGAGGCAGGCAGATCTCTTCAAGTTCAAGGTCAGCCTGATCTAAATGGTGAGTTTCAGGCCTGCCAGGCTACACATGGAGACCCAGTCCCAGAAAACAAAACAAAACAAAAAACCAACAACAACAACAAAGTGAAGAAGGGAGATGGTAAGATGGCTTCAGTTAGGAACACTTTCTGTTTTTGCAGAAGTACCATATTTGGTTTCTACCACCTACATGGTGGCTCACAATTTCCTATAACTCCAAATTCTAGGATATCCAATGGCCTCTTCTAGCCTCCTGCACAACATGGTGCATATAAACTCATTTAGGCATATACGTATACACATACATTTAAAAAAAATAAGCAAATACCTTTTTAAAAATAAAAGAGTGTTGGGTATGGTGGCAAATGCCTTTAATTGCAGCTCTTAGGAGACAGAGGCAGGCCGATCTCTGTGAGTCTCAGGTCACCAAGCATACACAGTGCAAGCTCTGTCTCAAAAACCAAAACAAATAAAAACAAAAAGAATGAAGAACAGATCCAGGCCTGGTGTCATGAGGGCTGGGGCTAGCCAGGGATACGCAGAACGAGACCCTATCTCAACAGAAAACAAACAAAAAAGCTACAAGGAAAGGCCCACCAGTGGCAGATAAACACTAGTTCATGGCATTAAGAACCAGAGAACACGTATTTAGTGGGCCTCAAGGAGGATCTACGTTGCTTCCAGATACCATCTCAGCCTCCCAAGTGTTGAGACCACAGACCTGAGCCAACACGATGGGCTCCCTTCCTGCTTTTGGTCCTTGAGATGGAATACATCCTTTCATGTGCTAGCCAAGTGATCACTAAGCTACATCCTCAGCTCCCTTAGGGACCTTTCTGGGAGTCCTCTCTCTCCCTTCTCCATCCTCTTGTCTGATCCTCCCATTTCTTCTTCCCCTTTCTCTTGAGTCGGTTTTCAAAGCCAGGAAGGCATAACTGCTGGGCCACCAGAGGTGACTGCAAGCAAGGAGCCAGGGTACGGCGTTTACCTGCCCGAACAAAGTAGCAGTGCAGGGAGTGCACGTGGACGTCTTCACACACAGACTTGGCTGCAGCCACCAGGGCTTGGCCCACAATTTGACCCCCAAAGAGCCGCTGGGAGGTGGGTACCCAGTAATGCCTTCCTCTGTGGGGAGAGGAAAGTGGGAAAGACTTGAGGGGCGCTCTGGAAGGACGTGGGTCCTTTCCGAGAACCCAAGGAAAGCCAAGGACTCTGCTCTTAAAGCCTCTTACGTCTTTGCATAAAACTTCCATTTTTACATCTATCTAAGCCTTTGTGGACTTCAGTCAAGCATAAAAAGCTGGTTTCCTCCATTTACAGCAAGAGTACAGGGAGCAAGTTCACACAACTCAGCCATACCAACCCTGGGCAGTTTCAAGTCCACATTTTCTCCCTTCCCCAAACCAGGGAAAGGCAGAGGCCAGAAGCTGCTGGGGGCCTTAAATGGACTCGAGGACCCCAAAAGCAGATCTGGGGCCGGACAGTATGGATGAAGGTTTGCCACCAGCAGTCCTTAACTGACAAGGCACTTCTTCTAAACACTGACTTCAGAGATTAAAAAGGCCCAGAGACACCCCATCTACAAAAGAAAAACTAACTGTCCAAGGGTCTGAGGTTGTGAAATTTCATACAGATGAACAAAGTAGCCTAGCTTTCTAGGTGAAAGGGCTCGCCTGAACCCTGAGTCCTACCGCCCAGTCCTGAGGTTATCATTCTTTCATTATAATACATTTTGAAAATCACTCCTGGCCCAGGAAGCTATAATTACCTAGGTGGAAAAGAGATCAAAGTTAAGAGAGTGTCTGATAAAAATCGTAGAGCTGTAGCGTCAAAACTGTCACTAAACAGGTATGATGGTGCATTCCTTTGATCCTAGCACTTGGGATGCAGAGGCATGCAGGTCTCTGAGTTCAAGGCCAACCTAGTCTACAGAGAGGTCCATGACAACCAGGGAAGGCTACAAAGAGAGACCTTGTCTTAAAAACAAAAACAAACAAAAAAAAAAACTGTCACTAACCAACCAGGCATGGCAGTACTCTCTCTCTCCTGCCAGCACTCAGGAGGCAAAGGCAGGTGGATCCCCGTGGGTTCCAAGCCAACCTGGTCTATGCAGTGAATTCCAGGATCATATAGTGACATCCTGTCTCAAAACAAAACAAAAAACTGTTACAAATCCGTGCTAGAATCACCAACTTCAGTGAAGCCGAAGAAAACATACCCCAGGATAAGTAATGACTTACCAGACCCCAGTTAGTGGTGCAGGGATGGGGCGGAGGAAAAAAAAGGCATCGAGTTTATTAGAATTGTGTGTTGGTTTTAAAAACCGAGCCGCTGTGTATCCTCAGGCAAATCACTGCCCTCTCTAGGTTGAGTCTCCCTGTAAGCTGCCCTGTAACCCAGTGCCCCTGCCCGGAGGTGAACAGCAAGGGCGGGTGTCAGGGCCACGCCTTCCCCAAACTGCCGCAGCGCTTGCAGCACGAACAGAGCTCTTAACCCCAGAAATGGGGGCCACTCCCCGGCAGCGGTGATCGCGACTCTCGGCTACCTGAAGAGATCCTCATCTAGCGGCTCGAGGTTGAGCACGCTGGTGACCAGCACACTACGGAGGTCTCCGGAAGGGTCGTCGCGGTCGGCGTCGCCCTGCGCATCCCCCGGGGCGCCTGTCGCCGACATGCTCGCCTCTCAGTGTGGACGCGGGAGACACTAAGCTTCAACAGCTACGCGGAAACTTATATAGGCGCACAGCGCTTCCGGCAGGTCGCCCCAGTGGCCGGAAATCCCGAGGGCTTCGCGGAGCAAGACGCAGATTATGATTGGTTGGTCTACCTGTCAATTCCAGAGTGGGCGTGGCTACCTCTACCTCACCTTTACCTTACGATTGGAGAGTATTTGTGCCAGTTTGGGAGTTCCGCGCGTGATTGGGTAAATCAGCGAGGGGGCGGAGCCTTGGAGCTGAATAATAAGGGATGAGTGTCATTTCCCTTCTGACACTGAGCAAAGTCGCCCTCAGGTTGCTGTAACTGGTCTCTTCTCCGGCTCCTCCCGAGCTCCCTGAGGCCCCCCCCCCCAGTCGGGTCCCCACCTGGGCCCATGCCAGCCGGTACCCAGTGACCTCTGACCGCTGGCGTGATTCTGGGCTTTGGTGAGGGCCAGTCCCCGGCCATGGAGCTAGGCAGCTGCTTTAAGACCTACGAGGACTTCAAGGAGTGTTTCAGCGCCTACAAAAAGGAGACTAGGTGCTCCTTCATTGTCAGGGACTGCATCTCCGTCCGCTTCCACAACCTCAACCACGGCACCTCCTTCCGCGAGGATATCCTGTAAGGGCGGGGCAGGAGGGAGGGCAGGAGGGCTTCCTGGAGGAGGAGGGCATGCATGGGGCCATGCTGCTTAGGGCCACGCGGCAGGACATCTGCCGCGGGCCTGCTGAAAAGCGAGGGAAACCTCACCGGTGTGGCCCTGTGCCACCAGGTGCACTTCCTCCCACTCCTTCATTCACCAGGTTTTCTGGAATTCTCAGTATCTGCACTTTTTGTTGTTGTTGTTGGTTTTTTTGTTTGGCGTTTGTTTATTGAGAGCTCAAAGCTCTCAAGCTCAAAGCTTATTGAGGAATGGATCCAAACGCCTTATTAATTTCCTCCATTAGTCTCCCCTTTACAAAGCAGTAATGTGCTCATCCGTTGGTTGGTTCGTTCTTTCGTTGATTCATTTTGTAAATGACAATTAAGCTCCAGACACAATCGTTTTCAGACACCTTTCTGACCCAAGCCCGGCTTTCCCTTTTACTCCTGCTTTATTTACTCTGCAAGGGTGTGAATCAGAATTATGGGTTGTTGTTCATTCACTCGTTTGTTTGGCCTTATGAGCTAAAAGCTGTTGAAAGGTCAAATGCTTTTAGGGCTCAAGTGAAACACCTACTACTATAAATTTAGCTTTTAGTTTTACTTGGAGAAAAAGAATGATAAAGTGCATGCATATAATCCCAGTGCTTGAGAGATTGAGGCAGGAGGATCATGAATCTGAAGCCAATCCGTTTTCTGAAAAATACAGGGCAAAATGAGAAGCAAATCCCAGCTAATCAACTCAGCTAATGACTCCTTTGAAAATGAAGGCTTGTTCACAGAATTTTACTGTGAAATCTAATCAATTTGAAAGTCAATTCAAGTAGTAATTACAACATAGAGGCCAAGTCTGAGTCAAAGAACATCAGGATTGAGCTGTTTGGACAGCACTTCCCAGACTAAGCAGCCTGACTGCGGTCTGGCTCTCCTGAAGTCCAGGGCCTTTCCTGGATACATATAAAGGTGAATTAGTGTCCCTAAGGAGGTAAAGGACTTGGACTTGCAACCTGTATGGCTCAAAGTACTAAAATAAACAAATGGGGCTAGGATGATGGCTCAGTGGCTAAGAGGACTTACTGCACTTGCAGAGGACTTGGGTTCGGTCCCCAGCACCCCAGCACCCTAGCACCTTCAACTCCAGCTCTAAGGGCTCCAGTGCCCTCTCCTGGCCTTCAAGGGCTCCCATGACGCACATAGCACATAAATGAATGTGGTGTGGTGGTGAATGCCTTTAGGTCCCAGCACTTGGAAGGCATAGGTAGGCCTCTGCCAGTGAGTACAAGGCCAGACTGATCTAAGTAGTGAGTTCCAGGGAGCCAGACTACATAGTGAGCCCTATCTCAAAAAAATAAAATAAATAAATAAAAATAAAAAAGGAAAAATCCAAACAAATAAATAAATAGAAAATGAAAATTCACCAAACACATACACTTTTTTGTTTTGTTCTGTTTTTGGACACACGCCCTCTCTAGATAGCCTGGGGAGCCTCAAACTCATGGCAGTTCTCCTATCTCAGACTCTCAAGTGCTGGGATTACAAACATGACCCACCGTGTCTGACTGGGATTTTTTTTTTTTTTTTTTTTTTTTTTTTTTGCCTTGCCATTATTCCCTACCCAATACAATAAAAGTATTTCTATAGGATTCACATCATCGTAGATATTATAATCTGGAGATGACTTATGGTGTATGGAGGCTATATGCAAGCACTGTACTGTGTTATATATGATATTTGAACAGTTGCATATTGTGGGATCTGGAAACCATGACTATGTGGTAAATGCCTTCAAAAAGATATTCAAAAGGTGGCTGTCATACCTCTTGCCTATAATCCCAGCACTCAAGAGGATGAGGCAGGAGGATTGTTCACAATACATAGTGAACTCCAAACCAGCCTGGACTATAGGGTGAAATCCTTCTGTAAAAACCAAAATAAATAAAATATAAAAGTTATTTAAAGAAAAATCAGGCATGATGGCTCATACCTTTAATCCCAGCACTGGAGAGGCAGAAGCAGGTGGATCTCTGAGTTTGTGGCCAGCGTGGTCTACAGAGGGAGTTCCAAGACAGCCAGAGCTGCAAAAAGAGATCCTGTCTCCCCCTCTGAGAGAGAGAGAGAGTGAGTTACAAGGAAAAAAGAAACAAATAATGAAAAGCAGGAGGCAAGGCCTCACACTAAAATGAGAGTTTTTCCCGGGCCTGTGAATTAATAGAGGCTAAGAATAAGGGATGTGTGGTTAATTTCCAAGTGACAGAGAGGAGTTTAATGAGAAGTAGCCATAGGAATGAACACAGTTTTGTAAAGAAGAGGGCATGTTGGAGAAACTGAGCTGCTGTCATGGCAGAAGGTGAGGTCAGGTCAGTTGCAATCTGTCAGCAAGTGCTTTCCATGACTGAGATGCCTGAACTCCATGTTTGTGGTGATACCTTGCTGTGTTCTCCTGCAAGCAGGTTATCCCAGCATCCAGCATAGTAGGCCTTAATGATTGTTAAATAAATGACTTATCAAGTGTCAAGCATGATTTAGGGAAATGGGTGCTGCAGGAATTTAGTTTTCTGTTTGCTGCTCCAAAAAAAAAAAAAAAAAAAAAATTATGAGTTTAGGGTTTTGCAGGATATTTGATCACACTATGAACCCCCAGATTGTGTTATTTACTGGAAAAACCTGTTTCTAGTTCTGGTGTGGCTCAGGCCTAGCACACACCTTTAATCCAGGAGCTTTCTGCTTGAATATTATAAATGGGATTAAATAAAATCAACCATAGGTCAAGAGGAGCACACACCAGGTTGACAGGAAAAAAAAAAAAAAAACCATAGAGAGTAAGAGGAAGTCGGGAGGATGGAGAGAGACACAGGAAATAGAAGGGAGGTATTTTGTCTCAGATGGCATAGGAGAAAGCGTCTCTTTCTGGGAGGAGTGTGGAGGAGGAAGCAGCTGGGTCCATTCTCTGCCTCTGAGCTAGCTGATTTTCACCCCAACATCTGGCTCCTGAGTCTATTAATAGAGATAGAACGATAGAGACTTAGTTAAAAACATTAGGGGTTTATTTGAATCTTAAATTCTTGGTTTGGTTTGGTTTGGTTTTTTTTAAGACTGGGTTTCTCTGTGTAGCCCTGGCTGTCCTGGAACTTACTTTGTAGACCAGGCTGGGCTCAAACTCACAGAGATCTGCCTGCCTCTGCCTCCTGAATACTGAGATTAAAGTTGTGAGCCGCCATTGCTCAGCTCTTAATCTTAAATCTTTTAAAGTTAATTTTTTATAATTTATTTATTTACATTAATGTATTACCTACATGTATGTCTGTATGAGGATGTCAGATCTTGGAGTTAGAGACAGTTGTGAGCTGCCGTGTGGGTGCTGGGAATTGAACCTGGGTCCTCCGGAAGAGCAGTTGGTGCTCTTAACCGCTGAGCCATCTCGCTAGCCCACTAAAGACTAATTTTTATGTATATTTGTGTGCATGTGTAGAGGCCAGAAGAGGACGTAGGGATCCTCTGGACTTGTAGTTTAACAGTCAGCTGAAAACTACCCAATATGTATACTACGAGCTAAAGTCAGGTCCTCTGGAAGAGCAGCAAGTATTCTTAACTTCTGAGCCATTTCTCCAACCCCAAGTTTTGTGGTTTAAATAACATAAATAGGGGCTAGGGAAGTGGTTCAGTCTATAAAGTGTCTGCTACACAAGCATAGGGAACTGAGTTCAGATGACCTGCTCTGTGTAAAGCCTGGGCACTGGTGTGTGCTTCTGTAACCCAGCGCTGGTTGGGCAGAGACTGGTGGATCCCTAGAATTCTCCCGTTCAATGAGAGACCCTGTCTCAGAGAATAAGGTAGAAAGGCAGAGCATAGTGACCCATACCTCTGTTCTCAGCACTCCAGAGACATTTGAGGCACCTGGTTTAGAAATTAAGTTGCTGCACGCCAGTCAGGGTAAGGCGGGAAGCAATAGAGGAAGATACCCAGTGTTGACCTCTGGCCTCCAAATACATGCACATACATGAACATACACATGTGTGTACACACCCTCCTGTCCCTAGCTCCCAGCCTCCCAGTCGCCTCTGCTCTTTGAAGACCTGATTGCCTGAATTGGACATGATTGAGAGGGTGTCAAAGAGGAGGGCAGTTGTGAGGATTGCAGTAACGATGACCCGGAAGAAGAAAGTAGCAAGCCAAAGCACTCTCACCCTAAAGCTTTACTGGGTCTGAGCTGGGGTGGGGGTGGGGAGGTTGTCTGAAATGTGTGTGTCCAAAGCAGGGATAGGAAGGTGGGAGCAAGTCGGAGCAGGGAGACGGGTAAGGATGGCACACAGCTAAGGCAGTGTGAGTGTTCAACTCACACTTTGTGGTGTTTTAACTGCTGGCTGTAGGACCTCTCTAATGTCTAATGGCCAGGCATTAGCACGGGTACAAAGATGAGTGCACTGTAAGGCAGTATTAGACTAACGCAGAATTCATGAGCAACACTGACCTTCATCCTCAGCAGAGACACGGACTGCTGGTTATGTCTTTTGTTTGATTTTTGAGGCAGGATCTCGCCCTTAAGCAAGCCTGGCCTTGCTTGAACGTGCAGTGATACTTTACCTGCCTCCAAGTACTGAGATGACAAATGTGAGTCACCTTGTCTGGCTGTCTGCTTGCTTGTTTGAAGAATCCTCCTGCCTCTTCCCACACCATGCCTGGCTCCGCTAGAGTTCTTTTTTCTGAGACAGAGTCTCTATAGTGTAGCCCTGGATGCCCTGGAACTTGTTATGTAGACCAGGCTGGCCTCGAATTCAGAGATCTGCCTGCCCCTGCCTCCCGAGAACTGGGATAAAAGGCATGCGCCACCACACTATTGAATGTTTTGGATCATGTATGGCAAACCAGCTGTGTGTAGAGCTCATTGTGTTAGAGGAATTGATAGGCAGGTGTTAAGAGTGTTTTTAAGAATAATTTAACAGGTGTTCCTATATACTTAGTGGGGAGATGATTTTAATAATAAATACTTATACAAATATATTCATTCAAGAGGAACGGGGTTTAATTCCCGACACCCACATGATGGCTCACAGCAGTCTAACTATTGTTCCAGGGTGTCTGATGCCCTCTTCTGGCTTCCGTAGGCACCAAGCATGCCCATGATGCATAGACATACATGAAAACAAACACTCTTACAGATAAAACAAATAAATTTTTATTTGAAAATAATAGTACAGATGGTGTGTGGATAGTGTATATATGGCAGGTGTACGTACAATTCAACAGGAAAAGCTGACATATGGGTTAAAGGTTAAGCGTTTTACCCTCCACAGCAGAGTTTTATCCTTTATAGAATGAGGTGAGGCTGGAGAGGTGGTTCATCAGCTAAGTACTCTTGCAAGAGTACTCAAATGTGGTTTCCAGCACCGTTGTCAGGCAGCTCCCAACTGCTTATATCTCCAACTGCAGGGGCTTCTGATGCCTCAGAGGGGCTCTAGGAGCACTGCACTCAGATGTACGTACATATACACAGACATGTACATAACTAAAAATAAATATTTAAAAAATTGAGGCTGGATGATGTGGTGGCACACACTTTTTTAAACATTATTTATTTATGCTGGGTGTTGGTGGTGCACGCTTTTAATCCTAGCACTCAGGAAGCAGAGGCAGGTGGATCTCTGTGAGTACAAGTCCAGCCTGGTCTACAGAGCAAATTCCAGGACAGGCTCCAGAACAATACAGAGAAACCCTGTCTGGCAAAAAGAAGAGAAATATTTACTTATATTTTATTTACATTGATATTTCACCTGCATGTATGTCTGTGTGAGGGTGTCAGATCCCCTGAAAAAGGAGTTATAGACAGATGTGAGCAGCCATGTGGGTTCTGGGAATTGAACCTCAGTCCTCTGGAAGGGAAGCCATCACTCCAGCCTGAATTGCACACGCTTTTACTCCAAGCTTTCTGAAGGCAGAGGCAGGTGGGTCTCTGTGAATTCAAGACCAGTGTGATCTACAGAGCAAGTTTCAGGACAGCCAGGGCTGCACAGAGAAACCCTCTCTTGAGAAACAAAGCAAAACAAGATTTTTTTTTTTTTTTTTTTTTTTTTTTTTGTATGTTTGCCTGGGTACATTTCTGTGTACCTCATGCAGGTAGCACCCATGAAGGCTGGCTATAGGAGAGTATTAGGTTCCCTACAACTAGTTACAGCTGAGAGCTTCCATGTGGGTGCTAAGAATTGAACCTGAGTCCTCTGAAAGAGCAGCGAGTGCTCTTAACCACTTAGTCATCTTTCTAATCTTAATCGTAAATCTTACCAAAAAAAAAAAAAAAATGAGGAGGTGGACTGGGGAGTAGCTGAGAGGTAGAATGTTTACCTAACCTAGCATGTGCATGGCCCTGGCTTGATCCCTGACCTGAGAGTGGGGGGACACCCAGCAGAGGGTTTGTTGAAAAATAAGAAAACATAGCATCTGGATCTGTGACTATTTGCTGAAGCTGTAACTGTAGTCGGCCGTAGGTAGGTGGGGTAGAATCTAGCCAGCACTGACACAGGCCTATAATCCCAGCACTCAGACTAGAAGACTGCCATGAGTTTGAGGCCAGCCTCAGCAATATGAGTTCAAAGACAGCCTGGGCTACACAGTAAGAGTCCGTCTCAAAAACCAGGGAGGAGCCATGGTAAGGCAGGGCTCTTCCATGTGCAATGCCCTGGGTTTCAGAGAGAAGGAAAAGGCTACTATCGTTTATGAGCTGTGAGTGGTAGAACACTGGGCTGACACTCATAAGGGACTAGCTAAATGCTCAGCACTGCAGAAAACAAAACTAAGATCGAGACCTTTATCTATGAAAAGGCAGAAGCAGCCTGGGCATGTAGCTCCATTGATAGAGTGCTTGCCTCGCATGCACAAAGCTCCGTGTGTCGTCTCTAGCCCCACCTAAACCAGGTGCAGTGTGCACAGCTGTACATACAGCACTTGGAAGGCTAACACAGGCAATCACTGCAACTTCTAGGCTAGCCTGGACTACAGTATAAGACACAGCATCAAAAACACTAGTAAATGCATATATAAATAAAATCAATATGATACATACAATGATGCATATGTATGAAAATGGCATAGTGTAACCCAGTCTTTTATACATTAACTAGAAATATAAAATAAAATCAAAACCTGGCATGGTGACACATACCTTTAATCCCAGCATCCAAGAGGCCAAGGAAAGAGGATCATTATAAATTGAAGTCCAGCCTGGGCTTCATACTAAAATTCTGTCTCTCTCTCTCTCTCTCTCTCTCTCTCTCTCTCTCTCTCTCTCTCTCTCTCTCTCTCTCTCGTGTGTGTAAGTGTGTAAATTAGAAAATTCTTTTTAATTCTGTTTATGTGGGGGTCAGAGGATGACTTTTGGGAAAACATTTCTCTCCTTCCCCCATGTGGGTCCCAGGGATCAAGCTCAGGCAGTCAGGCTTAGCAAGTGTCTTATTCTTATATCCTGTCAGGCTTAGCAAGTGTCTTATTCTTATATCCTGAACCATTTCACTAGCTCTCTGGTTAGAAAACTCTTAAAGGAGCCAGGCATTGGTGGTGCACACCTTTAATCCCAGAACTCGGGAGGCAGAGGCAGTCGGATTTCTCTGAGTTTGAGGCCAGCCTGGTCTACAGAGCTAGTTCCAGGACAAGCTCCAAAGCAATACAGAGAAACCCTGTCTTGAAAAACCAAAAAAGAAAATAAAACTCTTAAAGGGCTTATTGTGGCCAAGAATGTAAGAATAGAAACTTCAGCCAAGTGTGATGGTACACACCTTTAACTCCAGTGCTAGGGAAATGGGCAGATTTTTGTGAGTTCAAGGCCATCCTGGTCTACATAGAGACTTCCAGGCCAACTAGGACTACACAGAAACCCTGTGTCAAAAAAACAAACATAAATAAAAACTTCTTCAGACCTATCTTTGTAAGAAATCCTTTTTGTAGGTCATAGTAGCAGTTTGTAAAGGAAAAAAAAAAAAAAAACTTTGACTTTTCCTTGACTGGTTATCATTTATTAACATTCTTTTTATAGTAAGTAAAGCTGTTTTGTTTTGTCTTTGTTGGGTTTTGTTTGGTTTTGCTTTTGAGATAGGGTCTTGCCTTTTGAGATAGGCCTGGAGCTCCATGTGTAAAGCAAGCTGAACTTGAATCTGAGGGGCCCTCTTCACAGCCTCTTGAGGGCTGGGATCCCAAGCACCTGCCACCAAGCACTGCAGGAGAGCTGGGTTTTTTTGTCGGTGAGTATGTGGACACCTTGGCCTGTAACAATTTCTGCCCCGATGTTTCCAGGGAGTAGTCTCCATCCTTCATTGGCCTGCATGAAGATACTTCTTATTTGAGAAGTCAAAACAGTTCAGGGCATATGTACCAGGACGCAGAACAAAGACCAAATATATTTTTCACAATATCACAAATATATCAAAACTTCAGTTTTTCTTTTTTTTTTTTTTTTTTTGTTTTTTGTTTTTTGTTTTTTGTTTGTTTTGTTTGTTCTTTTTTTTTTTTTTTTTTTTAAGATAGGGTTTCTCTGTGTATCCCTGGCTGTCCTAGAAGTTGCTCTGTAGACCAGGCTGGTCTTGTACTCACAAATCTGCTTGTCTCTGCCTTCCATGTGCTGGGATTAAAGGTATGTGCTACCACCTCCTGGCTTTTATTTTTCTCTAACACCCTACCAAGACAGTGAGAAAGTCTATGGGTTTTCAGACTGAGCTCCTCCCAGCTCCTCTGTTTGAGTGTTCATGTTCTTCAGAGTGCATGATGTGCTTCGATGGCCCTCTCTCCATTGCTGTTCAGTTCAGTAACTACCATTTTCAGACACTGTCCAGCATTACATAATCCAGGTTCTTTGCTAAGAACTGCACAGACATTAATCCTTAACACACACCTTTGAACTGGACCATTGCTATCAGAGTGACAAGGCTGTGTCACAGCAAAAGTAGTGACATAAAAATAATTGCCAGTAAGCCAGGCACAGTGAGGCACACCTTTGATCCCAGCACTCGGGAGGCAGAGGCAGGCAGATCTCTGAGTTCAAGACCAGCCTGGTCTACAGAGTGAGCTCCAGGAACGACAACCAGAGCTACACAGTGAGTCCCTGTCTCAAAAAAAAAACAAAAAACAGAACAAAAATCTTGCCAGTAAGCTAATTAATCATTTATAAATTCATCTCTACTTGGCTATTCTTTCCTACTTGGTCCTGTAGTTTCCTTGATATCATTGACAGTATGTAGCTGATGAATAAGTGTTAAGCGTCAAATAAACACAATGCAGATAAAACCAAGGAAACTGAAATTGCATGCACACAGCTCTCAAGAGTGGAAGGACTGGTGAAGTCCCTAAAAGTAATGATGGAGAGCCACCAGCCTCATGAAGTGACCAAGTGGAGACTGAAATCTACAGAGTGCTATGACCTTGAAGAGAGGAATTATACCCTAGGAAGCTTGATAAAGGCCAGAAATATTTTTGTAAAACAAAACGTTAATTGAGAATCATTGTAGATTTGGGGAAGTTGTACATTGTACCAGGAACAAGAAAACAAAGTTGGTTTTGGTTTTAGTGTTTGTTTGAGTTGGTGTTTTAAATATATGTGTGTGCTTGTGTGTGTGTGTGTGTGTGTGTGTGTATGTGTATGTGTGTATGTTTGTGCCTATACATGTGCTGAAGCCAGAAATGTTATGAGTAAGTTTCCCGCCAGCCAGGTTGTACCAAATAACACACAGAGATGCTGTATTAGATATAATGCTCTTAGCCTGTTACTAGCATTTCTTATTGGCTAGCTCTGTCTTAAATATTAACCCATTTCTATTAATCTAAGTATTTCTACATGGTATTATCTTACCAGAGAGAGGGCCCAGCAAACTACCCAGTTGGTCCTTGAATCTCCTCCCTACTTCTTCCTCTGTAGTCCTTGTCTCCTAGTCCCACCTATCTTGCTTTCCTATTGGCCAACAGTGCTTTATTCATTAACCAATTCGAGAAACATATTTACAGAATGACATCTCACATTACAGAAAGCTACCTGAGATCCCTTGAACTGGAATTTTTAGTACATGGGTGCTGGGATCTGAACTCCAGCTCTCATGCCTAAGTGTCAAGCACTCTTAACCTCTAGTTAGGTTTCTATTGCTATGATAAGACACCATGACCAAAAGCAACTTGGGGTGGGGGGAACAGCTTCCAGTTACAGTCTCTCATTGAAGGAAGTCAGGACAGAAACTCGAGGCAGGAACATGGATGCAGGAGCTGATAGAGAGGCCATGGAGGGATGCTGCTTACTGGCTTGCTCATGGCCTGCTTGCTTTCTCATACCATACAGGATCACCTGCCCAGAGGAGGCAGTGTTCACAGCACATGTGGTCCTTCCACTTCAATCATTAATCAAAGCGTACCCCAGGCTTGCCTACAGTCTTGTGAAGTTATTTTCTCAATTAAGATCCTCTCTTCCTTGCCCAGTGTGTTGGCTCACTCCTTTAATCCCAGCACTCAGGAGGCAGAGGCAGGTGGAGCTTTGTGAGTTTGAGGCCAGCCTGGTCTCTATATATCAAGTCCCAAAATCTTTAGGACTACACAGAGAGACTCCCTTTCCAAAAACAAACAAAAACTTCACTCTTGCTAGATGTGTCTGGGTTTGTGTCAAGTTGACAAAAATCAACTAGTACTCTGTCTCTTGCTTGTTCTAGTTCTTTTTAAGGTAGGTTCTCACTACATAGCCCTGGCTAGCTGTGTTGACCTGCTTGGCCTCCAGTTTCTAAGAATCCTCCTACCTCTGCCTGCTGAGTGCTGAGTTACAGGTTTGTGCTAAAATACCCAACTCTATCAGTCAGTCTGTCTGAGAGAGACAGGATCTTTTCCCTTTTGGTTGGTTGGTTTTGGTTTTTGGCTTTTGAGATAGGGGCTGTTTTTATTTTTGATATTTTTTTATTTAAATTTGAAACAAGTTTGTTTTACATGTCAATCCCAGTTCCCTCACCCTCCCCTCCTCCCCTGTCTCCCTCCCAGCCCTCATCCCATCCCCTTTCTGCTCCCCAGGGAGGGTGAGGCCTTCCACAGGGAGTCTTCAATGTCTGTCATATCATTTGGAGCAGAGTCTAGGCCCTCCCCGATGTGTCTAGGCTGAGAAAGTATCCCTCTATTTGGAATGGGTTCCCAATGTCCATTTGTATACTAGGGATAAATACGGCCCCATAGACTGCCTCCTAACACCTGCATTCAGGGGGTCTGGGTTGGTCCTATGCTGGTTTCCCAGCTATCAGACTGGGGTCCATGAGCTCCCCCTTGTTCAGGTCAGCTGTTTCTGTGGGTTTCTCCAGCCTGGTCTTGACCCCTTTACTCATCACTCCTCCCTCTCTGCCACTGGATTCCAGGAGTTGGCTCAGTGTTTAGCTGTGGGTATCTGCCTCTGCTTCCATCAGCTACTGGATGAGGGCTCTAGGATGGCATATAAGGTAGTCATCAATCTCATTATCAGGGAAGAGCACTTAAGGCGGCCTCTCCACTATTGCTTAGATTGTTAGTTGGGGTCATCCTTATAGATCTCTCTTTAAACCTTAATGGCTCCCTCTGTTATGGTGTCTCTTTTCTTCCTCTCCTCTATTCTTTCCCTGACTCATTTTTCCTACTCCCTCATGCCCTTTCTCCCCTCCTCTTCTCCCCTTCTTGTTCTCCTAATTCCCTCTCTCCTCCCCCCCCCCCCATGCTCCCAATTTGCTTGGGAGATCTTGTCCCTTCCCCCTTCTCTGGGGACCATGTATATCTCTCTTAGGGTCCTCCTTGTTTCCTAGTTTTTCTAGCTGTGTGGATTGTAGGCTGGTAACTTTGCTCTATGTCTAAACTCCATATATGGGTGAGTACATACTATGTCTTTTTGTGGAGACTGCATTTCTCTGTAGCTTTAGAGGCTGTCCTGGAACTCACTCTGTAGCCCAGGCTGGCCTGAACTCACAGAGATCCGCCTGCCTCTGCCTCCGCCTCTGCTGTGATTAAAGGTGAGTACCACCACCTGGCCAAGTGACAGGCTCTTGCTCACAGGCTTCCAACTCTATTTCTCTTGCTTCACATTTCAGAGTGTTTAGTTAGAGGCATGCATCACTGTGCCTTAAAAATCTAGATTTATGTGTGTATACTTGTCTGTATATGTACTTGCAGTGTGTTTGTGTATTTATATGTGTGTGCTTATTTATGCATGTGCACAGGTACTCATACACTCGTATGATGCTAATTGTGGGGGTTACAGGTTGATCCTCTCCATTTTTATTTTGTTTTGAGACAGGGTCTCTTGCTGAACCTTAAGTTCAGTGATTGGGCTAGACTGGCTGGCTGGCAATCCCCTAGGGATGGTCATGTCTCTAGCTCCCCATCATCAGAATTACAGCTACATACAACTATATCTAGCAGTTTTGGTTTTTTGTTTTTGTTTGGGGGAGGATTGTTGTTTGTTTTGCATGAGTGCTAGGAATCAAATTCGGGATCTCATGTTTACACTTTACTGACTGAGCCAGCTCCCTATGTCCTGTAGTCTCAAATTTTAAAACTATTTATTTAGGTGAGTGACTTTTCTACATGTATGTATGAGCATAAACCTAAGTCCTCTGTAGGAACAAGTGCTCTTAAGTACCGAGTCTCCTCAGTCCCAACTTCGTTGTTTTTTGGGGTTTTTTGTTTTGTTTTGTTTTTTAAGCAGGGTCTCTATATAGCCCTGGCTATCTTGGAACTAGCACTGTAGACCAGATTGGCCTTAAACTTAGAGATCCTCTTGCCTCTGTCTCCCAAGTGCTGAAACAAAGGTGAGCGCCACCACCACCTGTCTGTAGTCTCCGTTTTTAAGGTAAACTTCCATTCAGATCGTTTAGATTTTTTTCTATTTCTATGAAATGTCTGCAGTAGTTTTGGGTTTTGTTTTGTTTTGGGTGTGTCGAGGGAGGGGGATTGAATTATTTGTTTTATGAACTACATAGCCCAAGATGGCCCTGGCAATCTTCCTGCTTCAGTCCCCGGGTGCTGGAAAGAGTCATGTGCTACTGCACACTGTTTATTGGATCCTTTTGCCCTCAATTAACTAACGGCTGTGATTTAAAGTGGTTGAGTTGCTAATACGTAGCCCAGAGCGGGCCTCCAAATAAATGTGATTGTGTTGCTAGCCAGACTTCTTGCATCTGTCCTTTCCATGTCCTCAAGCTTGTGACATTCAGGACAACTCCCCATGTGACACAGATGCGGAAGCCACATCCAAGAGAAAACTCTTCCTTGGTTTCCTGCCATTTCCTACCATGGTTCTTTCTCCATAATTGGGCAAGTGTCCATATCCAGTCCTCACAAGATTACCTTAATTGGCAATAGCAACAGCTACTCTAAGCACGAAGTCATGTTGGGGAGGAATGGCAACCTGGATAAAAACTGGCTTGTTGTGTGTCAAAAGAACAGGAGGATGTAGAGTTGACAAGCAACAGTTTTGGGTTAAATATATCTGTGGTTGTCCCTCAGTGTCGGGGGTGGATTCCAGGATGCCACACACACATCAAAATCAATGGATGCTCAAGCCTTTTATATAACATGTCATAGTACCTACATATGCCCTACACCCTTCATACTTTCATTTCTAGATTACTTATAATACTAAATACTATGTAAATAGTCATTACACTATATTGTTTGGTAATTAGTGACAAGGGAAGTGTTGGCATATATTCCATACAAGCACAAATTCTTTTGTTTCTTGTTTTGGGCTATATACTGGGGATTAAACCTAGGGTTTCGCACAACTGGGGTAAGGGTTCTACCACTGAGCTATAGCCCTCGATAATTGTTTTGTTTTTTGAGAACAGGGTCTTGCTTTCTAGTCTGGACTAGCCCAGAATTCCCTATGTAACCCAGGCTAGTGTCAAACAAGTGTCAGTCTCTCTACCTCAGTTTCCCAAGTGCTGGGATTTCAGGAATGAGCTTCCATACTCAATTTAACTGAATTAGATTTTAGGTATTGGTGTGGAGGGTGGGGCACAAATGTATATAGCTCAAAGGACAATTTTGTGAAGTCTGTTCTCTCCACCTTTTGGTCTCTGGACATCTTTACTTATTGAGCCTCTCATGGGCCCTTGTTTAGAGATCTATCTAGAAGAGGATTGTTGAACCTAATCGATGTGGTAAGGGCCAAATGAGGAAGATAAAAAAGAGAACTCAGAGACAGGAATGTTTTTTAAGGAACATGGGCAAAATAATATAACTAGTTAGGCTACAGACATACAAACTTGGCTCAATCCTCAGATGTGCTAGTGTTGTCTGGAAGAGTAAATGCTAGATTCTCATCCTTAAGCCTGTTTCTCTCTGTAAAATGGAGATGACACTAGAATTCTAGCTGGTGTAAAGTGAGACATTAGGGCCTGGCACATAGTCTTCGTGCATTTAGCACTGGTAGGAAAGCATTTCAAAGATTTGTTCACATAGTAGATAACAGGCTGTGCACACCCTGGGTTTGATCCTTAGCATGACAAAAAAGGAAAGGAGGGAGGAAGATTTTGGGCAGGGTGGTACCTGAGGTCCCAGCACTTTATAGGCTAAGGCAGGAAGACCGTCATGAAGTGAGGCCCTATTTTGCTCAAACCCTTCCTCTCCCCCCCCCCAAGAAAAAGGAAGCTGGGAAATTGGATAAGAAGGAAGAATTTTTAAAATGCCCAGGACTCCACCAGGGCTGGCTGCATATGCTAATAGAACCAGGAATAGTAAAACGAGCTTTGTAGTTGGCAGTGCCCCCCCAAAACCATCACTAAATACACAGCAAGTCAATATAATCTAATAACTAGAGTTAGCCTAAAATATTGAGCTAGCAGAAAGGTAGGGCCCAGCTTTCTAGAAAAGATGATGGTTTTATGTATCCCAAATGATGACTAAACTTTGAGATGAAAGGCAGGAGGGTCATCCAAAGAAAGGTACAAGCATAAGCAGCTGCCAGAAGACACTTCCTAGTGACACAGGAAGCTGTGGGCAGTTTGTCATTCTAAAACACAAACAAGGTGGAGAAGAGTGGGAAGCTAAGGTTCAGTGGTGCTCACTTGCTGGCCTTGCCATCCTGCTGGACTGCCCCACGCCCTTCCCAACCAAAACTAGAGATGGCGCCACCCTTACACTGTGCTCACTACAGACACAGACATTCTCAGCCCCAGGCCCCTCCACCCTGTTATCATAAGACTGACATATCCTGTTTTCCAAAGCTTGCCCCACAGGGTGGGCAAACTGGACCAGCTGGATGGGAGTGTTTGGAAAAGTATGGGTGGAGCTCCAGGCTGTGCTAGAGGCTGAGATTTTCCCCCCTCTCCCTCGGTTTTACAGCTGGGCCACTCCCTGAGGAGGCAGGGGCGTGACCCATCCCACCCACTGGTGGTCTGTGATTCACTCACCTGTTATATCACTGATAAGCATCTGCTGAAGGGGCAGCATTGTGTTAGGTGCTAGGAATACACTGAGGAATGGTTTAGTCCTGGCACTGGGAGACATCCCCACTAAATGTTCCCAGGGCATGGGAGCTATAAAAGCAGCTAGCTTTAGCTCTAACATAAACAAAAGGCCAAGGCAGGCTCTGGGCTAAGTGTTTCATCTGTGGTTCATTTAGTCTTTATGATAACCGTAATGAGGTTGTCTCATTTTATAATGGCCATACCGTATCCACAGAGGAGAAGCGACTTGCCCACAGTTAAACAGCTTCCCGTTGACAGCCAGGGTTCAAAGGACTTGACTCAGCCTCTAGTGTGTGTCCCCCCTCCCCTTGTAGCCTCTGGGAAACAATAGTCAGGGTAAAGGGGCAGCCAGCGCTTTTCTCATTGTCACCTCTACCTTCCCTAGATATGTGCAAGTGAAATTTGTCTGTATTCGGACGCAGTCAAACAGGAAGAGAACACGGAAGGTGGACAGGTGCCCAGCATACCTGCTCCTGCAGTACAACGAGAAATTAGATAGACTGTTTATCAGTGAACTGAATACCCAGCACATACATGTTGACTCTAACGCTGCTGGAGGAGCCCCTGCTGGCAAGCTGCAGAAGGCATCGTGTCTGCATAAACTCCAGCCGGTGCCGCTCAGCATCAAGAAAGACCTTGATGCCGCAAAGAAGCCCCCAGTAGAACCATCATCTTTCTGCCTAGAGAAGACACACCTGGCCTCACATCCAGAGCAGAAGGGCATCAGTCCTTCCGATTTGGCCAAGATAGCAAAAGTGATGAAAAACTTCCTTACAGTAGATGAGGGCTCAATGGCCTCCTTCAGTGTGGGGACTAGCCAAGACCTGGACCGGCTCAGCTTCCAGAGCAGCAAGATGAGTGACTTATTCACCCGATTCCCAGAGAATCTCTTGCTGCACCGGGTGGAGAATAGCCAGGGCCATATTCTGTATGCTTTCTTGGTGGAGAACAAAGAGCGAGAGAGTCGAGTGGTACACTTCGCTGTGCTCAAGACTGAGACAGCCCCCTCTGTGGCCAAGATGCTCAATATCTTTACAGAATTCAACTCTGATTGGCCCAAGGTCAAGGTGGTCTTTGTGGACCCTTCATTCCCTCACCAAGCTATTCTTCAGGAGATCTTCCCTGCTGCCCGTATCCTCCTTTCTATCTATCATACTACTCGACTCTTAGAGAAGAAGTTACATCAAAGCTCTGCAAATGCATCTTTTAAAAGGCTCATGAAGGAAGCTCTTCGGGAGGCTGTGTTTGTCTCTTCTGATGCAAGCCTAAAAAATCTCTGTCAGATGTCGCAAGCCCTACTGGATGAGGAGCTCTTCAGGTTCCTCCAGGCCCATTGGTTCTCCTGTGAACTGCTATGGTACATGCATGTGAGGAAGGGCCTGCATGCATGTAACACATACATGGACAGCTTGGACATAGTCACCAGTAAGGTGTCAAGCCTCTTTCGGGAGCAGCAGTCCCTACTGGAGTGTATCCTTCACTTTGTGGATTACATAGACTTCTTTAATACCAAAGGTCTGAAGAGCTTGCCCACAAATTCCCCCAAGTTAAAAAGAACTCAGCTCCCAAGCACGCCACCAAGGCCCAAGAAGCCTTTTAGAACTTGTGGAGGGAATGTCACCAGGCTCCCTGTGGAAGAAACCAAGTCAGACTCAGAGCAGTCTCAATTGCTACAGCTCCAGGATCAATCCTGCAAGAGTGGCATGCTAGACATTTTGCACCAAAGTGGCTGTGAACTAGCCTACAAGCTGTGCCATAATGAATGGGAGGTGGTACAGAATTCCACCCACCTGGTGGACGTGGCTGGTTCCTCGGTAGCTGTTAAACTGCTAGAAGACTCACACCAGGTGAGCAAAGATGGCAGTAGCTGCAGCTGTTCTTTTCAACAGTGCTACCATCTGCCGTGTCGGCACATTTTGGCCCTATTGCATACCAGCCAGCAGCCAGTAGGAGAAGCCATGGTGTGCTGCCGGTGGCAGAAGAAATACCAGCACCTCCTTGGACCCAATGGGGAGCTCCAAGACCGTGGAATAATCCCAAACACAGATCAGCCTGAAAAGCAGGGTCAGAACCACATGATTCAGGACCTGAGCAGGGAGCTGGCAAACCTACTAATGCAGACTGAGGGGCCAGAGCTGGAGGAGCGCTGTTCCACCCTGCGCAAGATTGTGGACATCTGGGCTGGCCCCTATCAGCTGCCTGAGTCCAGTCAGCAGCCAGTTGACTTCAAAGACGTGGGGTGCCTCCCTTTCCTCTGGGGAAAGCTAGAGGAAGGGGACAGCTTTCCTCTTGCTGAAGCCATGGTTCACGACTGAAGCGTCTGTACTAGTGCACTCTCCAAACCTTGGAAGTTTCAAAGTTCAAAGTGGGTGGGTCACCCTGTAGGTCAGTATTTTATTCACTATCTTCCTAGGTAAGGGTTAAGATGATGTTAAAAGTGAGGATAGGGGCCCCTACTGTGACATCCTCTGAGCCCGCCCCTTTTCCGCCCTACATTTGGCATTCTATAGACCGCTCATTCATTGTTCAAAGCCAAAGCTATTCCGTATGAAAGGGCACACCACCCCCCTTCCCTCCCCAGCCCCAGAGGTCAAGTTGCATTGCCCCTACAGAAATGAACCCTTGCCCAGGATAGAATAAAACAAAGTGAGTCTGGAAAGAGACTGGGGGGGGGGGGTGACCCTCGACTGTTGCTGCTCTTTAGAAAATACCTGTTATGTATTTTTATTCACGTTAATAAAGTTTTTTGTTTTGTTTTTGTTCACTTTTGTGTTTTTTGAGACGTCTCGTGTAGCCCAGGTTAGCCTCAAGCTTTCTCATTTTAAGGGAAGCTTGAGTATTGTCTAATGGGGTATGGTGCCAAGTAGAACCTGGAGCATCACATTCAAAGTAATGGACCACTTTGCCCTCCTCCTACCAACTAAGCCTGCAACGTTGATGTTAGGTTGCCTTGTTCATTCTGTTCAGGAAAGAGACAAGAGGGTGGGAGGAGACCCAAATCCTAGATTTTACTGTGAGCCATTTCTGGGACGATGTAGGCAAATTCCTAATTTAAATTATTTTTGAGAGAGGCCTAGCCTGGAACTTGATTTGTAGGTGAAACCGGCTTCCGCTTCTCGAGCGCTGGGATTAAAGGCATATACCACCACACCCAGTTTTTGGTTTCAAGATTGGGTCTTACTAGGTTAAGGCCAGCTTCAAACTCATTCCTTCTACCCCAGCCCCTGAATAGCTGGAATTACAGGCCTCAGTTTCTCCACAAGGCAGCATCCATCTGTCTTCCGAGCTTCACAGTTCCGTACCCAACAAACAGAAGGTTCCCTTATAAAACACTGTTCTTTATTTTCCGCTTTGACCTTTGAAAGGTGCGGTCTTTCCAGCCCCCAAGACCGGCTGGAGGCTCCGCTCTCAGGCCTCCTGTTTCCCCGGGCGAATATCCTTCCACAGGCTCTCATTGGTTACCTCCGGCCGAGCCCCCGTAACCCTGGCAACAGTGCCCGCCCTGGAGCAAGCAGTCCAGGATTGGTCCGTAGCTCCCAAGTTCGACAGCGAGCTCCTTAGGCCTTTGGCCTGAGTCATTGAGAAGCTGGCGTGGTGATTGGCGAGCCTGGACGTCAGTCAGTCGGAGGCGGGCCCAGTGGGAGAAATGGCTGCCGCGTCTGCCGTCTGCCGGTGGGTGAGCGGTCTCATTAGGGGAGGCGTGGAGCCGGTTTGCAGCGTTTGGGGCATACAGCTCCCACCAGTAGGAGGTGGATTTCTGCTCCGCTGGGCTTGAACGCGAACGTCACCCTTCCGCGTCCCACACCCGGGATCAGGTGAGGTCAGAGGCCGCCTTCCCTTCCCGGTCCACGTTTTCGGACCCTATAGGATGCCATCAGGATCTGGAGCCAAAGACTCCAGTTATCTTAATGGTGGACAAATGGCCTACACCTTTGAACCTGAGACTCTCATGTGCGAAATGGGAACCGTAAATGGAACCAACCAGGAAACGGAACATTTACATAAAGCATTGCAGCCAATCGGGATATGGGTAGACACAGGAGAAGCTACACACACCACTGTTAAACCCGGTTTATAGTGGAAGGAATTCAGTTTCAGAGAGGGCCACTGGCTTGCCAAGTACCTCACAGCAAGTTTTGAGCGATTGCTTTTTCCCTGGTATAGATCAGGACCAAAAGAGTTTGTAAGAAGTACAAGAAAAGTTGTGAATATAAAAGCTATACAAATATTCAGGATGATTTTTTTTTTTTTTTTAAGAATTGTATGTGGTGACACATGCATGAATCCCAGGACATAGGAAGCTTAGGTGAGAGGGTTGGGGCCAAGTCAGGTCTATGCAGCAGTATCCTTGTATGAAAGAATAAAGGCCATATGTTTGCAATACCCTGAACTGCCAGTGAGCTATATATATCCCCCAGCCCTGTGTCTTTGTTTCTAAGACAGGATCTGACATAGTCCAAGATGACCTTGAGGTGACCTGGCCTCCTCAGCCTCCCAAGTACTGGGATTACAGGTGTGTGTCACCACACCAAACTGCCCCCAGGCCTTTGGTTGTGGGTTTTGGGCTATGGGTGGTGGTGGTGATGATGGTGTTTTGTTGTTAGGGGTTTGGGGTTTTGAAACAGGTTCTCCCTAAGTTGCCTGTGCTGGTCTTAAACTGATCCGGGCAGACTTTGGCCTGGTGATCCTTCTGCCTCAGCCCTTTGGAGAGCTTGGATCATAAGTAGCACCACTACACCTGACTTTAAGTCCCTGGGAACCATATGCTTCTATGGCTGGATTATTACTTACATCTCATATCCAGGGTAATTTTCCCTAGAGAGACCTTACTACTTGAACTAATGTGTCCTGCCTTCCTCAACATACTCTGACTTGTTTCTCATTTTTGTGTTTTTTATATCCATTATCCAATGTACTTGTTACATATCTACCCCTAGAAGATACATAGTAAGTGTTTGATAAATATTGAATTGCTATCTGGATAGGTCCTTACTGTTTTAAGTGTCTCTTCCTTTCCATAGGCCCATCCGGAACAGAACCTAAAACTTCAGCCTAGCTTCAGCATCGCATTACGTGTCACTTGAGAAACTTAATGCTTTCCTGACAGCAGTCCTGCAGAGGAAGTACCCTAGTGTGGGCTTCAGATACCTCCCAGCTCCTCCATGGCCCTCACAATGCTGAATGGACTTCTTATTGAGGACTCAAGCCCACCTACACTGCTGCACCAGATTAGCAAGACCCCTCAGCTAGATACCTTCAACTACCAAAGCTGCTTCATGCAAGACCTCTTTGCTCATTTCCCCGAGGTTTTATTTATACACCGGACCTACAACCCAAGAGGCAAGGTGTTATACACCTTTCTGGTAGATGGACCCCGGGTCCAGCTTGAGGGTCCTCTGACCCGAGCAGTATTCTTTGCTATCCCTGCCAATGAAGATGCCAAAAGTCTGGCCCAGATGTTCCAGGTGTTCAAAAAGTTTAACCCAGCGTGGGAACGAGTCTGCACCATCCTGGTAGATCCGCACTTCCTCCTGCTGCCCACCCTGACCATGGAGTTCCCCGCTGCTGAGGTCTTGCTCTCAGCCTTCCACATTTGTAAGTTCCTCCAGGGCAAATTCTATCAGCTCTCCCTTGAGAAGCCAGTCCAAAGTGTGCTTCTGTCCTCCCTGCAGAGCACAATGTGCTCAGCCACGGCTGGCAACCTTAGGAAGCTCTACACACTCCTGAGCAACTGCATCCCCTCCACCAGGCTGCCTGAGCTCCACTCACACTGGCTGCTCAATGACCGCATCTGGCTGGCCCACCGCTGGAGGAGCCGAGCCCAGAGCAACCGATACTTCCAGAACCTAGAGATCACGGCCCACCTCCTCAGTCAGTTTTTTGGCACCACGCCATTTGAGAAACAAGGCATGGCATCTGTGTTCCGATACATGCAGCAGAATGCTTCTGACAAAGCAAGCCTCAACCTGGCTGTGGCTCCCAAAGACAGTCACACTCCTTCAGATGGCAGCCTTGAAAGCCCCAGCACGGAGCAATTAGTGGAAGCCCGTATCCAGCACTCCCTCAATGCCATCTGCACAGGGCCAGCAGCCCAGCTCTGCCTGGGCGAGCTTGCCGTGGTCCAGAAATCCATGCACCTCATTGGCTCTGGCTCAGAAAAAGTGAACATTCAGATTCTGGAGGACACACACAATGTACAGCCCCAGGCCCCTGCCAGCTGCAGCTGCTACTTTAACCAAGCCTTCCACCTGCCCTGCCGCCACATCCTAGCCATGCTCAGTGCCCGACACCAGGTGCTCCAGCCTGACATGCTGCAGGCTCAGTGGACCTCAGGCTGTGCCACCAGTCTAGACAGCATCCTGGGAAGCAAGTGGAGTGCCGCCCTGGATAAGCACCTGGCCGTGACCCTCCTCACTGAGGAGGTAGGTCGCCTCTTGCAGCACTGTAGCAAGGAGGAATTTGAGCGTCGCTACAGCACCCTTCGGGAGCTAGCCGACAGCTGGATCGGCCCTTATGAGCAGGTACAGCTCTAATCACACGTACTTACCCAATACTGGGAATTGAACGCAGAGCAGTACATATGTTAGGCAGATACCCTACCACTGCCTGTTTTCATTTCTTATTTGGAGACAGCCTCTCACCAGGCTGCCTAGGCTGGCCTGAAACTCACTACATAGCTGAGGCTGGCCTTGAACTCCTGCCCCTCTATCTCCCAGGTGCTGACCACTGCCTCTTTTTATTTTGAGATACTCTCACTAGGTTGCCCAGGCTAGTCTTGAACTCACTCTGTAGACAGGCTGCCTCTGAACTTGTGAGTAAGTGGGATTGTAGGCCTGTGTCGCCAGGCCCAACTTGTGATTATGTTGAGGCCTTGAAATGTTCATGTACATGTGTACATTCACGTTCTCCCCTCTACACACACAGTTAGGCTCCCTTCCAGAAGTCCTCTGCTCTACTTCAGCCTTCTATCTAGAACGTGTCAAGCTCCATAAAACATATGTAAGAAAATGTCTTCTGTTGAGGGCTCAGTAGTAAATAAATGTGACGATCGAATACGGTCCCTGTTGTACATTCTGGCTTCGGTTTTGACAACCTTCCCTTAAGGGAAAATACAGCTCGAGGAGTTTCTGAAATCAAGGGGTTCCTTAAGAGAGGTGGTGGGTGACGAGGTTGGAGGTTCAGGGTTGGTGACTGCTACCCCAGTCATGTGATTCGTCTGATGCTAGCCCATGAGCCCTCCCACAAGGGAAGAGGCTGCCGCGGTGGCTCAGCCAGGCTTCCCAGTTCTCCCTGTCCCACCCTGGGATCAATAAAGTGACTGTTGTATCCCCACACTGTCCTGTGTGTTTCACATGTGGTCCTTGAGAGTAGTGAGAGGAAGGGCATTGGCAGGGTGATTGGCAGGGTGGGGCAACCTGAGTGTTGCTCTGGTTCTACCCGCCTGCTTCTGCCTCTGCTAGCTGTGAGACTCCAAGCAAGCAGCTCTCTCAGCCTCGGTTTGTCTGTAGAATGGGCGTCCTCACAGGGTTGGCCATATTAAAGAAGAATGGGTTCCTGTTTGTCTGGATTCGTAGGGTTTGCTCAGCCAAGTGTTTTCCATCTTCAGGAAGCTGGGACACAAGGCGAGAAGAAAGTCCTTATTGACTAGAACTTCAGACAAAAGTTTCTCAGGTTCCTCGACATAAAATTAGCCTCCACTCTCTAAGCAGGTCTTCCTATCTAGGTAACTTGACTTAACCTGGTCAGCTCTCTCTCTTAGTGTTATCAAGAACTTCCTGGGGGGGGTGGTCCTAACAAAGCAGTGCGATTTAGCAGGATGGCTCAGTTACCCACACCCTCTTCCCCTCCCTGCCATAGCCATCCCCAACCTTATCTGCCCAAAAACCATACGGAGAAGCCACCCTATGCATCTCATGCTATTTCATCTGGCTACAAGCAGGAGCCCCTCCTGGATCTCACTAGAGGCATCTGTCCAGAGGCCATGTGGGCATGTGCCTGTTCCCACTGCACCCCCTCCACAGCTCCCTCTGGCTCTGGATGGGCCATCATGAAAGCTTGAGCTGCCCGGATCAGGTCCTCTTCCCGCAGGCCTGGAACAGGCACGGTGGGGATGCCAGCGATCATCATGGCTAGGGTTAGGATGCAGATGTCAGGCTGGGAGCCAGCCTCCTTCCCACCTGCCTCCGAGGACATCGTCAGAACCCCTGGTGACAGCCCACACAGCAGCAGGGGCCGGGGCCTGCTAGGGCCACCCAGGTGGGGAGCTCTGCTTCGGGAGCAGGGGTCTGCCCAGCCCACGTTCTCCAGCTGCCTCATGGGGGGCAATTTGGGGCAGTATCGGTTGTGTTCCTTCCTCCGCGTTGTCTCCCAGCTAGCACCCCCAGAGCAGCCCCTGGCTTCAGGCACTGCCAAGGGAGGGCCCCAGGCCTGGGCAGCAGGTACCACCTGCTCAGCTTTCTGGCTGAGTGGACCTAATCCACCAGATGCCACCACCACTGGCTCTGCAGAACTATAGAGACCAAGGGACGAACCTGAAGCAGCAGCCCCACCTGCAGAGACAGGAAGGAGATGGAATGTTATTCTTGGTCTCTTGGAGCAAGAGGCCCTGAGGGGCAGGGCCTGGGAGCAGGGGCAATCAGAACCAGTCCAAGAGGACTGTCAGAGGTTGGGAATGTAAATGTTACTCATATCCATAACTCCAGCCAGTCCCCATACTGCAGCTGATGGGGAAGTGTTTGTTAAATAAGTGAGCAAGTGGGTAATTAGTAATTGGCAAGGCCTTTTGGATATCTTTTCTTCCAAGAAAATTGATTCCACGGTCAGCCCAAAAGCATCCAGCAGAACCTCCTCCCCAAAGCCAGGAAGCAACTTCACGTGGGAAGCTGTGGTGTCCCCTCCAGTTCCAGGATCCCCTCTCACCTTGGCCAGAAGGCAGAAGCCCCAGATGAGTTTGTGGAGACATGAAGTAGGACATGGCTGCCCCAAAGTCCCTGTTTGTGAAGGAATAGCCCTGCTCCTCCTGCCCTACTCTCCAGTTTTCTACAATGTCACCTCATAGTCCCCTTTACACCAGACCCTACCTCACAATACTAACCTGTTCATGATAGAACATACATGTCACAATGGGAGGGGGTTAAATGGGCCCTGGACCAGGATCAGGATGTCCTGGGCTCTGGTCATTATCTTGGTCAAGATCAACTTGGACAGGTGTTTTTGTTTTGCTTTTGTCCGGCACCGGGGATAGAATCCAGCAACTACATTCTAGTTGTTTGCTTTTTGTTGTTTGTTTTTTTGAGATAGATTCAGACTACATAGCCCTGCCTGACCTGGACTCCCTGTGGTCTACTTCCTGTTCCAGGCCTGAGGTCTCCTCCTTGCTGGCTGGGATCAAAGGCGTGAACCACCACACCCAGCCTGGTTTTTGTTTTTGTTGTTTTTGTTTTTGTTTTTTTTTTTTGCTTCTGTGTGGCTGGCCTCAAACCTTTGATCTTCCTGGTCCAGCCTTCTAGGTTTTGGAGAATATAGATGTGTGCCACCACACCTGGCTTCATCTAGACAGTTTTGTTCCTCAATATCCTCATCTGCAAAATGGGGGTGGCACTGCCCCTTACCTCACCAGGAGTGGTCAGGCTGAGACGAGATTGTCCCTGTAGAAGCTAATGATCAGAGAGATATGAATAGATGAGTTCAGTGCTTTGTGCCTTTAGTATGAGTCAAGGTATTCAACCATTCATTCGCTACCACATAAACCGAGCATGGGGCACATGCCTGTAATCCCAGCATTCAGGTGGTAGAAGCATGAGGACCAGAAATCTAAGGTCATCCTCCAGTTTGTGGCAAGTTTGAAGGCAAACTGGAGTATGGGTGACTCTGCCTTTCCCCCCCCCCATATTTGTTTATTTATTTATGTATATGAGTGCTCTATTTACATGTGTGCCTGCTTGAGAGAAGAGGGCATCAGATCCCATTAAAGATGGTTGTGAGCCACTATGTGGTTGCTGGGAGTTGAACTCAGGACCTCTGGAAGAGCAGCCAGTGCTCTTAACCACTGAGCCATCTCTCCAGCCCCACCCTGTTTCTTTGTTAAATCATTTGCTAGAGCCAGGCATAGTGGCTCATACCTTTAATCCCAGCACTTGGATGCAGAGGCAGATGGATCTCTGAGTTGGAAGCAACCTGGTCTACAGAATGAGTTCCAGGACAGCCAGGGCTACAATGAGAAACCCTGTCAAAAATAAATAAATAAATAAATAAATAAATAAATAAATAAATAAATAAAAATAATAATAATAATAATAATTTGCTATTTGTCCTTATACAATATTCTCACCTCTTGGCTTATTTTCCCTCTGGAAAATAGACGTAGTAGGTCCAGGTCACTGGTGGTCAGCATAGGCTCTGGGAGATTTTGAACTAGGGCCCTGCTCCATCCTAGATCAACTAATAGAATGCCAGGGGCAGACCTATGTATCAATACTTTTAAGTTCCTGAAGACATTACAGTCAGGCCTGATGGGACAAGCCTGGAATCCAGCTACCTGAGAAGCTGAGGCAGAGGGATCACAAATTTAAGGCGAGCATAGGCACCTTAGACTCTGTCCTAAATTGATTAATAAAAAAAGAACTGACGGCTAGGCGTCAGTACATGCTTTAATCCCAGCATTCAGGAGGAAAATAGGGGCAGATCCTTGTGAATCTCACACCAGCTAGGGCCACATATTGAGACCCCCATCTTTAAAGGGTTGGGGGAGGCTGGGAACTGTGGTTTGATGACACAGCGCTCATCTAGCAAGCATGTGGCACTAAACTCAGTCCCCAGTACTGCAAAAGACAGAGACAGAACTAGTAGGCCATGCCAGGACTCTCAAGTTGAGAAAGGAGGATCAAGATGAGCCTGTACTATAGAGACAAACCAAAAACAAAACAGTAAATATAATCTTTTCCAAAGGTGGAGCCTCTGATCTAATGAAATGTCTCTCCACTCTGACCATGTATTAGAATTTCTGAAGGGACTTTGTACAAAATAAATATAGTGTCAAGTCAAGCATGGAGGCTCCCATCTATAACCTGAGAATCTGGGGATCTAAGGGCAGCCTAGGCTACAGGCAAGACCTTGTCTAAAACAAACCAACACAAAAAGCCGTGATGACTGGGTTTAATTCCCACAAACCAAATGAGAATATGGAGGAGTGCTTGAGCACTCACCAAGCGTCCTAGATAATTGAAAGGTGTGTGCACACTAGGGAGCCCTGATCTAGACAGGTTCTAAAGCACTGAGCTCCCCAGGCTGCAGAGGCAAGGAGATCCCACCCCCCAGTGCTCAGCACATCCCCTTTGGCTATTTATTCCTGGCCCTGACTGTTAGCCATGTGGCCAGCCAGCTTCAGACTAGCTAGTGCTCTGGAGGCAGGCAGGATGTACTTCTGTAGCTCTGCTCTGTGGGGGGGGGGGGCATGAACCTTCATTCATACTTGCAGAAATCCTTCAGTCCTTTGGGCAGGTGGAGCCCATCAATGGCCAGCCTGTGCACCACACTCTTCTGGATCACCAGACGGCACAGAGTTTGCAGAGACGGCACTGTGGAAAGATGACTGTCAAAGGCAAACTCATCTGGGGAAAGTGACACGAGGGCTGAGAAGACCTACGTCTTGGTCCCCTATTTGCCATCAACCCCAAGAACTGCTTTCTGCTCTCAGGCTCAGCCTGCCTGGTGAGGCTGCCTGTATAACTGACATATACCTCTCCCTGAGACTTTGACCAGACCTGTCTCCATAATTAATACAGTCTAACTCCTTCTCCCTTGACTCGGCAGCTTCATGTCTGATTTGACTATGTAACCACAGCTGAGTACCTAGCCAGTTCCGGCTCAATAAATTCATGACACGTGACCAGAGGTGTAAGTGAAAGGTTTCCTGGGCTACAATGAGCCAGACCTCAGAATTTAAAAGTTCACAATCTGAGGTTTGTGATGGCTCTAAACCGATAGGTCCAAATCTGTGAACATTTTTCTAAGAAAGACAACTCATCACTGAATGTGGTGGCTTATGACTATAACCCCAGCCCTCAGCAGGCTGGGGCAGAAAGGGCTGTCTGAAAATTTGAGGACTCCCTGAACGACCAAGTTCCAGATCAGCCTGAGGTACAGAGTAAGTTGGTCTCGAAAACAAAAACAAAAAAAAAACCAAAAAAAAAAAAAAAATAAGTGCACAAAACTCTCAAGAAGCCCTGTCTTTGGGGCTGGGGTGTGCAGCACAGCTAGTGTTTGCTTAGCATGCATGGGACCCTGACTTGGTTTCCAGGACAAAAACAAAGCAAAACAAAAATCCCTATCATTGAAACATCATCTAAACTAACAGAGAACTGTAGGGTCTTTCTTAGTCAAGCATCTGAGAAGAGTATATACTGAGGCAGGCCCACAACCAAGAAGCTGTGTGTGCAACCAGCAGCTGCCCTACGTGAAGCCAGATTCTCCATCTTCAAAACTGGTGCTGGACACCCTTGATAAGGCCTTGATAGCTGGCTGTTGGGTCCTAGCTGGTGCCTGTCCCTACACTGAGCCAGGAGGTCACTACCCAAAGGAGTAATACCTACATCCATACTCCAGTTGAACCAGGCGCACACTCTTGGTAGAGGCAAACACATCTACCACAGCATAGAGAGGCTGGGTACACGGCAGCCCCCGGGCACTGGGGCCCATGTCTTCCCCATTGATAACAATGTGCATGTCGGCGGTCCCATCCTCACGCGGGCAGAAGAGAACACCCAGGCGGCTACGGCGCGCTGTAGGAGGCAGCACGTTTTGTTCATAGAGCTGGTCCAAGAGGTGGCTATAGAGTCCTGGCCGACTGCGGCCCACCAGGCGGTCCCGGGGTATTCGGAACTGCTCGATGCGCAGATAGGGTTCAACCAGGAGGGCTTGGGGTCGGCTGGGGGCCGCTGACTCTGCGTCTGCTTGACCCTCCCGGGGCACGCGGTTGTGGTGGCGTGTGATAGCGAAGACCCAGCTGTGGCCAAGGCTGACCAAGTCAGGCAGTGAAAACTCGGGCACGGCAGCCAGACTGGCCGGGTCCAAAGCCGTCAGGCCAAGACGCAGATGCCCGCACCAGCCCAGCTCTTTTTCCTCTATCTCCACTAGGAATACCTGGCCCGGGGCTAGGGGCTCTCGACTGAAGCACACACCGTGGGCGAAGCTCTCCACACGTGTGGCTCGCGTCCCCGACGGGTCCACGCGGATGTTGGCTCCGTGCACTTGATGGAAGCGGGTGGGAGGAGGCTCCTGGCGCGCCGGGGCCCGTGGACCACCCAACCCTACGGATTCGGAGGCACCAGCCATCTCCCCGCCATGAAACAAGCCAGCTCATGCCAAGGGCTATTTTGGGCCACGGGCTCAGATGGTGACCGCTGGGGGACCATGTAAGGCATTTCCCCCTTGCCTACCTAACCTCGGCTCCGCCCGGGGGTCCTAGCGCCGCTTTTTCGGCATCTCCCCAGTAACATGACCCCAGAAGCCTGGAAAACCTTGCTGCCAATACCAAGATCATCTGATCTCTGGCACCCTGGCTAATGATCCTCCGGGCTGTGTACTCTGAACTGGTAAGTGACCGCTCCGGACCATCGCGGGCCCGCAGACAAAAAAAAAAAAAAAAAAGTGAACATGAGCAAACTGCCACGTGATGCAGAAGTTCACGTGACTAGTACTACACATGACTTCCAGTCCACCGGCGCCTCCTGGAGAGCTAGGACGCAAGGAAGCAGGGGTAAGGAGATCCCCGGGCTGATGGGCAGCTACCGAGGCTCTACTGTCCGCGGGGAACTAGAACCCGGGTGGGGGCTTCCCCGGGAGAAGCTCGCCAGCTGCTCCCCAGTGACTGCTGCTGCACTGAAATGCAGATGACCTGGGGAGCTGGTAAACATCCTCTGCCGATGCTTCCTCTCTCAGATGATCCGAGCCGCGCTGTCCCCACTCCTCTTGCTACTGCTTGTGTCCTGGGCGTCCCGGGGCGAAGCAGCTCCAGACCAGGATGAAATCGATTGCCTCCCCGGCCTGGAGAAGCAGCCCGATTTCCAGCAGTACTCCGGCTACCTCAGAGCCTCGGATAACAAGCACTTCCATTACTGGTGTGCGGCCCTGCCTCCCTAGGAGAGTGTGATAACTGGGCGGGCGAATTCTAATGACCCCAGGCAGGACAGGTCTCTTACTTCCATCAATCCCTCCTTGTTTACCCTTCCTAGGTTTGTGCAGTCGCAGAAAGACCCAAAGAACAGCCCCGTAGTGCTTTGGCTCAACGGAGGTCCTGGCTGCAGCTCTCTAGATGGATTCCTCACAGAGCACGGCCCCTTCCTGGTGAGTTAACACCGGGTTCTCCCAGGCTGAGAGAAGGCAGGAGGCCTGGGGGAGGGGGGGGGAACCGGTGGCTTCCCAAGTTTGTTTTCCTTCTTAACACTCCCTTAATCCCAGCAGTCAGGGAGGCAGAGGCAGGTAGATCTCTTGAGTTCAAGGCCAGCCTGGTCTACAAAGCGAGTCCAGGACAGCCAGGGCTGTTACACAGACACCCTGTCTAAAAACAAAACCCCCACAATTCTGTTTTGTTTTGTTTTATCTGACCCTCGACCTAACTTTCTGTGCCTCTCAGAGAGTGTGGCAATATCTAAAGAGCCTAGCACTGTGACTCTTTCTCTCCACCCATCTGCCCACTGGAACTCACGCAGCAGTGTCTTCTCTCCCCAGATCCAGCCAGACGGTATCACCCTGAAGTATAACCCCTACTCCTGGAACCTGGTACACCTGCAGCTGTGGGTCTTGTGGGGGTCTGGGTACTTGAAAGAGTAAGGAACCCCCTTCTCATTCCCTGCCCACCCCCCACCCCCAGATCGCCAACATGCTGTATATCGAGTCCCCAGCGGGAGTGGGCTTTTCCTACTCGGATGACAAGACATATGTGACCAATGACACTGAGGTGAGTCTGGTGCCCACCTGCACCATTCTCCCTGTTTCCCCAAAGCTGGCACGATGAGGGGAGAGAGCATGGCCTCAGCGGTCACTTTTGGCTCTGTCATGTGCTCTGTAGTCGGCCCATAACAGTCACTTCCTCTTACACTAAATAAAGTGGGAGGGACTCCTTATCTCTGAATATGTTTCCAGTTTAAACGTCGCGCCTCCTGACTCCTCCATCTCACCATCCCCAGGTGGCTCAGAACAATTATGAAGCCCTTAAAGATTTCTTCCGCCTCTTTCCGGAGTACAAGGACAATAAACTTTTCCTGACTGGAGAGAGCTATGCTGGCATCTACATCCCCACCCTGGCTGTACTGGTCATGCAGGATCCCAGCATGAACCTTCAGGTACAAGGCAACTGCAGGAAGAAGGGAGACACCTTGAAGCCATGACCTTGGATTATTAGTAAGGTCAGCCTAGGAGCTCCTTCATAGCCTTCTAGTTGGCTGCTCTGTTAGCTTGCATTGCCTCCTACCACAGGAAGCTCACCTGCCAGGCTGACACATATGTCCTTTAGGTTGAATGACGTCCCCCACCCTCCCACCCCCACAATCCACTCTGGATTGCAGCTTCTAGATTGCAGGTCTGGGTATAGGTCAAGGGAGGGTCCCTCCTCGCCCTTCCGATGAACTGAGAACCCTGGGTGTTTCACAGGGGCTGGCTGTGGGCAATGGGCTCTCATCCTATGAGCAGAACGACAACTCCCTGGTCTATTTTGCCTACTACCATGGTCTTCTGGGGAACAGGTATGAGAGAGGGACGGTTGGGCAATATTTAGGGTGGGGCAAGTCACGAGATCTCAGATCTGTCCATTGGCACATGACATCCCTGCTCTGGGTTATGAGGAGGTAGGGTTGGCCAAAGGCTTTGATGCTTAAAGGCCAAGGACAGAGACCAAGATTTAAAGAAAGCAAGGAGCCTGGGATGGACACCCGTAAGCCAGCACTTAGAAACAGGCAGCTGAGCTACAAAGTGACTTTGGGACTTGAACCCAGACTGCTCACAAAAACCTGGTCTCGGTAACACTTTTATGTTCTTTTCGAAAAGGCCCCGAGGAGGGCTGTGCTGCCTGTGTGGACTAGGGGGCAGGAACTAGGAGTTGGGTTTGATCGCCTGGGGTCAGGGTCTGGTGAGAGCGATGAGAGGGAGCACCCTGCACTCCTTGGCGCCGTTGCCCCCCCTCAGCCTGAGCGCTCCCTGGTCTACAGGCTTTGGACTTTGCTCCAGACCCACTGCTGCTCTCAGAACAAGTGTAACTTCTATGACAACAGAGACCCAGGATGCGTAAACAACGTGAGCTTCAGCCCCTTTCTGTGTGTGTCAGCCCCTCCTCACGAGTCCTGAGATGAGGCTCACGCCTCTCCGTGGGAAACCCCAGCTCCAGTGCTCCTCTTTCTGGGAGAACTGGGGATTGAACCCAGGGCCTCACGCATGCAAGGCAAGCACCCTACCAACTGGGCTCTAGCGGCGGCTCACCCCACAGCCTTTCTGTCTCGTCTCTGTGAAATCCAGTGAGGAAGCTGAAGCCAAGGATGCTCAAGCCACTTGCCCCAAGTCACATGACAGGGACCAGCAGTGTTAGGGTTGGGACCCAGGTCTGGAAGATTACTTCCAGTGAGCTTTGGGCTCTCTCCCTGTGAAATAAAGTGGGTGAAGGGTGGTGACAGGAGATGAGTGAGGTAGGAGAGCAGTTATTCTTAGAGGGAATGGGTAAGGTCATGGAGGGCCATGGATCCAGAAAACATGATAGTATATCGTCACAGCTCCAGGAGGTATCTCGAATTGTGAGCAACTCTGGCCTCAACATATACAATCTCTACGCCCCGTGTGCTGGTGGGGTACCCGGCACTGATAGGTAGGTGCTGCTGCTTATGCTTTGGGGCTGCTGGTTATGCCTTGGGGCATTCCAACTGCCTCTAGAGGCCCAGCACCCATTTCCCCCCCCCCCCCAGATATGAAGACACCCTTGTGATCCATGATTTTGGTAACATCTTCACTCGCCTGCCACTCAAGCGGACATTTCATAAGGTTTGCAAGGGCGCGTATGGGCTTTCCCCGGGGGAGTAGGTGGGGCAGATAAGTAAAGGCCCTCACCCTGTGTCCGTGCCCCCAGGCACTGCTGCTGCGTTCTGGGGACAAGGTACGCATGGATCCCCCCTGCACCAACACCACAGCCCCCTCCACCTACCTCAACAACCCGTATGTTCGGAAGGCCCTCCACATTCCCGAGAAGCTGCCCCGCTGGGACATGTGCAAGTGAGCTTCTGTGGCCCCTCACAGTTCAGGAGGTGGCAACGGCAGGGTTCACAGGGCTCCTGCAGCTAGGGCTCCTCAGAGCGGGTGGTGTGGACATTCAGGGTGACAATTACTTGTGCAGGATGTTTAACGGCCTTGATCTCCATCTTGATTGACATTCAGTTAAACTTGGAAGTGGCCACACTGGTTAGTATCAGACCCTTTTCTGACATTTAGTGAGTAGACACTGTCCAAACTGCCACTCCATTGCCACCCAGAGCTGCTCAGTTCATTCTGTGACCCCTGCAAGTAAAAGGGTAACCCTAGCACATTGGAGCCTAGCAAAGTCTTTCCTCATTGGTCAGTGCCCATGCTCTGCTCTGTCATTACCTGCTGTTCCTTTCACACCTGCTGGTCCCCGCACACTAAATGCCAGCCATATCACAGCTTTAGTAACAACCAAAAAGTGCACCCACACATCTCCCAAGTTTGGGTGGGTTGAGAATGTCTGAATGCCAGCTCTGTTCAAATAAGTAAGTACAAGAGAGGTAAGATACCCAAAGTGGGAATTGGAAAGGTCCGACTGTTGACTGTCCCCTTCTGTTCCTGTTTTTTGTTTTGTTTTGCCATGTCCTGTGCACACGCTCCCGGCAGCCTTTTGGTGAACTTACAGTACCGCCGTCTCTATCAAAGCATGAACTCCCAGTACCTGAAGCTGCTCAGCTCACAGGTATGTGGGTGTAGCACAGCGGGCTCCAGCCAGGGCTTCCAAAGCTTTCCACCACTGTAGCTGTAGGCTCTAGAGCAACATGGCAGTCGGGTTCCTCTTTAGAGCTTGCCCCACCACGCCCCCACCACGCCCCGGTGGTTGTTATTCTGAGGGCTCTGCCTTGCTACATAGCATAGGCTAGCTTTGAACACAAACTCTCCGATACTGGGATTACAGGTGCGCCAACACACCTAGCTCTGGGAAAGTGTCGTGCATGCTCAACTATGGTTTCCCTGTCTGTAAAATGAGACTAATAAGCTGGGCGTCGTGACTCATACCTATAAGCCCAGCCTTGGGGAGACTGAGGAGAAACCTCAAGTTCTTAGCCAGTCTGAGCTCCATGATGAGACTGTCTCATTGGGGGGGGGGGAGGCATCTTCCTCCCTGTATAGTAAAAGCACCTGCTTGGTGTTTACTGTATAATATGCAATCGGAAAACATGAGGATTTCGGGTTCCTGTTATTAGCTGGGCTTCTGGCATCCCGGGAAGGTAGGGCTTGAGCCAGGGAAAGGGCTGAGGGCCCTTTCTATTTGCCCTTCTACTCCAGAAATACCAGATCCTACTATACAATGGCGATGTGGACATGGCCTGCAATTTCATGGGGGATGAGTGGTTTGTGGATTCCCTCAACCAGAAGGTAAGGTCGTGCTGGGCGGTAGGGGCTGGCGTGCCAGGAGTGGCTCTAAGCTGCAGAGGGCACACCTGGAGACGGCTCCAGTCCTGAGACACTGAGGGCAGCTGTGTGCGGGGATGGCGGGAGCCACTGGCTGATGTCTTTTCTCATGGGACAGATGGAGGTGCAGCGTCGGCCCTGGCTAGTGGACTACGGGGAAAGTGGAGAGCAGGTAGCCGGCTTCGTGAAGGAGTTCTCCCATATTACCTTCCTTACCATCAAGGTAGGACTCTGAGCCTAGCGAGGGACAGCTGAGGCCAAACGGACAATGGTGACCTCCCATCTTTACCCTCTGGCTTCTGTTTGTTCTGGGGCACCACTAGAGCATCAGGACAAGCTTCCAGGGTGAAGGGGGGGGGGGAAATAAAGGTCTTGGGTATAGACCAGGGGTGAAGGATCCACACCTCACAGAGCTTTGCTCCCCAGGGCGCTGGACACATGGTCCCCACGGACAAACCCCGAGCTGCCTTCACCATGTTCTCTCGTTTCCTAAACAAGGAGCCTTACTGAGGGGACCCATGGAAGTCCTCAGTACCTGATCCAGCCCCTCCCAGCCTCTCAGTGGAGAGAGATCCTACCTTATGCAGAGTGCCCCTGTGGGGCAGGTCCTGCTCTAACACTGTCCCTGACTTCTCACAGCCCTGTGCACCCCAGCCTGGGCCTTGGGCTTCACAGAGACAGCCTAGGGGCGATGAGTAATTTGTTCCCACGACAGTGCGGTCGGTGGCTTGACCTCCCCTCAACCTGCTTAATGAATGCTTCATCCCAGGACCCCAACAGAGCTCTAGGGCAGCCCAAGGAGAGGGGTGGATGGATTGTAATTGATGACTGACTGATTATGAAATTAAATTCAGTGTGGCTTCAAACCGAATTCTTCTCTGTGGCACTGGGGACACTACGGGCTGTGGATGGGAAGGGGGAGAGGCTGCTGCTGAGGACTGTGAATGTCCTGAATGCCAGCTGCCTGGGTGGGTCGAAGAACTCAGGCAGCTGCTGCAGAGGATAGAGGGTCACTGGAGTCCACAACATTGGTAGGACGGTTCTTTTCGATCACTTCTCGAAGCCCTTTGGCAAAGTGGAGGTCTGCCCCAACGGTGAGGAAGCCCTGGGAAGGGGACAGGGAATGTCACACATTCCTTCAGTCGTTTGGAGAACAAACACAAAAGGACTTGGCAAATCTCAGAGCCACCACCCCACCCCACCCCAGCTCCTTTGCAGTGTGACTCCTCTATATCTGGGCTTTGTTTCTGAATAAAATCCCTTGCTACTTAAATATATATATATGAAGGGGCTCCGGAGGGCAAGTAGCATTGGGGTGTGTCCTCCCGCCTACAGTCTACTTACTGCATGATTGGTCACCTCCTCACGCACAAAGTTGATGCCCTCGGGGAGGGGGATCTGCACCCCACGCCAGGTCCGCTCTGTGGGTGACAGAGTCAAGCTCAGCCGGGTCCCTGCAGCCTAGCCCCCTGCCCCTACACCCTCCTTCCTCACAGCCTCAGCCCCTACCATTGAGCATGGGCATCACTCCGATTTGTAGCAGCGTCTTCAATGGGGTCTGCAATGGGATCAGCTGGGGGAGAAAGACACAGCATCGCGTGGGTGGTGGGTTTGTGTGAGCTGCTACCCTGCCCCAAGGCCTGGACCCACCCACCACCATTCCCAGCTCACGGCTAGAGATTCCAGCGCAGACTGGTTGGAGTAGATCTGAAACCTGCAGGAGAGAAACAGACCCTGTGACCATGAAACCTGGGAACATCCTCTCCTTGGGCCCTAACTAAAAGATGTCCCCAAGTGTCAGCCTTCCAAGTCCCACCTAGTCATCTTTCCAGGTAGCTGCCATTCCCCAGACGTGCATCCCTAAGTGGCTCTTGCCTTTGGTGCCCCTTTCTTTCGACTTTTCATTTGCCAAGAATGCCAATGTGCCAGGTTTCTACCATTAGGTCAGTGAGTTTGGTTTGTTTTATCTAACAACATTCAACAATGTTTACTCCCTGTCAGGTAAGAAACTTATTCCAAAAATTAAAACAGAGCTGGCTGGCAAAATGGTTCAAGTGTGGGTAAGGGCTCCTGCCACCAAGCCTGACTGACTGAGCTTGACTGGGCACACATGGAAAAGGAAAGAAGGGACTTTCACAGGTAGTCCTTTGACCTCCACATGCACTCCACGGCAATGTGACTACCCACACAAGCCAGGTTGGTGGCCCACTCCTTTATCACCAGCACTCAGAAGGCAGGGGCAGGCAGATCTCTGTGAGTTTGAGGCCAGCCTAGTCTACATATTAAGACCTTGTCTCCAAAAAATAAAAAAAAATAAAAAATCGGCCAGCACTCAGGAGGAGGAGGCAGGCAGCTGTCTGAGTTTGAGGTCAGCCTGGTCTACAGTGAGTTCGAGGCCAGTCAGGGTTACAAACACTTTCTCAAGAAGGGGGAAGAAAAGAAGGAAGAGAGGAAGGAAGGAAAGAAAGAGAGAAAGAAAGGAAAGAAGGAAAAGGAGAAGACATTGAAATGCTGGGTTAAAGATGTAGAGCCCTTTCCTAGCATGTATAAAGCCCCATTCCATTCCCAATACCTCATAAATGTGTACATATATGCTGCTGGGGCATGTGTGTGTGTGTGTGTGCGTGTGTGTGTGTGTGTGCGCACGCACGTGCGTGTGTGTATGCTTGCATGGGTAAAGTGCACATGTGTGCAGGGGTGTGTATGGATATGTTCATGTATTGTTTGGAGACAGTCTCTCAATGGCCTGAAGCTCTGTGTCAGGCTAAGCGGTGTGAACAGTGAGCCCCAGGCACCTTCTGTGTCCGTCCCCCCCACCCCCCCACCCCCGTGCTGGGATTAGAAGCCATTGCCTCTAAATTTGGGTTTTTAGGTGGATTTTAAAACTCAAGCTCAAGTGGTGATATTTTGTTTGTGCTCTAACAGAGCTTGCCTGAAGATCAGAGAGTGATCTTTAACTCCAGCACTGGAGGGGTGGGGTGGGGTGGGGGGGGATGGAAGCAGGAAGATCTGAAGTTCAAGGCCACCCTGGGCTACATGAGATTTAACCAGTCTAAAAGAGAAACAGAGCTTGAAGGGTCCAGGAATATAGAAACATAAAAGTGTAATCCCAAATAACAGTGGCTAGCAGCCACAACACTTCAACAACCACTCTCTGCCTTAAGAGCAGACATCCTGGCAGCCACTGTGTACAGAGGGAAACTTCTAACAACAGTCTCCCACCTCCCAGCGTCCCAGCCAGGCAGGTGTGGCAGACAAAGGTTAGCTTGTCACTATTGTCTCTGCGGAACCCTCTGCTTTGTATTCCCTTAATGTTTAACTGTCCTCCTACGTGACTACTCTCTGCCTTGCATTCTTCCAGGGACAGTGAAAAGCGGCCGTATCAGGCACCGGCTTTCGCAAACATTCTGTTAACATCCTAACATCCTGTAACCAAAAGTTGTAAAACTTAAAATGTATGTGACTCCAAGCCTGACCTCCAGGTTGTAAAAGCTCTTTGACCCACACACCTGGTGCTTGATTTCACTCTAAGAGGCCCAAATCAGCCCCCACTGCCAGTTTCAGTAGCTCGAACTCTGGCTGTGGTCCCAGTTAACTGGTAGGTTTGCCTCTGGTTTCATAGACTTCAGTGGTCCGTCACCCGTCATTTGCGTACCCCGGACCCAACAGCTCACATCTTTGATCCCAGCACTAGGGAGGTGGAGACAGAGAAAGGAATACAAGGCAGGAGACAGGAGCTCAACCCTTTTCAGTCTGAGGATTTTGTAGAGGTAAGAACTTGAGTTGCTGACCCCTTTACTTCTCTGATCTTTCAGCTCTCACCCGCTAATACCTGACTTGGGGTTTTTATTATTAAGACCAATTAAGTTCGTGCTACACACAGGCCCTCATCCTTGAACTCACTCAGCAGAGCTATCTCTCCAGGCCTTGAGATTTTTGTTGTTGTTGTCGGTGATGTTTGAGACAGGATCTTGCTATGTAGGTTACCCTTGGCTGGCCTCAAACTCACTGCAATTTTCCTACCTCGGCCTCCCTGGTGCTAGAATGACCAGGCCAGGCTGCAACACTGTAAAACGAAGCGTGACTCAGTTCTCATTCACAGCCCTAAGAATCTGGGACTATTACAAATTGTCTGTCACTGATGAGGAAACTGGAGCTGGAGAGGTGACGGGAGCTGCCTGACATCATTGGCTGTGTGGACTGGACCCTGCCTCCATATTCCAAGGCCCTGTACTGTCGCGGTCCAGCCTCCGAGTAGCACTGTCCTTTCTCAGCACTGACTACTTGCTGTGTAGCCACTAGTTAATGAACTGTGACCAGCAGCCTAAGTGCTGTTTAATTAGAACTATAAAAGCAGAGAGTCGCTCATGGCCAGGGGCAACTACACTTGATACCCAGCCTGAGAGAGTAGATGATGTTTTTCACCTGTGCTTAGCGCAGGAGGAAATGGGCCCTGGGAAGATAGAATGACTTGCTTTGAGGTCATGACTGCACCAAGTCAAGGTTGATGTCCAAACCAGTGTTTCCATCCTCGTTGCTGTGTGACTGCGGGTGTGTCATTTAGCCTTCCCAAACCAATGTGCTGGTCTGTTAATAAATAATAACCTGCTCTGCCTGCTTCCACATGCTGGGAGAATTCAGGAGTTGCTTTAAGAAACTACTGTTAGCCAGGAGTGGTGACACATGCCTGCCTATAATCCCAGGCTTAGGAAGCAAGTCTCTTTGACTTTGAGGACAGCCTTGTATATACACACACCAAGTGCCAGTCCACCTAATGCTGCATACTGAGACCCTGTCTCAACAGAAAGATAAAAAAGGTAAGATGAGTACTTTGGGGATTGGGGAGATGTAGTTCAGCTGGTATAGCGTTGGTATCTGGCATGCACCAGGCCCTGGGTTCAGTTCCTGAGCACTGCATAAACAGAACATGGTGGTGTGTACCTGTGATCCCAGCGCTCTGGAGATAGAAGCAGGATCATCTTTGGCTGCACAGTAAGATAGATTTTGGATGTATGGGTGTGGGCATGTGGGTACATGGCATGCATACGGAGGTCAGAAGACAACCTCCCCCCCACAGTCTTTCCTAGGCCAGGCTAGCTGTCACTCCCAAGGATCCACCCATGTCCGGTCATCATCACTGGAATAAAGACATGTACTATCACGTTCGGCTTTTCCCAGGCCTTCTAGGGATTCAAACTCAGGGGCCTTGTGCTGATAAGGAAAGAACTTTACCAACTGAACTATCTCTGCATCCTTGAGTTAAAATATTCTTTCTTTAACGATGTATTTACTTTTATTTTGTGTGCCCTGCTGTTTTCCCTGCATGTATGTATGTGAAGGTGCCCAATCGCCTAGAATCGGAGCTACAGACAGTTGTGAGCTGCCATGTGGGTGCTGGGAATTGAACCTGGGGTCTCTGGTAGATCAGCCAGTGCTCCTAACCACTGAGTCATCTCTCCAGGCACAAGCTAAAATCTTCTTTATTAATGAATACATTCATTCATTCATTCATTCAGAGACAGGTCTCACTATGTAGCTCTGGCTAGCCTGGAACTCACTACTCACTGTGTAGACTACAGCGACCTTAAACTCACAGAGGCCCACCTGCCTATGTTGAGTATTTAAAGGCCTGCCTATGCCATAACTCCAGGCTGGAGTTTGTTTTGTTTGTACTAACAAAGACAGACCCCAGCTTGTTGGAGGCTTACAAGAATAGCTTGGTTCTAGCCCCATGGCTCTGCTGGGCAGATGTCGCTACCTTGGAGATAGCTCAGAAGCTAAGTGCCCACCCAGAATCCTTATCCACTGCGTACCTGCGAAGGTCCAGCTTTATTCTCAGCGCCTTGCCCCGGAGTGTCATCTTAGCGCTGAGACGCCCTTCCTGAGGGAAAGCGTGTGGAGACATTACGGACTGGAAAGGTTTCCCAGGCCACTTCTCACGGACCCCCAGGTACCCTCACCCTGGGGCCCGTACCATGATCATCTTGGATAGCTCGACTTCAGGCAGCATGGGTGGAGCCAAGGCGATGGTGACACTGGCAGTGACAGAGATGGTGGTGCCCGAGGGCTTGATGGTACATCGTGGAGGGCTCACAGCCTGCAGCTTCAGCTTCAGGGGTGAGTTAATCACTGTAGGACTCTGGAAACAGAGGAAGGAAAGCTCGTCACAATCCCAAACTGGTTCCTGGCGAGCACCGGGGCTGCTGTTGGGGGACAAAGCCTCAGGCTTTTTGGAGGCAAGGGATGGCAAACACAGACCAATGTGACAATGCCCCCACGCCATTCTGACCTGCACCCAGCCCCCATGAGTTGGTCAAAGTAGTGTCCGTCCTTCTTTCTCTTTTGGGATGGTCTCTAGCTATGTATGTTGCCAGGCTGGTCTTGAAACCCTGGACTCCAGAGTTCCTCTGGCTCAGCCTTCAAGTGCTGAAATTACAGCATGCACCCCACACCTGGCTCCCCCTCCTCCCTCCTCAGTATTTAATCTAGACTCAAACCCCCAGTTGAGACTCCCCAGGGATGACTTTTTTGCTTAAACCTCCCAGCTCCTGCGTCCTCATCTCTGAGCTGCTCTACAGGCCACGTAATACTATTAAATGCTCACACATACTCATTACCAAACAGGATGCTGAGCCAGGTGTAGTAGCAAAACCTGTAATCCCAGTCTTTGGGAGGCAGAGTCAGGAGGAAAGGGCATTCTCATATTCTCATGTATACGTGTGTGTGTGCGCGCGCGCGCGTGTGTGTGTACTGAGGCCAGCCTGGGCTACATGAGATCCAGTCTCAAAAACAAACATTCCCTTAAGCATAATAATTCTGACCACAACCAAGTGAGCCAGGCACTATTACCCTCATATGTATATGTGGGTGCGTGTGAGCATGTGTAAATGTGTTATAAGGTCAGCTTAGGTGTCTTTATCATTTCCAATCTTTTTTTTTTTTTTTGAGACAGGGCCGCTCACTGGACCAGGAGCTCACTGACTGAGCTTGATTGGCAGGCCGGCAGGCCCCACAGATCCTCCTGTCTTGTCCCCAGAGCTGTGACAGCTGCCGCACCCAGCTTTTATTTTAGCATGGGTGCTGGGGATCCAAGGTTGGGTCCTCATGTGACTAAGACAAGCACTTTACTCACTGAACCATTCCCCCAGGGAGCTGGAGCAGACAGACAATAAGCTTGTGCAAGGTTGTGTGGGTATTCAGCTACAGAGCTGACACATGCAAGCAGCGTGAACACAGTCACGCGTTTAACTACTCCGCCATTGCACTGACAACGACGACGATGACGACAGTAACAACAGAGCCATTTCACTGAACCCCATAGCAGGTGCTGTTCTGGTCACGTGGGTTACTTCACTGAAAACTCACGACACGCTCACAAGGTTGTGTGTGTGTAGAGGAGGCCGGCATGACCTGGAGTCACACAGACTCAAATGCTGTCACTTATAAAATTGTAGGTCTGTATGTCACATGCACACAGTGCCCTCAGACACCAGAAGAGGGCACTAGGGCCTCTTGAATTAGAGTTCCAGACAGTTAGCTACTGTGTGGGTGTGCTGGAAACCAAACCCTGGGTTCAGAGCAAGTGCTCTGAACCACTGAGCCACCTCTCCAGTCCCATGGAGTATATATATACATACAAAATGTTTGTATATGGGGCTAGAACTCAGAGGTTCAGGCATACTAGGCAAGAATTCTACTAACTGAACTATATCTCAAACCCATTTGCATTTATTGATTGATTGGTTGGTCAGTTTTTCAAAACAGGGTTTCTCTAAGTAAAAGCCCTAGCTGTCCTGGAACTTGCTTTATAGAGCAGGCTGACCTGGAACTCAGATCCACCTGCCTTTGCCTCCCATGTGCAGGGACTAAAGGCGTGCACCACCACAGCTGGCTCAAACCCCTGTTTTAAAATGTTTTAATTCCCACTCTCTTCCCCATTAAGTAAAGCTAAGTAAAATGTTGGTGACCACACTTGGAAGGCCTGGGTTCTCTCCCAACCTCACAGCTGCTCTGTAAAGGCAATAGGGCAGGAAGTGCCAACCCTGCTTCACAGAGAGGGATACTTGGCCACAGACAAAAGAGCAGGCCTTCTGTGCCCTCTTTAGCCACCACAGGAGATCTCCAACCGTACACCCCACCTACTACCTCACTGTCTGTAGGAGGAGTGACCTCCGACCCCAGCCACACCCCTGCCAATACTCACCAGGAGAACAATGCTCCCAAAGTAGGTGGCCCTCAGAAGCATGTCCAGGTCACTTGGCACCTGAACAGGAGAATCAGGAATGAGACAGGATCATTGGCCTCACCACCATGGGCCCTTCTTACCCAGCCTGGGACAAGCCTGATATACCTTGTCCCCCATAAGTGTCAGCTGCAGGGCTCCAGCTTTGAAGTAGCTCTCCATGGCAGAGTCAAAGAAGAACTCAGAGAAGGCCACGTACACCATCCGCTCCTGTTCCTCCAATTGTGGCTCCACAGCCCTGTTGATGAGGCTCCAACTCCCCTCAGTCAGGGGGAAGAATGTACCCTGGGGTTGGGAGTTCAGGGTCAGGTCAAGGCAGATTGGAGTTGTGCCAGGCATAGTCAGGAGCCACGGACACCTGGGCTCTGTGTCTATCGTGGAGGGGCAGGGTGCTTGGGGACACATCTTAAAAAGCACCGCAAAGAGGCTAGGGGGCCAGGAGGAGTGTGGCTGGGAGCACACGAAGCAAGGCCTGGGGCATGTACTGCTCTCCCAGACGACTGGGGTTCAATTCCCAGCACCCACATAGTCGTGCCACAGTCTGCCAGTTCCAGGGAATCTGGGTCCCTCTTCTGTCCTCCACCGGTACTGCACACACACACTGCTGCACTTACACACAAGCAGGCAAAGCATTTAAACAAATTAGCCCAGAAAGTCAGAAAGAAGCAAAGAGACAAGCCAAGAAAAGAAAGCCAGAGAGGACTGAGAAAAATAACAGTGCAAGGGAGGGATCGGAGTGGCCTTGGGTACCGGGCAGCAATAATCACAGCCGCATCTACATATCCATCGTGGCCGCCCAACTCCAGGTTCTCAGTGGCCCCCTCTACTTAAGTCACTTTGAGATGTGGTCTTGCTATTGTAGCCCTGGTTGGGCTCAACTTCATGGCAATCCTCCTTCAGACTGTCTAACAGAAGCCTCCTTTGGTCTACATGGCATCTCATCTCACTCTGTTCTGTGCTCATATTAGGAAACAGGCACAGATGCTGCCCGCCAGGGGTGGGATGAGGATTTGAGCTGCAGAGTCTTTGGAACAGTCTGCTGTGGACCACAAGAAGGAGCAGAGATGGTCACATACCAACTGCTGACCCTGGGCCAGTCTTCACGCCTGTCAAATGAACACAGCCCTATTTACTGGGACCTATTCCTGCCCAATAGAGCCCTGCCTTCTCTGCCTCCCCCTATGATAAAATACTTAAAAACTTATGGAAGTCACTCCCAGTGGTCCATGCATTTTACTCTTCAAATTTGTGAGATAAGAACCTGAAAGCTGTCAGACATGGTGAGGCACGCCTTTAATTCCAGAACTCAGGAGGCAGAGGCAGGCCCGCCTGGGCTACACAGTCTAAAAAAAAAAAACAAACTTGAAACCTGCTGGCTCAGGGTGGCTTTGGTGGCTGTCCAGTTTCTTCTACTCCCCCCCCCTTGGGCAAAAGGAAAGGCCTCCATCAAATCCAAAGACACCCCAGTAATCCCCGTGTCCTGATGATTTCCTGACCAGGAACCGAAAGGAGAATCCACAGGGGAGGGATTTTACATTGTTATCCCAGCCTTCCCAGCTGTTTAAAAGGCTGGAAGGCAGAGCCTGGATTCATCACTCTCCAGTAAAGCCTTGAAGGCCAGAGGAAAAAAAGTCCTCGGAGTCAGTCATGGTTGGACGCTGGATGCTGTCTGAGCCTGTTAAGGATGATAATGGGTTTTGATTCAGATTTTTTTTTTGTTTGTTTGTTTGTTTTTCAAGACAGGGCTTCTCTGTATTGATTTGGAGTCTTTCCTGGAACTAGCTCTGTAGACCAGGTTGGCCTCGAACTCAAAGATCCACCTGCCTCTGCCTCCCAAGTGCTGGAATTAAAGGCATGCACCACCATCTCCAGGCTGACTTTTTTTTTTTTAATTCAGTTTTTAGGATGCCCTGCTTTTCAGCCTGCCCTGGTCCTCTGCCTGAGGCTTGTAATTCTGAGCTATACAAACTCCTGCCTGTTCCTACTAGAAGGGGATTGTTTCCTTCACACAAGGGCCCCTGGTTCATTTCTCCCCAATCCACTCTTGTTTTGACTCCCCCATCACATCACTATCTAGGCACCAGTCAAGGACCCTCACTTACCCGTTTGTTAAACAAACGGAGCTAGAATGAACTAACTCTCAGGGTCCCTTAGGTAGGGCCCACTGGAGGGGTACACCAAATGCCACACCTAATAGTCCACTCAGCTCAAAGAAGTCAGAATAATAGCTACCCAAATTCCCTAAAGGCAGTTAAGGCTCCCTCTTGGGGTGGAGGGGATGAGAACAGGAGGTAGGAACAAGCCCAAGTAAGGCAGGAGCCAAAAGCGGCCATTGTGAAATTGTCCTGGCTGGAGGCAAGATGCCAGGAGAGGGCTCTGCTCCCGGCTTCAGCAGTTTTAGGTTATCGGTCACTCCTGCCTCGAAGCGATACCTGAAGCTGTAGCTAAAGATGTGACTGAAAGCCTGAAAGCAAGGAGTCACCTGGATACTGCGAGTGGGCCAACCGGACTGACCAGCTCATCCCCCTCCACATAACCTCATCCCTATAAAAAGGCTCCAGACTAGCAGCTAAGTGGTACCCTACCTCCAGGGACCCCTCGAGTTATCCAGGAACACTTTAATCTTTCTCTTAAGTTCTCTGTAATAAAATACTTATTTCTAAAACTAAAAAAAAAAAATGGTTTTAGTAATATAGCTGAAATTTCACACACACAAATTCAGCAGTTGGGGGCTGGGGAGAGGGCTCAGTGGTTAAGAGCCCCGGAGGGTGTGGGCTAAATTCTCAGCAACCACACGGTACCTCACAGCTGTCTGTAGGTCCAGGCCTAGGGTATCTAACACCCTCTTCACACATGCAATGAACATACAGACAGACAGACAAAACCACTTATGCACAGAAAAAATTTATAAAATCTTAAAAAAAAAAAAAAAAAAAAAAAAGCACTGTTGCTAGGTGTGGTGGCACTCACCTTTAATCCCAGTGCTCGGGAGGCAGAGGAAGAAGAAGCTCTGTGAGTTCGAAGCCAGCCTGGTCTACAAAGCTAGTCCTAGTACAGTACAGCCAGGGCTGTTACACAGAGAAACCCTGTCTCAAACAAACAAACAGCATTGTCAGGCTGGCAAGACAGCTCCCTGGATAAGGGAGCTTGCCAGCAGTCCTGAGGACCTAGGTTTGATCCCCAGGACCCCAGGTGAAAGGAGAGAACCAATCCGAGTTGTCCTCTGCCCTCCACATGTGTGTCATAACATGTGTTTGCACACACACACTATTTTATCTATCAATGGATGTTTGCAGGCTGTATGTCACACAAATGTGACACCATTTTACATGGTGAAATTGAACATCTTCAGCTCATGGTACCCATGGAGGGCTTGGACTCAGTCCCCTGGAAAACAAGACTGTTGGCACCTGATTGACAGGTTGAGAGAGGCAGGGGATGGGCAGGGCATAAGCAAGTTCCCTCAAGTAAGGACCTTTGCAGGTCACAGCTGGACAGGAGGAGCTGTGGTGGGTGATAGCTTGCTTGCATAAATAAGGCCTGTCTGTAGGTCAGAGAACGGAGCTTGCCACTAGCTAACCATAGAGGTCTGGAGGTTTGTACAGACAGACAGGAAGTGAGATGGCTGGGCAGAAACAGGGAGAAGCAGGAACTTGCTCTCTTGTCTGCTGAGATGCTAGAGAGGTAAATTGTAGCTGTGGCTTACTCTCTGATCTCAGCATTTTCCTCTATATCTGACTCCAGGTTTTTATTACCTAGACCAATTAAGAACTCCATTTATAAGGAGCTGCAGAGACTCAGGATGAAGTTAGAAAGGCAGGGCTTGAACCCATGCCTGCAGCAGCAGCAGCAGGAAGCCACACAGTCAGCCCTGAAGAACCCAGCTTACCCACAGAGAGAAGGGAAGCTGGTTGGCGGTCAGAGGCCACAAACAACCAACGCAGACAGCTCACCCGGAATTCCATATCCAGGTTGCCATTGGAGACCACAGGATCCTTCAAGAGGGAATAGTCGATGCCAACAAGGTCATCCACAGGACTACGCACTGCAGAAAGGGGCTCGAGTCACTCCAAACTTGGTGACGTTGGGTCTGGTGCTTAACTTCTGTCTTTCATTCATAAACAGTGACACTCACCCCTCACAGGGTTCTTAGTCATTCATAACAACAGTGACACTCTCTCCTCACAGGGTTTTTCTGAAGATCAGATTGGCTTTAAGTAGAAAGTTCTTAGACCTAGTGTGGTATACTTGCTCAGTAATGAAGCTATTGTTAATTAGTTCCTCCTCCTACTGTGACTACTGGGAAGGCTTTATCAAATAGCTAAGCAAGGTGGAAAAGGAGGGGCCGGTGAAAAGGCTCATCAGGTTAAGGAGCTTGTCTCCAAAGCCTGGCAACCTGAGTTCAATCCCCAGAACCAGTACAAAGGCAGGAGACAATCAACTCCACAGTGTTGTTCTCTGACCTCCACACATACACCATGACATGGGCACACACACACACACTAATAATGATGTTGTTTTAAAATGTTTGAGGTGGAAAAAGAGTCGTTTCCCCTGCCTTCCTTTTCAATGCATTTTATCCAATGGGCCTGAGGGAACAAAATCACTGATCCAAAGTAGACAGACACAGTGGCTTAGGAAGAAGAGTTATGTTAACTGAACACCCATGAGATGCTCGCTGATGGAGACAAATGGGGGCTTATGATCAGCAAACACAGGCTAAAGTCCTTGACAACCCTTAGGGGAGACCCTGCCAGCCAAATGAGGAGACCAAAGCCCAGAGAGGTTTTCCTAGCTAAGGTCAGACACCGGGTCAGTGACACACTTGAACCCAGAACTGTTCCATGGCTAGACTTGGAAGGAGCCTGTATGACAGCAGCATGCCACTTCCTTCAGGTCCAGGCCTGGGTCAGGTCTCCTGACCTCACCAGCACTGACTCACCGGGCACTGTGTCCAGGAGAGAGCTGAGCAGCACTGTCCCAGCGTGGTGGAGCACAGGGCAGATCTGGGGACAGGGCCAGAGTCAGAGCTTCTCAGAGCCAGGCCACCCCTACTTTGCTACCCAGGTCCACCATCAGCCACACCTGTTGGTTGAGGAGGAACCGCATCCCCGAAGTGATGAACGTGGAGAAGAAGTTATATATCCCCCTGCAAGGAGAGGAGAGCCTGGGTTAGCCCAGCCCTTGCCACGACCACAAGCCAGACCCAGTAAAAATGACAGTGCCCAAAAGAATGGTCACAACAAAGACTCCTTAGTTCCAGCCAGCTCTATAGTACTCTCCAGGATCCAAGCCCAGCCCCTCTCCAGCTTGACCCTCAAGGCTCCCTCCCCTGCCATGTGCCTCACATCCTCATAGCTGCTCAGGGACCACCACATCTAATCCGTACACTCCTGATGCCCTCTCCAGCGTTTCCTGCCCTGTGGCCTCCTGACAAGACTCAGAGGCCTCCTCTTCCAGGCAGTCTTCTCAGACTGCCCTCCATGGAAATCCCTCCACCCTGAATACTCTCTTGGTCCCACTTCCTGGGTCCTCCTGACAACCATTTAAATCCTTCTAGCTGGACTCTAGACTTTGTTCTAGATCTTCAAGGCCTGGGACACACTACGCTTGCTGAACAAAAAAATAAATCTGACAGTGTGGGACACCAGACAATAGATCTATCATGTTTCCCCTCAAAACTCCAACACCAAGGACCCAGGATTTCCAGTATGCCACTTTTTGTTATTATCATTGAGAATGTAGTACAGGCCCAATCCTGTACACAGTGTCAGGGTGTTCTGGGCTTTGTTTGACACAAGTTCTCACTTTGTGGCCCTAACTGGCCTAGAACTCAAGACATAGTCCAGGCTGGCCTCGAACTCACAGAGTGCTTCCTGCCTCTGACTCCCAAGTGCTGGAATTAAAGGTGTGTGCCACCATGTCTGGCTCCAGTTAAATTCAGGTGCTGGGGATTGAACCCATGACCTTGTGAATGCTATTCTGGCATTCTACCACTGAGTCTACCACTCCAGCCCCCAGTGTACTAATCCTAACAACTACTTTTAATCTTATTATATGCCAGGGACTGTATCTGATGAGACAGTGTCCATGATGATCTGGTAAATTAGATTCTATTCTCCTCCCCGTCTTCCTGAAGAAGTTGAGGCACTGAGCTTCAGCGACTTGCCAGAGTTCACACAGCCAGGGAGTGAGAGGACTAGGATTTGGACACATGCCGTGGGATTCCCAAGCTTAGCACTTGTCCTTTTCTGCTCTGGGAAATTATACTGCAGGGCTCAGAAGACGTGCACCGGGGCCGGGACTTACTTGAAGGTTCCCCCGAAGGCCATATTCATCCTAGAGACAGAGGCATCACAGGAGACATTGGACACTTTAATCCGACCGTTGGGATCTTGGGAGAGCTGCAGACCTGTGCGGATGGACACACCCTCGGCCGAGGCATTGATGTAGCCCCCATCATAGCTGCCAAAGGGAGGAGGGGTTCGAGTTCTCTCCAGTGAGAGATAACTGAGTGTCACTACCCTCTGTTTACCACACACAACAGGATACAAAATGTTTGTGACCACATGCATCCCCATTGCCCGCTCATCCTCCTCCACGCCTCCATGCCTGAACCCCTCTCCCCAACATGGCCCGCCCTTACTTTCAGGACTATTTTTTTTTTATGGTCTAATAAGTTTAATTAGTGTTGTTTGTATAAGCATGGATGTCGAGTTACTAAGCAGAGTATGCGCAACATACCAGCATCTACAACACTTTAAGAAAAATGACTCCCACCTCTCTCACTGAGAAACTGAAACCTGGAAGGCTAGTAGATACTGGACCGTAGCCACTAGCCCCACCCCTAATCATGGGGGGAGTCTCACAAGAACCAGTAGAGAAGCTGCCTCCGGAAGTTCAGCCCCAAGGATGCGTTGGAAATGTGCAGCAACAACTCCTGGTCAGGCTGGAAGTGGAGCTCCGAGGATATCAGCTGCAACTGTGTAACCTTCACACTGTAGAGGGCAGGGTTAGGGTGGGTCCAGGGCCAAGGGGAGTGGACTTATCCAACCACCCACGGGGACCTTATCCCTTGTCTTCTAGCTATAGGCTGGGGGAGCTGGGTGGGTGGGATGGAGTTTTCCTTTGTCCCCTAAGAGCCCAACCTGGATTAGGTAACTCAGAGATCTGCTCTCTAGATCCAGGGTTAAAAATGGCCTTCCTCTCTTCTTATGTACAATGTTTAAAAGACAGCGAGTCACCAGGAGTGGTGGCGCCCATCTTTAACCCCAGCACTTGGGAGGCAGAGGTAGGCAATCTCTGAGTTTGAAGCCAGCCTGGTCTATGGAGTAAGTTCCAAGATTGCCAGGGGTACACAGAGAAACCCTGTCTTGAAACAAAAGACTGGGAGTCTCCATTTGTTACTCAGACTCTTCTTGAATTTGTGAGCCCAAGTGATCCTTTCACGGGAATTACATATATATTTATATTATATTACACACACACACACACACACACACGATTTGGTTTTTTTAAAAAGGCAGGCATAGTGTCACATGCCTTTAATCCCAACACTCAGAAGGCAGAAGTAGACCAGCCAATGTAGGTTGAAGGCCAGTCTGGTTTATAGAGTGAATTCCTAACCGGTCAGGGCTGCATAATAAGATCCTGTCTCAAAAATAAAGAAATAAGGGAGATGCTTCAGCAATTAAGAGCACTGGCTACTCTTCCAGAGGACCGGAAATTAATTCCTAGCACCCACATGGCAGCTCAGGATTGTGTAACTCCAGTTCCAGAGAATCCAACACAGACATGAATGCAGACAAACCACCAATGCACATAAAATAGTTAAACCTTAAAAGATAAGTAAAAATGAAAAGATCTATATAGTCTTGTTGCTTGCACCTCATCCTCTGTCCAAACTGTGATTGCTAGATCTGTTTTTGTTGTGTTTTGTTTTGTTTTGAGATAGGGTTTCTCGGAGTAGTCGCTCTATGGTCCAGGTTGGCTGGAACTCCGGGATCCTTCGGGCTCTAGCTTTCAGAGTGCTGGGGTTAAAGGTGTTTACCTCCACCACCCGACCTTGTTTTAATTTTTTAAAGCCCAATTTGGCCTTTAACTTGCGATCCTGCGCCAGCAGCCCCTCCCCGCGCAAAGCCCAGATCACAGACATTTGCCAGACTCAGCTTTCCACCTGGTCCATCACTTTAACTCACTGCACATCACAGCTCTTCCCATCTCTCCCATCCTAAACTTCCTCCCTTTTAGCGCCACCCTACGCCTAGACTCCACACTCATCCATTGGTAAATTCTTCCAACGCACCTCCCCACTGTCCTTTCGTCCAAGCTTCAATTCTCCTGGTTCGAATTCCCTTTTCTTGGGTCCGCCAACCTCCATCCATTACCTGGTAGCCCCACCGGTCCCACCCTGTCTATTGGCCACGCCCCGACCTGCCTAGATCCCAGGGGTCTCCCAGCTCATCCCACCCACCTTTGATGTCCCTCCGCCAGGCCGTACTTACTCGGAGATGTTGTAGTAGAAGTGGCCCTTTTTGCCTATCAGGTCCGGGATGGTAATGGTCTCCAGCTCTTGCTCCAGAAAGCGCAGGCCCTCCTGCTTCACTGAGGTAGCACGGAGACCCTCAGCTCCCGCGCCCGCAGCCCGAGCGCCCCACCCGGACCACGCCACCCGCCGCCCGCCTTACCCAGCTCCAACGCCGCGGAGGTGATGCGGATCTTGCATCCCGGGAGCTCGGCATGAGCACCTGCCAGGAGCGCTAAGAAGAGGGCCGGGAGCAGGGCCATGGTGACCAGGCCTGGGGGGGGGGGGCAAGGTGAAGTCGCAGGTGTCATCTGGGCGGCTCAAAACCACTCCTTGGACGTGCAACTAGAACCGGGTGCTGGCCCGAACCGTTACTCTCCATAAAACTGTTCCGGGCACTCGAAACTAATAATCTTGTCTCCATTTGCTAGATGCAGAAACCGAGGCTCCGAAGCGCAATGCGACTTGCGCTCTGCCTCCAGAGGATTTAGGGCTTAGTTCCCTCGTGTGACCTCCGCGTGGCGTGTTTGAACCTCAGCAGGATGAACAACTCCCCATCCCCCCACCACCACTTTCCCTTTTCCTTCAGAGGAGGGCGTGTGCTGACTTGTTTGTTGGTATGGCAACCACCACACGCGCATTCCTGCTGGGTGGCTTGCGGTCTCCCAGGCCGCGCTCAGGGGTGGCTCGCCTGACCGCTGTCTCCTGGGTTTCCCGGCTACCCCGGCTACCCCAGGTCCTAAATCTCTCCCATCAGGCATTCGGCCTGGTGTCCCATCCTAATGCCCTCCTTCATCCGCCCTCCTCCACCTGGGTTCGGTGGGCCACGCAGCTCAGGAGGGTCTAGGGGTACGATGGGGATGCACCCCAACTCACTTAGTGTTGGACCTGGGGGACGGCGCGGTCACGCGGGATGGCAGACAGTGCAAGGGATCCGGGCGGCGGGGTCTGGCGGGCAGCGCGGGTCCAGCAGCCTTTATAAGCATGGGCCTCCGACCCCCCTCCTCTCTGCTGTTCTCCCCTCCTCCTTAGGGGCTGGGAGGGGACGGGGCGGGACGCTAACAGCCCTGAGGGTGGATAGGGCAGTACCGAGCCTGTGACAAGCCTGGCTGCTGTCTGGACAAGTGGGGGGACTTGCTTCTAAAAGAGCGAGAAAAGTGCAGAAGGCGACTTGCCAAGCAAGCCACAGCTGTCAAATTCCAATCACCTGAGCCCTTTCCTGCACGCTCTTCAGTAAATCCCTTCACTTTACTCCGAGCTCCAGTTTCCTCATCCAGCACAGAATCATTACCGGGGGGAACTCCCGTTTCGGCAGGCATCCATGCGAGGCCCCGCGTCTATTTTCCCTTTCCTTTCCTTCAGAGCCATCTCCTTGCTGGTTTTGTTATGGGACCTCAATCTACCAGAGAATTTTAGGGTCCTGGGACCTTCTCTTGGGGAAGCAAGTTCTAACAAGTATTTTAAGCCCCCGGAAGGACACCACAGGGCAACTAGAATCACCCCAAAAGGAGGCTTGTCCTTCCTGGGGCACTGTGAATTCTTTAGTGAACCCTTGAGGCTGGCTGACTCACACAGTACCCCTGTACTCCATGCTCCGCTCACCGAGGTGACGATAGAGAGGAGATGCTGGCTACCTTTTTATAGCCTTGTGGACAGCGAAAGAGAAAGAGGGAACTGCTCATGATGCTTCCTGAGCATGTACTTCAACACTCAGCTGACCAAGGAGAGTAGTCTTGTTTTGTCCAGAAGCTTCATGGACTCAGAACTGTGCATGGGGATCCACTCACTCTCAGGCAAACCAGAATGGCTAATCACCCTAGATCTGGTTTTACCTTCTTATAGTTTCAGAGGCTGGCTCTCTGAGGAATTCTCTCTGGCAGGAAACTGGAGGTTGAACCAAATTCTGTGACTGTTACTGGAGAATTCAGGAACTGTTTGTAAACAGTGGGAGGTGAGTTAGAAAGCCCAAGAAGAAGCCTAGACTCTTCTGTCTGAGGGACCAGTGTTTGCATCCTAGGATGTCAATCCTTAGAACCCTTATTTAACCACTAACATTATTTTCTCCTCCTAAAATGGCAACAATTAACGGAGTTTAGAGAGGAGGACTGTTCTTTGGTTTTTGAGACAGGTTCTCATGTAGCCCAGGCTGGCCCTGAAATCTCTATGTAACTAAGGATGGCCTGCCTCCTTTTCCAGAGTGCTAGGATCCCAGATTACATAACATTCCTGGTCTGTGTGGTTCTGGGATCGTACACACAGAGCCTTGTGCATACTAGGCAAAACGCTACCAAGTAAACCACATCCCCAAACTTAATAGAAGGTTATTGTAAAGATAAAAGGATCTATTGCAAGTGGTGGGCACAACCTGCACCATACTATTAGCAATGCCATTATGTTGAAAGGCATGAGTGAGCCCAGCAGAGAACAGAGTGTGAAGGCCATCCAGATGACTACAGGTCTGCGTGGCTTTGAGATCAAGAGAGTAGTCTTCCTGGATTCTGACTCAAGACACCAACCTGGGGTCTGGAAAGATGGCTCAAAGGTTAAGCACCTACTGGGCGCTTAAAGAGGACCTGAGTTCAATTCCCAGCATGCACATCCAGTGGCTCACAAATCTGAAACTCCAGCTCCAGGGGATTTCTGGCCTTGACGGACACTGTAGTCACACCGCACCCCCTCCCCAACACATTCTCCAAAAGGCACACACACATAATTAAAAATAAATAAGAAAATGAAGTAAACCTGGGGTCTGCGATGCAGCTCAGAGCTGTGAGGTTTCCTTGTATGCCATAGGCCTTGGGTCAGTTCCTAGCGGAAAAACCATACTCCTTACAAACACCCTCCAAAAAGAGACTTTCAGCCTGGCGGTGGTGGCGCACACCTTTAATCCTGGCACTTGGGAAGCAGAGGTAGGTGGATCTCTGTGAGTTCAAGGTCAACCTGGTCTACAAAGTGAGTTCCAGGACAGCCAGGGTTGTTCCACAGAGAAACCTGGTCTCGAGAAACCAAGAGAAAGAAAGAGACTTTCCTTCTTTCTGTCCTTCCACCCTCATCTCCTCCAGCCTCTTCTTCTGCCATCCTCGTCCCCAGTCGGCGTCCCCCGTCGGCGTCCCCCCTCAGCCCCCCCCCCCAGCATCGTTTCTGTGGTGCTCAGTTGCTTGAAAGTGTTAGGTACAATCACTGACATTTCTCCATGCCCTGGTCTCCCATCACTCACCCTTCATCCTGCCTCTGCACACTGTCCTTTCTAGTCCTTGAACATGCAGCTTTTTCTTGCTTGGGGTGTTCACATCTGCAGTTCCTGATGCCTGAATGCTCTCCCACCTTCTTAGGGCTGGCTCTTGCCATTCTGTTTTCTAGTAAATCGGGACATTTTTTCAGCAAACTTCCTTCCTTCCCTGCCTACTTAGAGTTTGCTCCTGACCACACAGCCACACAGCGGGTTGTTTTCTTTTCCTTTTCTTTTCGTCTTTGTTTTTGTTCCGGGAAAAGGTCTTGATGCGTAACCCTGGCTGGCCTGGAGTTCGCTGGATATCTAACCCAGACACAGGTGTGACCTCATGGGGTAGGAGAAGGTGCCCTCCCTGGCCCTGACTCCTGGGGCTGGCAGGCTCAGTTGTGTGCATTTCCCCTCCCCTCAGTGAGTTGGTCTCACCCCTCAGTGATGCTGGCAGAGTGCTGCCCAGGGAGGGCTTTAATAATCTCCCTGAGTGTCACAACTTGCCTTGCATGATGGAGGGGTAAGCCCTGCCAAAGCCCTTCACGTTTCCCATGGCTTTGAGGAAAATGGAGCTCCTGGAACTCAAAGGGGACCCTCTGTGCCTGGCCATCCCAGCCATGTCCCAGGTACCAGGCTAGCCCATTAGTCAAGCACTCTGTTTCTACACAGACCTGGTTCAAGACTTTTGCTAGAGTATGTCAGCCAGTCTTTCTGGGAAAGAGCCAGAGGGAACATATTTTAGGATTTGTTCATCTCTGTCACTGCAACATGAACAGACATGACCAGCGTCTAAGTAGATGTGGGCTGCTGGCTGGAGGGAGGCACACTGTCCCAGAGCAGCAGTTCTCAACCTGTGGGTCTCGATCCCTTTGTGGGTTGAACGACCCTTTCACCGGGGCTGCATAAGTCCACTGGAAAACGCAGATATTTAATTATGATTCGTAACAGTAGCAAAGTTACAGTTACAAAGTAGCAATGAAAATAATTTTATAGTTGGGGGTCACCACAATATGAGGAACTGTATTAAAGGGCCACAGGATTAGGAAGGTTGAGAACCACTGTTCTACAGGAAATAGCAACCCTGATCCTGAACCTCAGTTTCCACATCTGCAAAATGGGGGCGACTAGGTGGCAGTGAGGACTTATATGATAAAGTGCACAAAGGGCTAAACCTAGCACGTGCATGCCAAAGGACTCATAACAAAGAGCTGACAATTAGCCGGTAGCAGTACTATGTGAGTTCAGCCAGCACAGCTTTCACTATAAGCAGGCATCATTGCTCCCAACAGGGTTAGGAATTAGCTCGCGTCAGTCTGACACAGAGCCCCTGCTCATAGTGTAGCCCTTTTCTTTTTCTTCTTTTGTTGTTGGTGGAGGGAAACCAGGGCCTTGCTCATGCCAGGCAAGGCCTCATCTCCTGAGTTACACCTACAGCCTTCTTACAAGTATATTTTGCTTTTCATTAGGAAGAAGTAGTGTATTTCACAGCAAGTGTGCAGAGGCTGGAGGACAACTTGCTTGAGTCCTTTCTCTCCTAACATGTCGTTCCAGGGATTGAACTCAGGACATCATCAGGCTTGGCCGCAAGTGTCTTCACCCGCTGAGCCATCTCCCTGGCCTCCCCAGCCCGCTTTCTGCTTCTTACCTTGAGGCAGGGTCTTACTAAATTTTCCAGGACTACCCTGCATTCTCGCTGTAATTCAGCCAGGCCTTGAGTTTGGGATCCTCCTGCCTCAGCCTCTTGAGTAGGTAGGATGACTGGGAAGTGCCACGTGCCCCTCTTGCTGCCTCTCTGTTGAACAGATTGAGCAACTGAGGTACAACGGCAGGGGGCGGGATATCTGGTCCAAGAAAATAAACACAGCCTCCATTGACAGCGGCAAGCTGGACTTCTGCCCAAGATGTCAGCATGTATCACCTTCGCCTGACGCTCGCTCTCCCTTCCGCATCTCCCTGTGTTTTCTTTGGGTGGCAGCCCAGCATGGGGAAGCTGAATCAGCCATCTTCCCTCCTGCCCACCCCCACCCCAGTGCCCATCCAAGTTGCCTCTTAGGAAATGAGCCCACCCCAGTCCCCATCCACAGAGCTGCAGCTCCTTTGCCTGTGGGGGTCATCATAGGCCTGCCTGGGAGCACATGACAGGAGACCGGAGTGGCCAGCATGGGAAAGGGCAGTCTTCTGACCAAAAGGACCACGATTACATCTGTTTCCAGAATGCAGCCAGACAAAACAGTCCCCTTGGGCCTGGACATTTACCAAATAGGGAAAAGGGAAATACAGGGCTAGGGCTTTTTGAGTTCAGCTCTGAAGAAGTGTTGACTGTCTCTCTGTGGCTATTAATGCTTGATGATATAGTGCAGTGTGTTCCTCTTTTCTTTCCCATTTCCTCCTTGAAAACCAGTTCCCTTTTCTGGGGAAAAGAGCCATCTGCCTGGTCCCTAGAGGCCTTTCCAGGGTTGAAACTAGAGGGCTTGAAAGTTTCTTCCAAGGTGGTATTTCCTCAAGTCCTTCCTAGAGTCTACCCCCGCCGACCTGGGCCTCTCTTGTCCCTTGTGTTGGCCTCTGACTTCCTTATTTCAGTCATTAGTTTTGCTGTTTTCTTACCGTGGTACTGGGCTTCGTCTTTACTAGGCAAGTGCTCTACACAAAGCTTTTTTTTGTTTATTTATTTATTTAACTTGATTTTATGTACATTGGTGTGAAGGTGTCAGGTCCCCTGTAATGGAGTCACACAGACAGTTGTGAGCTTCCATGTGGTTTCTGGGAATTGAACTCAGGGCCTCTGGAAGAGCCAGTGCTCTTAACCTCTGAGCCATCTCTACACACCCCCTACACTAAGCTTTTATCCCCAGTCCTCTTCCTCTCCTCTTTATTTATTTGTTTAGTGGGTATGAATAATTCCCCAACACGCATATATGGGCACCACTTGCTTTGATTGGCATGTAAAGAGGTCAGAAGAAGGCAATGAATTCCCTGGAACTAGAATTACGGACTATTGTGACCTGTCTTTTGGGTGCTGGAATTGAACCCTGGATCCTCTGGGAAAAGGCAGTGGGAGCCTTTCTCTCCAGCCATCTCTCCAGCTCCCTATTTATTTATTTTTGAGACAGGACCTCTCTATGTAGCCTTGGCTATCCTGAAATTTGCTACATATACCAGGCTGGCTTCAAACCTGCCTGTCTCAACATCCTAAATAATGAATTAAAGGTGGGCCACCATGCTGCTGGGCCTGTGTGTGTGTGTGTGTGTGTGTGTGTGTGTGTGTGTGTGTGTGTGTAAGTCAGGTTTCCTGTATCAGGTACCTTGCTTTTTTGTTCCTTTCTTTCTGAGACAGGGCTCTCACTTGACAGGATCTCACTAAGGAGCTGTCCAGACAGTGAGCAAGCCTGGAGACTTCCACAGTCCCCATTTTCTCCCAGTACTAGCACCTCTTGCCACCACATTTTCAAAGGTGTTCTGGGGTCTAGCCTGAGCTCCTCACAGTTTTTCTTCAAGCTCTTCATAGGGTAAACCATCTTCCAGCCATCCTTCCCGCCTCGTGTTCTGCCTTCCTTCCCCGCCCCCATGTCCTTGGTCTTTTGACTCTCTGGGCTTCCTTACACTCCACAGGGACTTTCTAGCCTCAAACCATTCAGAGAGGGGGTTGGGGCATCCATAGCAGGACCATTTAGGGGTCTGGTGACAAAATATCTACGCTACTCTGCTGGAGGAAGGTGAAACAGAGGGAGGGACTTCCTCTTTAGCTGGGCTGCCATTGCCAGCCCCCACCCCCTCCAGGGCCTTCCTGAAGGTTATGAAAAAAACCAAAACCGAACAGCATTCCAGCTGTTGAAGATGTCCAGGATGTACTAATCTTAACATCTCTGAGGCCAGGCCAGACAACACAGGCTTTGATCTGACAGGGACACCAACTCACAGCTTCCAGCCTCTTCCTCTCTAGACCTAGGTTGTCGAGCCCTGCCTGACCAGGATACAACTCTGCACATCTGTCAATCTTCTCCATCCCAGATCACGACAGCCTTCCTCCTTTCCCCAAGCTGGAGTCAGCCCACCGTCCTCAGCTCGCTTTTGTTCTTTACCCACATCGGCAAACCCCGGTGTTGCCAAGAGATGTTCCGGCTGTAGCCTGTCTCTGCCAAGCCACCTTTGTAGTCTGGACCTCACTCCCTGCAACTGGGAGTGGCAGGCAGGTGTGAGCCGCCACGTGAGTGCTGGGAGCTGAACCTGGGTCCTCTGGAAGAGAAGCTAGTGAGTGCTCCTAATCACTGAGCCATCCCTCCAGCCCACAAATGCCTTTCTAAAAATTAAAACAGAAATAAATAAAGCGGAAGAGAGAGGAAGCGGAAAATGGTGGTAGCGCCTGCCTAGAATCCCAGTATATGGGAGGCTGAGACAGGAGGGTCAAAAGTTCAAAGCTAAGCTGGGTGTGGTGGCACACACCTTTAGTTCTAGCACTCAGGAGGCAGAGGCGGGCGGATCTCTGTGAGTTCAAAGCCAGCCTAGTCTGCAGAGTGAGTTCCAGGACAGCCAAAGATACACAGAGAAACCCTGTCTGGGGGGAAAGCCAGCCTGACTCAACAAAATGGGAGGGGGAGGTGGGTAGAAACAACAGCATTTCTTTCCAACCCTCTACTGGTCCCCCATTACACACACACACACACACACACACACACACACACACACACACACACGTTAACCAAGATCCTGTAATTCCCCTGATCTGCCACTATGCGGGCCACATAACAGCTTCATTAGCTTCTGGCTTTTTGTTACCTTTGCCTCCCTGCTCTACAGAGCTCAGTCTACTCTCACAAGCCATCCTCTGACATCGATGTTTGCTTAGTTTCTTTTTGCCCCTCCCCCTCTTTTTAGGATGGTTCCATTGAGATCAGGCTGCCCTTGAACTCACTGTCTCAGTATGTAGCTGAAGATGACGTGGAACTTCCATTCCTCCCGCCCCACCCTCCTGACTGCTAGGGTCACTGGTGTGTGCCACCACACCCAGTTGTTGTTGGTTTGGTTTGGTTGGGTGGGTTTGTTTTGGTTCTTTGCTGCCTGTGTCTTCCAATACACTCTAAACTGGACACCAGGGCCAGGCAGGAGCCTGATACCCATGTTTACACTAACTGCATAAACATTTGTTGAATCCAAGGATGGGTGGATGTCACCATCTGTGAACCCTCAAACGGAGGAGAGTCAATGGCCAGTGGTGTGGGCCCTGGCCTAGTTTCCTGCTTAGCCTCTAAGCTCTTTTCTGCTGGCACCATCCATCCCCTTGAATTTCTCCAGGGTTATGTGGAGCTGGTCTGCAGCCAGGAATGTCATACTTTCCTAATCTCCTCTGGGGCCCACAGATCCCTATGGTCATGGGAGGTGTCCCCTTGGGATCTCAGCTGTCTGTACACAAATCTGCACTTCTTGACCCAACCGACTCCCATCCCTTTCTACATGACAGGCTTCCCTGGAGCAGTGTGCCTGCCTTCTTTGTGGGGGAAGTAACTTGTCTTCCACTCCACTCATGTTTGCTGGTGTGGGAGAAGCCACTGGCCGCGTTGAGCTCCCTCAGGGTTTCCTGGGGCAGAAATTCAGGCCTGAGTTTAGACCAGTTTAGTTCCCAAACAATTTGTAATATAGCAGCCTTCCTTCCCTCCTTCCTTCCCTCCTTCCTTCCTTCTTTCCTTCCTTCATTCCCTCCTTCCTTCCTTCCCTCCTTCCTTCCCTCCTTCCTTCCTTCTTTCCTTCCTTCCTTCCCTCCTTCTTTCCTTCCTTCCTTCCTTCCCTCTTTCCTTCCTTCTTTCCTTCCTTCCTTCCTTCCCTCCTTCCTTCCCTCCTTCCTTCTTTCCTTCCTTCCTTCCTTCCCTCCTTCCTTCCTTCCTTCCCTCCTTCCTTCGTTCTTTCTTTCCTTCCTTCCCTCCCTCCTTAAGATGTGTATCTGTGTGTATATACTCATGTGAGTGCAGTTTTTGTGGAGGCCAGAAGAGGGCAACAGACACCGTAGAGCCAGAGTCAGAGGCAGCTGACTGCCTAACATGAGTGCTGGGAACTAAACACTAGTCCCCCTAAGAGAACAGAGAACCACAGAGCCATCTTTCTAGATCCAACAGCAGTTTCTCTCCTTTCTTTCTCTCTCCTTTCATTTTATTTTTCAAAAGAAACAGCCAATTTAAAACTTATTATCTCTGGGCAGTGGTGGCACACTCCTTTTATACCAGCACTTGGGAGGCAGAGGAAAGCGAATCTCAGGGAGTTCGAACCCAGCCTGGTCTACAGAATGAGTTACAGGACAGCCAGGACTACCCAGAGAAACGTTGTCTCAAAAAACAAATAAAGAAAACAAACAATTTATTAACTTTATGTGTGTGCCGTGTGTATGGGAACATGGATGTACTGTCATGTGTGTGAAAGCCAGAGGACAACTTTGAGGCATGTGGTCTCTTTTCCCACCTTCCTGTGTATTCCAGGGATTGAGCTTATGCCACCAGGTTTATGCAACAAACAGGTTTCTCTGCCATCTCAATGGCTTTAAAAAGAGGTAGATTTTGTTAAGTTAGGTATGGTGACTCATACCTGTAATCCCAGCATCCAGGAGACTGAGGCCAAAGGATTGCTGTGAGTTCCAGGCCTACACAAGAGACTGTCTCAAAAAGAACAAGGTCTGGAGATGCAGCTCCATTGCTAGGAATGGTTGCCTGACATGCACAAAGCCAGTGGTTCATAAACTAGACATAGTGCACACATTTGTCATCGCAGCACACTGGAGACTTGGTTACACAGTGATTTTTGAGGCCAGCCTGGGATTCATGACACTTTGTCTCAAAAACCCCAAAACAAAGCAAAAATCCAGCCACTAAACATGAACAAGGAAAGAAGGAAGGGAGGAAGGTGGATAAGTTTTTATCCCAAACCAAGACCCGGATCCTGTCTTGACTGGATTCAGACAGAGGTAGACATTTATCTGAGAGGGTCTTAGAGGACTCAGCTGGCCTTGAACTCAACTTGTAGTCAAGGATGTCCTAGAGCTTCTGACTGGTTCTCCTGCCTTCACCACTGGAGTGATTACAGACACTGAACTCAACTCTTAGGGTTGCAGGATGTAAACAGTGGCTGCTCTAAGGACCAGCTCTGCAGTTTCCTGCAATTGAGGTGTATTTACTACACAGAAGTTCTTACTCACCAACAAAGGGCAAAGTCTGATCACACAAAGTCTGATCACACAAAGTCTGATCACACAAAGTCTGTTCAAATGTTCATAGCAGCGTTCATTCTCCCAAAGTGGGAAGGCTGGTGTGATGGCACAAGCCTATAAGGCCAGCACTTGGGAGGCAGAGGCAGAAGGACTTCATTTTGGCCCGGTCTATCTGGGGCGTTCAAGGGCAGCCAGGGCTACATAGCAAGATCCTATCTCAAAGAGAGGAAGAGGGAGAAGGAAATGGGAAACCAAGGTAATTGCCTCAGGGTTTCTTTGCTGCTGTGAAAATGCCATGACCAAAAAACAAGTTGTGTGGGACAGGGTTCACTTGGCTTACACTGTTTATCATCAAAGGAAGTAAGGACAGGAACTCAAAACAGGAGGCAGGAGCTGATACAGAGGCCATGGAGGGTGCTGCTAACTGGCTTGCTCAGCCTGCTTTCTTATGTAACTCAGGACAACCAGCCCAGGGGTGGCCCCACTCACAGTGGGCTGGGTCATGCCCCATTAATCACTAGTTAAGAAAATTTCCTACAGGATTTTATAAGCTCCCTCCTCTCTGATAAGTCTAGCTTATGTCAAGTTGACAAAAACAAAAACAAAACAAACAAACAAAAAACCCCTAGCTATCTAAGTAGTATAGTCCTGGCTGATACAGGAGGATCAGACGATCAGTCAGCCGGCTATGGTGGTACTCAACCTTTGATCTAATCGCGCAGGAGGAAGAGACAGGGGGAGTTCTCTAAGAGACCAGCTTAGTGTCATTCGGGAGTTTCAGAACAATGCAGGGAGATCCTGTCTCAAGAAACAACAACAGACAAAAAAACCAGAGGGCTGGGGAGGTGCCTCAGTGGACTCAGTTCCTGCTCTCTGAGCAAAGAGGTCCAGAGTTTAGAAGTTTGGATCCCCAGAACCCATGTCAAACCTTAGTGGACATAGCCAGGGCTTGGCAGGCTCAGGCTGACAGGGGGTCTCCAGGCCAGCTGGCTTGCTAGACTGGCTAAATCAGTCAAATCAGCTCCAGTTCAGCAAGAGACCCTGCCCCAGGGAGCAAGCGGAGACTGATCAAGGCTAACACCTAACGCCAACCTCTGATTTCCACATTCACACACAGGTTCGCATCCATACACAGGTGAATACACAGACAAACACACACACACACACACAAACACACACACACACACACACACACACACACACACACGGGGGGGGGGTTGTAGGGAGGAGGGGGTAGGGTAGGGAGGAGTGACAGGGTGTGACAAAGGAGAACCTTTATGTCCTGATGGGAGCACAGCAGGAACAGATCTCCAGAGAAACCAGGACCTCAAGCAGGAATGCCAGGCAGGCAGGATGGTCTTTCCAATGGGAAACATGTAAAACCTGTTCTCCCATCCAGAAATCTGGGAACTGGAAGTGATTAACAGCCTGGTGATCTGTGTTCTCTATTGGGCCAGGGCCATATCACTCTCTTACAACCGGGACTGGAGATGGCTAGTAATCTAAATGACCTTCACAACCAGGAGCTCCCCAAACCCCCACAACCAGAACCAGAGGTGGCTAACAGCCCAAATGACCTCTATGCTATCAGCAAGAGAGACACCAGGCCATACCCTTCCTTAGGCACTTAGGGTAGCACAGGTGGCCTCTCCCTAGTACTCGTCTTGGAAGAAATGACATGTACCCTGGTTCGAGTTGCAATGTAATTGTTCTTCCTTCTGTGCTGGGGATTGTATTACACCAGGAAACTTTTTCCAAATTCTACCGTGTTTAAATTTGTTGGGAATAAACTACCTGGCATCAGACTCTCTCCAGGTTTGATCCAGGCTGATGAAGTCAATCTGAACCAATTTTTCATTCTCACATCTTTGAGGTTTGTTTCCCTGCATCACACCTGTAGGGACCCCCTCAATATAGGACCTAGTAATGCCATTCCTGGGCATTCCAAGTCAGCAGGTCACAGAGAAATTGCATGTTAGTTTTTAGTGTAGCTCTAGTCACAAGAGCTAAGCTATAGGCTCATGCTCAAACTAGTCATGGCAGAGAGGAACCTGTATTGGGGAATGGCTGTTGTCAGACTGACCTGTGGGAATGTCTATAGGGCATCTTCTGGATTGGTAATTGATGTAGGAGATTCAGCCCACTGTGAGTGGTACCATCCTTGGGCAGGTGGTCCTAGGTTGTATAAGATAGCAAGCTGGGGCAGGAGAGATAGCTCAGCCATTTAGAGCATTGCTGCTCTTACAGAGGACCTGAGTTCAGTTCCCAGCACCCACATGGTGGCTCACAATCATCTATAACTCTAGTTTCAGGGGCTCCAATGTCCCTTGCTGGCCTCTCAGGCACCAGGTAAACATATGATGCACATATATACATAATATAGGTACTTACACATAAAATAACCCTTTTATTTTTGGCTGTCTTGGAACTTGCTCGGCAGACCAGGCTGGCTTTGAACTCACAGAAATCTGCCTGCCTCAGCCTCCACCAGTGCTGGGATTAAAGGTGTGCCCCCAAAATAAAATGATCTTTAAAAAAAAAAAAAGACAGCTAGGGGGTTGGGGATTTAGCTCTGAGGCAGAATGCTTGCCCAGGAAGCAATGGGGCCTTGGGTTTGGTCCTCAGCCTCAGGAGCAGATGTGCAAAAGCAGGCTGAACGGGCACCGAGAACAAGTCAGTTAGCAGAGTTCCTCTGTCGTTCTGTTTTTGGCTCCTGCCATGGCTTCCCTCATAAAGGAATATAACCTTTCCTCCTCAAATTGCTTTTGGGGCCACGCTGTTTATCACAATAGAAAAGCAAACTGGAGGAGAGAAGAAAGAAAAGAACAGAGACTGGAGAGGTGGCTCAGAGGTTAAGAGCACTGACTGCTCTTCCAGAGGTGCTAGGTTCAGTTCCCAGCACCCACATGATAGCTTACAACTGTAACTCCAGGATTCACCATCCTCACACAGACACACATGAAGGCAAAACACCAATGCACACGAAATAAAAATAAATTATTAAAAAAAAAAAAAAAAGAAAGAAAGAGAAGACCAAAAATAGGGGGGGGGGGAATAAAAAAAAAAGAAAAGAAAAAGAAAAGCAAACTGGGAAGATGTGTAGTTCACAACATATTTATTTATTTATTTATTTATAGCCACAAAGAAGTTATGTTGTTTGTAAGAAAATAGAGGCAGCTGGAGCTCCTGAGCAGAAAGACAACTATCGTGCCCTCTCATCCTTGTACTTGAGGAACAGAGGTGGCAAGCTAGAAGCCAGCCTGTCTAGATTGTATACAGCTACATAAAATCATATTTGCGTATGTGACAGGAAAGCAAGACATACAAGATGACTAATACATGTAACGGGGTAAAAGGGAAGATTGGAGCTGGGCGTTGGTGGTGCACGCCTTTCACCTCAGCACTTGGGAGGCAGAGGCAGGCAGAGGCGAATCTCTGTGAGTTCGAGGCCAGCCTGGTCTACAAAGCTAGTTCCAGGACAGGCTCCAAAAAGCAAAACAGGGAAACCCTGTCTGGAAAAACAAACAACAAAAAACAAACAAACAAACAAACAAAAAGGAGTGGGGGGAGCAAATTGAAACTGCCTCCAAGAACAAAGAGAACAAAGCAGGTAAGTGGGAAGGATCCCAGTGAGACAAGGGGACATGGGAATGTGTTCAATGTACTGTACTTGAACAACAGCAGCAAAAAAGCTAAACTCTGGGGGCCTAGAAAGATCACTCAGTTGGTAAAGTTCTGCCCTTGAAAGTGTAAGTTTGATCCCCAGAATATGTCTGTAATCCCAGCATTTGAAAGGCAGAGACAGGTGGATCCCTGAGGCTCACTGGCTACCCTGCCCAATCTAAATGAGGGAACCCATGGTAAAAAGAAAAAGAGAGAGAGAGAGAGAGGAAAGGACAGCACCCGAGGAATGTTGACATGGCAGGCTGTGCTCTGGCCTCCACATCCTCCTTTGCACACACAGAAACTGAATTGTGATGCATGATGCTACCTTGCCGAAAGCACTGGAGTGCATGTATGAAACAGGTAAATACACAGATGTGTTTGAGACAAGTGAGTCTCAGTGTAAGTTATATTCCTTTAAAAAGTTTTTCCAGCAGCCAGGCACACTCCTTTAATCTCAGCACTCGGGTGGCAGAGGAAAGCAGATCTCTGTGAGTTCGAGGCCAGCCTGGTCTATAGAGTGAGTTCCAGGACAGGCTCCAAAGCTACACAGAGAAACCCTGTCTCAAAAACAAAACAAAACAAAACAAAACAACAACACAAACAAAAGAGAGAGAGAGATAAAGAAAAAGAAAGAAAGGAAGAAAGGAAGGAAGAAAACAAAAGATTCTCCAGCTAGCGTTGAGCCCCCTGGTTTTAGACCTTAAGCGCCCTGGGAAACCTTCAGCTCTGATCACTCAGCACTGGCTTCCTCTCTAGCACACAGTCTTCTGAGTTCTAGGCGCTGCTAGCTGTCACTGGATCTCCTCTTTTGGAGAAGTTTGGAGTTTAAATGTGCAGACTCAGCCTCTCTGGGTGTAAACACATTAGCTTTCGACCAAAGAAGAAAAAAGGATTGTAAGGGATATATAATGGAGGGTGGAAGTTTGTCCCTGATATCCTCCAAGTGTGGTGAGGCGCTAGCCGCCACAGCATTTGAAATCCAGGCCCTGGTAAAGCCTACACCTCTCTACCCCTCTTCTGTACTAAGACTGTTCTCCAAGCTCACCATCGCCTGCCATACCTCCCAGCCCTGGTACAGGCTGTCCCCTTTTCTTGGCTACCTGGAAAGTTCTCCATCGTCCTTTTAAGGCTCCTTGGCACACTCACTGCCTGGTGTCCCCTTGCAGCCTTATCTCCGTGCACAGAGGGATTGTTTATGTGCCTGTTTCCCCCACGGCTCTGTGGGGGCTCCCTGGACACAAAGCCTGTCTTATGTATTGCTTGTTCCCAAGGTCCTAGTACAAGTCCCAATACATATCCTGCCTAGCCAAATGAAGAAATGAAGGGACCCTCCCACCACATCACACAGGGCCAGGAAGACCCAAGGAGACACTCCTTCCCCGGTCTATTCTTGGCTGAAGGGCTTCTCTTATGAGATCCCAGAATGGCCAGAGAGCCACTCCCGTTAGTAACCTCACCCCAGGGCACAGCCTGCCCTCTGCTACCACCTTAGTGTAATTGAAACCACAGAACAGGGTCCCAGAGCAGCTGCAGTTAGCAGAGTAGAAGCTAGCTGGAGCCTCCCTCCCACCCTGGCTAGGACCTGGGAGGCAGGAAGAAATCTTGTTCCCTTGGGGGCTCTTGCTGCAGTGACAGAGAAAAAGGTTAAAATGCATGGGACCTGAGCAAGTATGGCTTTTTCCATCCAAGCTGTTTATTTTAATTTATTTTCTTGGGTGATGTATGTGTGGGCCCACGTACAGAGGTCATTGGACAACTTTGTCAAGTCAGCTCTCTCCTCCCACCTTTTCCAGGGCTTCTGGGAATTGAACTCAGATCCTCAGACCTGTGTGTGTGTGGGGGGGTTGTTTTTTGTTTTTTTGAGACATGTTTATCTGCATAACTTTGGAGCCTGTCCAGGCACTCAGTCTGTATAGACCAGGTTGGCCTCGAACTCAGAGATCCTCCTGCCTCTGCCTCCCACGTGCTGGGACTAAAGGCGTGCATAGCCACGGCCCAGCGTGTGTTCAAGGCCAACCTGGTTTACATAGTGAGTTCTATCTAGGACAGCAGGGGCTAGGTAAAGAGACCATGTCTCATAAAACCAAAAAAGAAAAGAAACCTGTATAAAAGGGCCTAGTTCAGCAGCTAAAATACCTTGTTGCTCTTCCAGAGGGCCCAGGTTCCAGTTCCAGTACTCTAGTTCCTCTTCTGGTCACCTCTTGGGATTACAGGTGTCATTTTTTTTTTTTTTTGTGTGTGTGTGTGTGTCTCACTGTGGAGTCCTGGCCAACCTAGAACTTACAACAATCTGCCTACCTTTGCCTACAAGTGCTGGGATTAAAGGTACCACCTCACAGGGCTGTAGTAGGTTTTTCTCTTTCGGCTACCAACCAGCTCCTAAATCATGCCACAGAGACTTATTAGTTATGAGTGCTCAGCCTTAATTTAAGCTTGTCCCACCAGCTCTGAAAACTTATTTTAGCCCATTTCTCTTCATCTGCATTTTGCTTCTAGGCCTTTTACCTTTGTTCCATTCTATTTGTCCCACTTTGCTGTTTCCTCTGTGTCTGGTTGGCTGGTGGCTGCCTGGCTGGCTGTCCCTGGGCGGTTCCCTCTCTCCCTTGTTCTCTCCTCTCTAGCTTAGATTTCTCTTCCTACTCATTTTCTCTGTTCACCAGCCCCAGCCATCCCTCCTCTGCCTTGACACTGGCCATTTTTTTCAGCTTTTTATTAGACCAATTGGGTGCCTTAGGCAGACAAGATGAAACAGCAGTACATCTTTACATAGTTAAACAAATACATCATAAATAAATGCAACACACTTTTACATAGTTAAAATAACATTCCACAACACTGGGCCTTGTGTGTGTGTGTTGTGTGTGTGCATTTGTGCTTTGCCTGCATGCATGGCGTGTATGGTCTGTGTGAGGTATTGGATCTCCTGGGACAGGAGTTACAGTTGTGAGCTGCCATATGTATGCAAGCAACCGGTGCTCATAATTGATGAGCCATCTCTCCAGCCCCAGTTTTTTTTTTTTTTTTTGTTTTTGTTTTTTGTTTTTTGTTTTTTGAGATAGGGTTTCTCTGTGTAGCTTTGGAGCTTGTCCTGGAACTAGCTCTTGTAGACCAGGCTGGTCTCAAACTCACAGAGATCCACCTGCCTCTGCCTCCCAAGGGCTGGAATTAAAGGTGGATGCCACCACTGCCCAGCTTTGGGCTTTTTTTTTTTTTTTTTTTAAGACAGGGTTTCTCTGTGTAGTTAGTCCTGGCAGTCCTAGAACTCACTCTATAGACCAGACTAGTATAGAGATCTGCTTGCCTCTCTACCTACTGAGTGCTGGAATTAAAGGCATACACTGCCACCACCTGGCTAACCTGTTTTAAATTTGTGTGTGGCTGTTTTGCTTTGCATGTATGTCTGTATACCTCAAGCATGTCTAATGCCATGGCGGTCATAAGCAGTGATTAAGCTCCCTGGACCCAGAGTTACAAGTGGCTGTGAGCTGTTGTGTTGGTACTGGGAACCCAACCTGGATCCTCTGGAAGAGCAGCAAGTGATTTTAGCTGCTGGACCAGGCCCTTTCATACAGGGTTTTGTTTTTACTTCTTTGGTTTTGTGAGACAGGATCTTTCTACACAGCCTCTGACTGTAAAAGGGGTTGGTCTCAAACTCATATCCATTGCTTCCCAAGTGACAAGATTAAAAGCATGTGAAACAACACCTGCCTTATAGGGCTTTTAAAACTTTTTTTTTTGTTTGTTTGTTTGTTTTTCAAGACAGGGTTCCTCCGTGTAGCTGTGGAGACTGTCCTGGAACTAGCTCTTACAGTCTAGGCTGGTCTTGAACTCACAGAGATCCACCTGCCTCTGCCTCCCGAATGCTGGGATTAAACACATGTGCCACCAACGCCTGGCTTAAAACTGGTTTTAAGGGTTGATCCATCTCACTGGTTGTTTTTTCAAGATAGGGTTTCTGTTTAGTTCTTGCTGTCCTGGAATTCACTTTGTAGGTCAGGTTGGCTGTGAACTCAGAGATCTGCCTACCTCTGCCTCCCAAACACAGGTCTTTTGTTGAGACAAGGTCTTGTAGCCCAGGCTGGCTGGTCTTGAGGGGCCTAGATTGACCTTGAACTCCTGATTCTCATGCCTTTACTTCCTGAGTGCTGGATTCTCAGGTTTGATATTGGCCAGGCTTTTGAAACTCTGTTAGATTGAAAGATCTAATTTGTGTGTCTGTGGACTGCAGAAGCCAGGAGAGGGCATCAGATCCTGGGAGCTGGAAGTACAGGTGTTTGTGAGCAACCAGACCAGGGTGCTGGGAAACAAACATCTTCTAGAAAAGCAGCCATTTCTTCTGCTTCCAAATTGTCTAAGTAACTGAGGGTGTAACAGTTCAGTGTTTCTCCCAGGAGTATGGGGGCCCTAGTTTGACATCCAGCATCTTGCAGGTTGTGTATGGTTCTAGTGACAGAACATTAAACCAATCACAGGGCCTTAGCACACCGCTCGTGCTCTGCTTGGGTTTCCCAGTGGAAACAGTCCATGCTTCCTTTGCAGAAACCAGAATAAACAGGGACACCTCAAAGTCATTGGGCTTTTCCACACCATGTGGCCTGCCTATGGTCATCAAACAAGCTCTGTCGGTCATGAGTAAGGGTCACCCTCCGTAAGCAGTCTAATGGGCTGTTGCTGAATTCTTCTCAAGAAAGATTCGTACAATGGTCACCCCAAGGTAGAGCTCTACTTAAGATCGTCCCGCTCAGGGAGAGTGGAAGCAGTTTCTTTATTAGGCATACATCAGACATACAGAAGAATGGGTAGAGCACAGGTGACCTTGAAGTGGAAACTCTGCACCAAGAAATGAAGGATCCCCAGTGGCTGCATAGGCGGAACCCCTTCCTCATCCTTCCCCATCTACATCCTCTACACCCTCCCCTAATACTGTGTGCAATTAGTGTAGAATTGCATGGTCCCAGGACCTTTCCCACCACCTATTTCCATGAGGGAAGCAGTTAACAGGCCCAGCTGTGATCACTCACAAACTGGTGGAGCAAAACTCCCGCAGATGGTAGCAGTTGGGCTAGGAAGATAGTACTATGTAACATAGGCAAGGCAAGAGGACACATACTATATATAAGAGGGAGGATCAACTGGAGGAGAGGGAAAGAATTCAGGGAGGGTACCTGCTGCCAAGCCACTGCCAGTGGGAGAAGACATTAGTGACAGCACTCGGGCAGGGGGAGACAGACACACAGACACAAGGTTGTTATATAGCTCAAACTCGCCAAAGAATGGCTAGATGTTGAGGCAACACAGCTGAAAAAGCAAGGAGACTGTTTAAAATAAAAAAGTCTCACCTGCCGGAGCTTCTGCTTGCTGAGGTGGGAATTGGCCTGAGTGCCACCAGGCGACTGTTCACTTGCTACCCTAGTTTTGCTTGAGTGTTTCACTATACGGATGTAGACCAGGTTGACCTATGATTTAGAATCCCCCTGCTTCAGCTTCTCCAGTGCTGAGTTAGAGTCAACTCTAACTCCATTTGCTCTTTGTTTAAGACAGGATCTCACTATGCACCTCTAGCTGCACTTGAACTCCCTAGGTAGGACAGAGTGCTGGGATTAAAGGAGACCACCACCAGCACAAGTGGCTTTTTTTTTTTTAAGTACTGGTACTGAGTCAGGCACTAGGAAGACACTATTACTAAACTACACACCACCAGCCAATCTTTTTTGTTTATTTAGACAGCTTCTCTGTAGCTTTGGAGCCTGTCCTGGAACTCCCTCTGTAGACCAGGCTGGTCTCAAGATCTGCCTGCCTTTGTCTACCAAGTGCTGGAATTAAAGGCATGTGCCACCATCACCCAGCTCCAACCAATGCCCTTTTAAAACTTCCCTTGAGGCAGAATTTCACTCTTGTAGCCTTGCTAACTCCAAACTAGTGGTGATCCCTGTCTCAGCCTCCTAAATGCTGGGATTACAGGTGTGAGCCAAAAGGCTCAGCTCCTACCACTTTTGCTTAGATAAGGTCTCATGTAGCACAGACAGCTTCAAATTTGCAATGTAACCAAAGATGACTCCTGAGCCTCCTGCCTCCATGCCCCCCACCCCAAGTGTCAGCAAGGTCCCTGGTGCTGCAAAAGGTGATTGACAAGGCAATGAGGCGTGCATTAATCCCAGCACTCAGGATGCAGACGGATTTCAAGGCTCTCCTGATCTATATAAACCTTGCCTCAAAAAAATAAGTAAAAATAAAAAATTGGCTGGACATGACAGTGCATTCCTTTAATCTCAGCACTTAGGCAGACCTCTAGCTAGCCCGATTTGCATCTCAAGTTCCTGGCAACTAGAGTTCACAATGTAAGCCTTAGAAAAACAAAACAAAAAACCCCAAAACCATTACAGGAGCCGGGCGTTGGTGGCTCATGCCTTTAATCCCAGCACTCTGGAGGAAGAAGCAGGCGGATTTCTGTGAGTTCGAAGCCAGCCTGGTCTACAGAGCGAGTTCCAGGACAGGCTCCAAAGCAATCCAGAGAAACCCTGTCTCAAAAAACCAAACACCACAGACAGCCAGAATCATCAGAGGCTGACCAGGAACAGCTGGGTTATCTGCTGCTCCAGTAGCAGGTAGCAATCACGTCCTCCTTTCAAGCTACCTTAAAAGGGCAACAGGTTCCTTAGAAGGCCACAAGTGGGTGGAGCTAGTAGCCTAAGTCTGGCAGGGAGTCAGAATACAGGTCCCTAGCAATCATGTCTCTTGCTAAACTGTTTAGTCTTCACAACTTTCCAACTGCCCAAAGCCAGCTTTACCCTACCAATACTGCTAGATGTATTCAAGAGCAACTTGTAAACAGGTTGCTAACTGGAGAAGGTTCGTTTTGCACGCCATCTGGCCTCTGGGCAAAAAGAGAAAACACTCCAGGACCCTGAGGACAGAGGCCTTAAGATGGAGGACAGGACCAGCGGAAGCAGCGAGCCCTGAGGAGGCTAGGACCCAGGTGCCCACAGGGCCTACGTCACTACTCTTGCCTCTGCGTAGGCAACTGAGCCAGAGCCTCCAGAAGATCCCAAACCAGTTTCGTGTCCCCTAAAGTGTCCAAGTAGATTCTCAGCCCCTGCGAGTGTGTTCGGCAGGGAAACTGAGGCAGGGCGTTGGTATGGATTCATTCCTTCCCGCACACGTCTCAAGAAAAGCAAAGCTGTTCCCCCTACTCCTTAGGACCACACGGGACAACAGGGAAGGACGCGGAGATGGGGAGGGGGTCGAAAGCAATCAAGGTCTGGGGAGCCAGCCAACATTGCCACACTCAAGATGGCGGCGAGGCCGTGGCGAGGTCCCTCAGAGGCGGTACCAACGCATGCGCAGCGCGGAGTCCCGGCCCGGGACACAAGATGGCGGCAGCGGCGCTGGGGAGGGCGAGGCGGAGGCGGCAAAACGGGCGGTCGAGCAGAACGTGTGGCCGCATCCCCTCGAGTCCGCTTCGGGCAGGTAAGAGCCCCAGGAAGCCACGGTCCCGCCGCGAGCCGCGCCGGGGTCCGTGAGTCCGAAGCAGGACGGCGAGGCCCTTCCGGCGCTTCCCGCTCGGGGCTGCCGCTCGCCCGGTGTCTTTCGCCGCCGCCATCTTAGAGCCGCGGATGGGCAGCAGGGCCCCTGGCCCGGGTGAGTGCAGAGGGCCCGGAGAGCGCGGACGGAGCGGCCTCTAGGGCCCGTCCGCTGCTGCCGCTGCCGCCGTCACCACCGCCTTTGTGTCGGGCTCCGACTCTGAGTCGCCTCAGCCCGGGGGCGGGAGCGCGCGGCAGGGCGGGGGGCGGAGCCCGGAGATGGGCCGGCGCGCGCGCGCCCAACACCCCGCCCCCGCTGGGCCTGGGGGGGGAAGGGGCGCGGGGGCGCGCCGGGGTAGGCCCCGCCTCTGCGCATGCGCACTTGCCAGGCCCTGTGGCTCCGCCCGCTAGAGGCGGAGCACTATGATTGGTACACTGGGAAGTGCCCTCCAATGCCCGGAATCGGGTACTTTTCCTCTCCCGGGTTCCGCTGGTTGCGCAGACGGAGTTGTTTGTAGACTACGCTGCGCTCCGCCGACTTTGGTATGCGTGGGGGTCCGGAAGACAGAGGCTTAGCGAAAACATGAACCCAATGGGAGCGGCAGTGAGGGTGCACAGTACTCACTACAGTGCAGGCGGTCGGGATGGCAGCACGGCCTGGAGCTTGGTGGGTCTGGCCAACTTCCGAGCTGGGGGTTTTGGCCGGAGACCTGCTGCACCCATCTAAGAGGATTTGTTTCGTTTCTTACTTTAAGGGACAGGCTCTCTCTCGTGTAGCCTTGCCCGTCCTGTAGACCAAGCTGGTCTCGAATTCACAGAAATCCGTCTGCCTCTGCCTCTCGAGTGCTAGGATTAAAGGCGTTTGCCACCACGCCTGGCTCGTTTAATTTTTAAATTATTAGTGTGTGTATGTGCGCGCGTGCCCGGGCAATCACTGCACTACGTAGCTTTACCACTAGCCCTTAACTTCTAAGTTGATAACATTTTCAAGCCCTGTAAAGTGAAAAAAATTAGTCATCTTGTTTCCCACTCCTACTTGTGGTGTGTTTGAAAATTACAGGGCAAGACCTGGAATTCTAGCACTTAAGAGATAGAGGCAGGATAGGACGACCAAAGGCAATCTCAACAGTTGGAGATGTTGGCAGGATGATAGGCATTTAAGGCCAGTGCTAGCAATGTGAAACCCTGTCCTAAAGTTACCAATTCATTTGTAGCCCCCTTCCCTGTTTCTGACTCCTAACAGGTGTAATGGGGTACAGCAATCTGCCCTAAGTGAACTGGTTTGGGAAGTGTTGCGGTGGTCCCATTTGGGTGGCTCTGGGCTGGGCTGCTGCTTTCTCTAACAAATTCATCTACCAGGTGCATCCTGTCATTTTTCAATAAAGGTGAATGAGATGTGCTATATGTGTTTGCATGTTTTTTTTTTAACTTAAAATGTTTTTTGAATAAGACATTATTCATAGAAGCGTGTCTTATACTAGTTGTGGGTGACTTGAGATAGTGCCCTAAATCTTCCATATGTATGCTTTGTTCCCTTCTCTTTGGTCTACAGACACTTGCATGGGGCTTTAGGTTGGAAATGAAAACATGGTTGGCATTGGCATATGTCTGTATCCCACCTAATGGGAAGGCTGAAGTGAAAGAATCTTTTGAGCCCAGTGGTTGAAGATTAATCTGGGCAACACAGACAAATCCAATTCAGAAAGAAAAGCTGATCATGGTGGCCCTCACCTGTAATCCTAGCACTTGGGAAGTCAAAGAAGACAGATTGGGAGTTCAAGGTCATACTCAGCTACAAAGTGAGTTTGAGGCCAACCTGGAATACTTGAGCCCCCACCTCAACCCAAGAACAAAGAAAGAAAAAAAAAAAGTCAATTCCAGAATTGTAGGTGGGACTGCTTATTGGAGTGCTCACTTAGTACCGTGAGATCTGGCTTTGCTCTCTAGGAAAGCACATTTTTTCTTCTTCTAGTTCTGGTTATACAGGCTCCAATCTCAGCTAACTCAGGACAGGATGATCATACATTCGATGCCTTCTTGAACTACAGATCAAATTCAAGGATATTCTTGACCATTTTTTGAGACCCAGTCTCAAGTTTTTTTATGCATGAGTGCTCTATCTGCATGTACACCTCTATGCCATTAGAGGGCACCAGATCTCATTATAGATGGTTATGAGCCACCATGTGGTTGCTGGGAATTGAATTTAGAACCTCTGCAAGAATACTCAATGCTCTTAGCTGCTGAGCCATCTCACCAGCCCTGTTTAAAAAAACTAAAGAGGCCTGGCTCAGTGGCACAACAATTATGTAGCATGAGCGAGGATCTAGGCTCTGTCCCTATACCTCATATATTTGTCATGCTATGCATGGTCTCAACCATGTAACGTGTTGTAGCACATGAAAGAGTACTTGCCTGTCATGTACAAGGCTCTGGGCTTCACCCCTCACACTTCAGAACAAACAGCCAGCTTCAGGGCGATGTGAAAGCAAACCCCAGGTTAGAGCCCCAGTGATAAACCGAGCTCAGGGTCGGGAAGGCAGCCATTGTTGGTTGGAAGCTTGAGAAGTACATTGAGTTTTGTTTAAAAAAAAAAACAGGTGATGATGGTACAAGCTTTTAAACCCAAGCATTGGGGAGGCAGAGGTAGGCAGATCTCTGTGATGAGTTCAAAGCCAGCTTGATCAATAGGATGAGTTCCAGGACAGCCAGGGCTAAACAGAAGCCCTGTCTTAAAAAAAAAAAAAAAAAAAAAAAAAAAGATGACAACAAAAAGGATGCTTCAGCATATTTATTTAGATAGGGTCACACTATATCCACCAGGCTCATCTTGATCTCTGAGAAGTACAACTTTGATGCCTTGAGCCTCCAGACCCTTGTGTCCCTGTCTCTCTTCTGTTGTCCCTGCCTAGTAAGGCGTCACAGGCCAATGACTCTTCTGTTTGCTTTCCAGCTGCTGATGCACGGAGTCCCCTGGGTCCCTGTCAACTACACTGCTGACCAGCCTACCTTCCTGAGCTGCACCTTCCTGTGGGTCTCCCCCCTGCTTCTGTGGGACCCTGTGACGTGGGTTCAGCCCAGCCAGAGAAGAAAACCCTCTCATGCTAGTGTTGCAGACCCCAGAGGGTGAGAGAAAAGGGGACCTTATTCAGCCTTGAAAGCCATGGGCTCAGCCCCTAAAGGAGTCATTCCAAACCTTTCTGTAATCAAGGCCCTGTTGTTACACGTGTTCTGTTGCCGATGCAATTCTTATCTGCCAAACTGTACAGATAAAGTAACTATTGATTTTCCCTTTCCAAATTAACAGACGTTTCTGAGTGTACAATAAAATAAATATTTAATGATTCCTACAATGTGTCAACGAGTCAGGGATCCTATCAGCATGTAAAGAAAACCTTTCAATCAGCCTTTGTGGTCTTACTGTGGGTGAGGGTTTCTTGTGGGTTCTGTAATCTACTAAAAACATGAGCATTATCAGCCCCATCTCAGGCGTCTCCTAGGTGTGTAGTAATACCATCCTGGAAAGCACCTGGTCTTTGAGGCTTGTGCTAGGTGTGCTCTGGGAGGGAGTAGTGGGGAATACAGATCTGAAGAAGCAGTCTTCCTTCAGTGTTTAGCCTGGGGCTTCTAAAGGACTGAACCCTCTTCAGTTATACTGGTTTCCTTAGCAACAAACTACAACCAGAGTCCATGCTTCCTCCGTAGCTGGTCCACTGACTTTACCTACTGGGAGCAATAAAACTCTTGTCTTCCCAAGAAGAGAAGGCACTGGTCCTTGTAGGGCTGACTTCTCAAAGGCAGACCCTGTTCTTGTTGGCCCCTTTGGTGCTTTGTAAATGTTTGTAGGATTAGTAGAGCTCCTTTTGGGTCCAGGTGGCATTCCTAGCTCTGGAAAGCAATGCACTGGACCCAGTCTAAGGAGATCAGTCCTACTGTAGGTCTAGCCAGCTAAGTACTAAGATGCATTTTCAGTGATACTATAAAGGAGATTTGTTCACCAAACCTGGGCAGGGAGGCAGAAAAGAGAGCCTTCCTGGAGGATGTGAGCACAAGGGCAAGCCAGGACATTAAGGGGAAGGATTTTGCTAGGTGGGTACCCATCTTACAGTTGAGGGACAGAAACTTCAATCTCACAGCCCCTGTGGCACGAGTTGGTTAGCTGTCCAGGACAAGACTGTTGGATTCCTCAAATCTGTAGATAAGTTATCAGAGCCCTAGGTTGTAATTGGTGAGTAGGATGAAGTTGACACTCTTGGTCCTCTGTGTGGCAGGTCCCGTGTGGCTGCTGAGATGGCCAATGAGAATCACGGCAGCCCCCGGGAGGAAGCATCCCTTCTAAGTCACTCTCCAGGCACCTCCAATCAGAGCCAGCCCTGTTCTCCAAAGCCAGTCCGCCTGGTACAGGACCTCCCAGGTACCGGAGGGAGTGGTGTGGGCTGGTAGGAGAGCAGTGCTGTACGCAGCCCTGACTGTCTGGGTTGTACTCTTGTTGCAGAGGAACTGGTACATGCAGGCTGGGAGAAGTGCTGGAGCCGGAGGGAGAGCCGTCCCTACTACTTCAACCGATTCACCAACCAGTCCCTGTGGGAGATGCCCGTGCTGGGCCAGCACGATGTGCTTGTGAGTGCCAACTTGGGGCAAGGGTGTCAGCAGGCCTCTGGCCTTCCACAAGTGTATCTCACACAGCTAAGTGTCTAGCTCTGTGCAGATACCTGCAGATAAAATGTCAAGCAAGACAATCCCTGTCTTCAGAGACCCTGCAATCAAACAAGAGAGGCAGGGGAGCAGATTATTAGTGTAGCATGCTGAACACTGGGTACCATGCAAAAAGGTAGGCGTCAGCAAGACAGACGAGCTCCCTGTCTTTGCAGTATACTTCTTCTGTGGCAGACAGTAGCAGTCTAGTTGTGGACTTACTTAAAGAATGTACTGAAGTCCGTTCTGGGGAAGAGAAGGAAGCACTCCTCTGACAATCAGGGCTTAATGTGAGGCTGGCTAAGTGGGAGGGGAAGAATGTTATAAGAGTATAACCACAGGCTGTCTGAAGGAACCTTAGCTCTTGGATCCCTCAGCTGGAGCAGCCCTTACTATACACAGTCAGGCAGGGACATCTGCATTTTGCAGGCGAAGACACTGAAGTTGAAAGGGAAGTAACTGGCCTAAGGCTCCTTGTAGTAGAGGGGTGTTTGCACGGATTCTTGGTATCATCAGAGGAGGACTATGCAGAGCCTTGCTCATCTGAAAAATAATGTTCCCTGACTTCTCTTGATTCCTGATTTCTATTTTGTTCTCAAGGCACTGATCTAGTGCCAGACATCATAGCAAGTCATTCACTGACATGTGTCACAATGTCAGTGGTGAGGTGGGGTTAACATGGCCTTTCTGAAGGTGAGGGCACCAGGAAGCAGGCAGCTCACCCCTGGCCACAGCTGCAGGTCATAGACAAGAGTGGAGCCCAAGGTTCTTCATCTGTATCCCAGGTCACTGGCTTCCTTAAGGAGCCAGAGCAAGGTGGGAAGGCAAGAGTTTGAACTGTTGGGGCTCCTTAGCCACTGGCCCTGTTTCCCATTCTGCTGTTTTCCCTCCACTAGTCCGACCCTTTGGGGCTGAATGCAACCCCACTGCCCCAAGACTCAAGCTTGGTGGAAACTCCGCCAGTGGAGAATAAGCCCAGAAAGCGGCAGCTCTCAGAAGAGCAGCCAAGTGGCAATGGTGTAAAGAAGCCCAAGGTGAGTATCTGGGGCTCCCAGACACGGCTGGCAAGGGGTTACCTTGGGCATGTGGTCAGCAGCTCCCTGCAAGGGCTGTCAGGAGGAAGTCCCAAGTGCCGCTGCTGGGTACGGTGCTGGGCCTGGCTGCAGTCTTCTGACTTGATATCTTTTGGATTCTTTCCCTTCAGATTGAAATACCCGTGACACCCACAAGCCAGTCGGTACCCAGCTCCCCCAGCATCCCAGGAACCCCAACACTAAAGATTTGGGGTGCATCTGCTGAAGATAAACAGCAAGCAGCTCTCCTCCGACCCACCGAGTGAGTCTCTGCTGATTGCCTTAGATATATCCATGCTGATGGGCATCCTGCCCAGGACTGTGTGTTGTGGTGGGCAGGCCATTTTCACAACTCCTGTCTGTACCCCTAGGGTGTACTGGGACCTGGACATCCAGACCAATGCTGTCATCAAGCACAGGGGTCCTTCAGAGGTCCTGCCCCCACACCCTGAGGTCGAGCTGCTCCGCTCTCAGCTCATCCTGAAGCTACGCCAGCACTACCGGGAGCTGTGCCAGCAGCGGGAGGGTGAGGGTTCTGCAGCCTCCCCTTGGCTTCACCACTTGGTTTTGGGTGGGAAGGGGGCCTGGTGGTTCTCAGCGTTTGCTGTAGGGAAACAGGCTTGTTGGAGTCCCAGCTCTGATGTGGAGTGTGTTTCTCAACTTGCCTGCAGTTCCCACACCTGTAAGCTGGGGACCAAAATTCTTAGAGAAGGCATGCTTGGAGCTCACACCTGCCAGCTCTCAGGAGGCTCAGGCAGGATTTCAAATTCCAGGCCAGTCTGGGCTGCATTACCAGACACTGTCTTTAAAAAAAAATTACTCATGAGTCTCAGAATATAGTTTGGGAAATGAAGCCTAGGAAATAAGCACATGAAGAAATACCTACAGCTGTGCCTTTTTCTGTCCCAGTGGATCCTGCCGACCACTTCAGGTCCTTACCTTAGCAACTCTCTTGCCCCACAGGCATTGAGCCACCCCGAGAATCTTTCAACCGATGGATGCTGGAGCGCAAAGTAGTAGACAAAGGATCTGACCCCCTGCTGCCAAGCAACTGTGATCCAGTTGTGTCACCTTCTATGTTTCGTGAAATTATGAATGACATTCCCATCAGGTATAGGTCCACAGCTCAGCTGCCTGGTCCTTGCGCCAGGTCACATGTAGGAGGGCTCTAACTCTTGCCTATTTTCTAACTCAGGTTATCCAGAATCAAGTTCCGGGAGGAAGCCAAACGCCTGCTCTTTAAATATGCAGAGGCTGCCAGGAGGCTCATTGAGTCCAGGTTTGACTTTCTCTGCCTCACACAATCAAAATGGGGTGGGGGAGGGGCAATGCATCTGGCTAATGCTCAGGCTTGTCATTGATGCCAAAGACAGGTGGGTGGTAAGCCTAGGGCTAGTGCCTGAGATGGTAGCAAGGTAGGAGGTGGGGAGGAGCAGCACAAAGTACAGCTTTCTCTTGCTATCAACCTGCAGGAGCGCATCCCCTGACAGCAGGAAAGTGGTCAAGTGGAATGTGGAAGACACCTTCAGCTGGCTTCGGAAGGACCATTCAGCCTCCAAGGAGGACTACATGGTGAGAGGGCCCCAGATACACACAAACAGCTGTCTTTCAACCTGATGAGTGCACAACATGTCACCTCAGTAGGTCTGTGAGAACAGTCTGTCTTTTCCTGTGTGTATCCGTATTACACCTAAGAGATGGCTTAGCAGTTAAGAGCACTGGCTGCTCTTCCAGTTGATTGGATTCAATTCCAGCACCCACCTGGGGCTTACAGCTGTCTGTAACTCCCATTATAAGGGATCTAATGCCCTCTTCTGGCTTCTGTGGGCACCAGGCATGCATTTGGTATACAGACCTAAGTGATGGTAAAATACACACACACACACACAAACTAAAGAACAGTTAGCCACCATCGGATTCAGTCCCTACTCTTAGCATACCCACAGCCCTTCTGTTCTCTGGCCTGTGCCTGTCACTCATCCATCTCTATCAGCACTTGCAATGGGCTTTCTTTTCAGGACTGTTTTTCAGACACATTTTACACATTACAATAGTAAGCATACTTGTCACGTGGTGACAGACGTAGGTACACTCCCTGTCCAGAATGACTTGTTCTCTTTACAAGAACTTAAAAGCACAACCTTTGAGTTTGCACCAACTCAGTTCTCTGGAAGGCAAATGCTGCAAGGTGGGGGCCTGCCTGGCTTGCCTCTTTCTCCACCAGTTATCTTGGGTTCTGCTAATGTAACTGCAACAAAAACTACAGCCATTCATTAGTCGCTTACATGACAGGGGCTTGGTGGATCAAGGGAATGACAGACTATTCACGATGTCCTATTTACTAGCTTCAATTCCCTTGAATTGAAGATTCAGAGTCCAAGCTACATAGCTAGTAAGCAGTAGTGCCATTTACAAAATTGGGACATCTGGGACCCAACAGCCCCACAGAAGTTCTGCCTGCCAGCCCTTTTGCCACCAGTGTCCTGACCAGGGCTTTTCTCCAGGACCGCCTGGAGCATCTGCGGAGGCAGTGTGGGCCCCATGTCTCCGCTGCAGCCAAGGACTCTGTGGAAGGCATCTGCAGCAAGATCTACCATATCTCCCTGGAGTATGTTAAACGGATCCGAGAGAAGCACCTCGCCATCCTCAAGGAAAACAACATCCCAGGTAGGTCCCAAATAGCGAGCCAGCTGCATTGCCATCTAGTCTCTGTCCTAGGCCCTGGTTGAAGGAACATTGTGAGACTGTGCCTCAGAGCCTAGCACTGGACTGACTTGGAAGAAGCTATTTCTTGGGAGTAATGTTGGGTAGAATCTGCTATGTTCTTTGGCTCTGAGGTGTTAGTGCTCCCTTGGGAAATGAATAGAAGAGAGAATAATGAGCCAGAAGTTGATGAAAGATGGGCCAGTTAGTTAAGCAGATCTGGGTCATATCTGTTCCCTAAACTTTTGCTTTCCCCAGACCCTAGTGTAATAGTACCTGCTCTGACAATGTGAACATTCATAGCAAAAAAACTACACAGGCCCCAAAGATCCTTGCATAAGCAAATTTAACCAGACAAAGGCCACTGTTTTCCTACTTCCAATTTGTCTGGCAGGCCTAAGGTTTTGCAAATCTGCTTCAATGTTGAGTGTGTTGATATATGCCATCAGTTAATGCCAGTTGCCTGATGGTTTTTTAATGGCTTTGTTTCCTTTGTGGTAGAAACTGTTTCATTACCTGATCTGTGTAAGCACTGGCACAATGGGTGCAGAGTTGTCTAGAGTTAGACCACCCCTTACTGTCCTTCCCTGCCCACAGAGGAGGCGGAGGCCTCAGAGTTGGAGCCCCGCCTGGTGTACTGCTACCCAGTCCGTCTAGCTGTGTCTGCACCCCCCATGCCTAATGTGGAGATGCACATGGAGAATAGTGTGGTCTGCATCCGGTATAAGGGAGAGATGGTCAAGGTCAGCCGCAGCTACTTCAGCAAACTGGTGAGAGCTGGGGAGGCCCATGCTATGGTGTGAGTGGAGGCCTGGGGCCCTCCTTGACCACAGTTCTCAGCAGCTGGCCAGTGGTGAGGTCATGAGGTCACTGCTGAATCCCTTTCTGTCATACAGTGGCTCCTTTATCGCTATAGCTGTATTGATGACTCTGCCTTTGAGAGGTTCCTGCCTCGAGTCTGGTGTCTTCTCCGTCGGTACCAGGTACAGATCTGGGGCCGGGAGGACTCCCTTGAAGGGAGCACGGAGATTGAGCCTTACACTGACTACAGCTAATCTGCAGATGATGTTTGGCGTGGGCCTCTATGAGGGGACTGGTCTGCAGGGATCACTGCCTGTGCACGTCTTTGAGGTCCTCCATCGACTCTTTGGTGTCAGTTTCGAGTGCTTCGCCTCACCCCTCAACTGCTACTTCCGCCAGTACTGTTCTGCCTTCCCTGACACAGATGGCTACTTTGGCTCCCGCGGGTGAGATCCAGGGGTTGCTGGCCCCTTCTGCCTATAAAGATGTCTAGGGCATAGGTCTCACCTGAGCCTGCTTCTTAATGCTTAGGGCTTTGGAATCAGGCAATCTTGAAGGTAACCCGTCTTCACTATTTACCATGTGTGCACACTATTTACTGTGTGACCTTTGACATGCTGAGGAAGCAATGGGAGCCTACATTTTTCTGGCTTCATGGGCGGACATATAACAGACACTACCTAAGCTGTCAAGTAGGCTTCTCTGTGAATTGGCTTAGGTTTGGATTAGGAACCCTTGGCCAGTCACTGGGGGATGAGAAGGGTAAGGCAGACCTCAAAAGCAGCAGGGTGAGGAGCACAAATGACCAGGTAAACAGTAGGAAGACAGTGCTCACTGGAAGGAGAGATGCTGTGCTCATCAGCTGGGGAAGCCCTGGGTGTGGCTTCTGCTGTGGTGGCTCTGGACTCTAGTTCTTCAACTTAGTGAATAAGGCACACACCTAGTCTCTATCCTCAGGTTACCTATTCAAGGGACATAGTCATTTCCTTATCCTAGCACAATTAAGGATGAATGTTGGCCTGTGTCCTGACTGTGGTCATCTCTTCCTGGTGGCTGTCTAGAGGTGGGGGCAGTATGTGTGAGGGGCTGGGTGTTGGTGGGGCTACCATGCTCACCTTTCTGTAGGCCCTGCCTGGACTTCGCCCCACTGAGTGGTTCCTTTGAGGCCAACCCTCCATTCTGCGAGGAGCTGATGGATGCTATGGTCTCTCACTTTGAGGTGGGTGTGCTGCCAGCTGACGGGGGCAGGCAAAACTGCCTTCCAGGGCTGTACCTCATCTCCACCCTATACTTTCCCTCCCACAGAAACTGCTGGAGAGCTCAGCAGAGCCTCTGTCCTTCATTGTGTTCATCCCCGAATGGCGGGAGCCCCCCACGCCAGCGCTCACCCGAATGGAGCAGAGCCGCTTCAAACGCCACCAGCTGGTCCTGCCCGCCTTTGAGCACGAGTACCGCAGTGGCTCCCAGCACATCTGCAAGAAGTAGGTGCCCGGACAGCAGGGGAAGGAAGCCAGGTCAGGCTGGCAGGCTGGGTGAGCAGGCCAGTCTGTGCCCCATCTTCAGCAGCTGCCTTTGCCCACAGGGAGGAAATGCACTACAAGGCCGTCCACAACACAGCCGTGCTCTTCTTGCAGAATGACCCCGGCTTTGCCAAGTGGGGGCCAACGCCGGAACGGCTGCAGGAGCTCACCACTGCCTACAAGCAGTCGGGCCGCAGCCACGGCTCCAGCTCTTCCTCATCCTCTTCCTCAGAGGCCAAGGACCGGGACTCCAGCCGGGAGCAGGGCCCTAGTCGAGAGCCTCACCCCACTTAACATATCCTGCGGGGAGGAGGAGCCCAGGGGTGCTGTTACAGACTGCTGAGACTCAGTCCTCAGGGCTGAGCAGGCCCCAGGCCTTCCCCTGAGGTGGCAGCAGGACGTGGGCTGCCAAGGACATAGGAATATTATGGCTCTGCCAGGGCTCCCCCTCCCTGCTCTCATTCCCTCAGACTCACCAAGTCCCTTGTAAATAGGCCCATGCCTCCTCAGCCCCACACTGACCCTGTTGCTGCCTTGTTTCATTTGTAAAAGGAAATACAGAAACTCCCTAAGAGTGCGTGAGGGCCTTGGGGCAGGTGCCTCTCTGACCACTCCCTACCACATGTAGGTGCCCCTTATCAAGATCCCTAGGCTTTCATACCCATCCCTGGGTCCTCGCAGATCTGAGTCCCTAGAGGTGTCTGAGCTCAGCAGGTTGGAGGAGTCCAGAGCTCTGCAGCTGAGCCCGTCTGGCCAAGTCTGGGTCCTGTCTAAACCAGACTCACAGACTGCTAAAAGCTTTACAGTCGAGGCTCAGGCGCAAGTACAGCCTCAGAGGTTTAGTACTTGCCCTTTGAGCACAGGAAGCCCATGGAGAAAGCAGGGTTCTCTAGCTCAGTCCTCTGCTGAGGTCAGACGGGCCTGGCCTGTACTGGGACCACGGGAACAGGGGGGCCAGCTGACTGTGGAGCTGGGCAGCCTCCACTTGTTGAAACTTCTGCCTGCTTTCCTGGCCCTTACTTGGTCAGGTTATTAGCATGTGTACAAAGAGAGCTACAAGGGCTGGACTCTGGTCCCTTTATTGAGACTGAGGAGCCAGTGGGTCCATCCAAACAAAAATAAACTTCTCTCCCAAAGCCTGCCAGCAGGCTGAAGTGCCCAGCATGTCCTGGCTGGGGCCCATGGCTGCCCCACAAGAGCACAGGTTTGGCTCCTTTGGAGTCAAGGGATACTGACTGTCCAGTATCTGGAGTCCCTAAGTAGGACAGGAAAGTCCCTAGTCTCCAGGAGAGCTGGCCCCGATATCCAAGATCAGCGTTGGGCCCTTGCGGCTCAGTCATCCGTGATGGTAATGACGTCGTACTCGATGCCCTGGTGTTGCAGCTGTTGGATGTGTTCAGGCACTGCCTCCTCAGTGCCAAACAGGCCCTGGGCTTGGGCCATGGCAGCATCAGCCACCGCTGCCAGGGGAGGGAAAAGCACAGTAAGCCCAAGGCTTCAGGAGCTAGGCCTGGCCTCAGTTTCCTGGCTGTCAGTGTCCAGCCCCATCCATACCTGTAACAGCAGAATGTGCTGCAGCCTCAAGCTGAGCCTGGGTGACAAGCTGCTGGCCTGGGGATACAGGTACATACTGGATCTAGAGAAAGAAGTCAGTAAGAGTATAGTCGCACAGGAACCTCAATACCCCACCTCTGCCTTTCCCCTAAGTACCATACCTGGGACTCCTGCAGGAATGGGGTACCTTGCTCATACTGGATGTGTGTGATCTGGCCTTCCTGGACCTGGAGATAGGAAGCTAGCCAGTGACACTAGAAAGAGGCTGTGCAGCCTTCCTCCAAACCCTTCCTTGCCCCAGGCCTGGCCTACCTGGATATGATGGCCATCGGGGACCACAACATACTCCTGAGGCAGTAGGTGCTGTACGCCGTCCTGAGAGATGATATACTGAACCTAACAAAGGAGGACAAGGCAGGTGCTAGGGCTCCACTCAGTGAGAGCTGAGGTAAGTGGGCAGAGTTGAAGACAACTATGGACACTGGCCCAGGGAGTCTGGAAACTTGTAAGATGGGCCTTGGGTAAGGAGACTGGAGTTTACCTGGTTGTCAGAAGTCACCAGGTGCTGTACTGTCTGCCCATCTGCCGTGGTGATTTCCTGGATATAGGCAGCTTCCTCCTGTCAAGACCAAGCCCAACTTAGCCACAGTTCTTTCTTTATTCCTGTGTTCTGTGTTGTTTTTTGGTGTGTGTGTGTGTGTGTGTGTGTGTGTGTGTGTGTGTGTGTGTCCGCCCCCCACTCCTATATGGAGGCCAGGTGTGTGTGTGTGTGTGTGTATGTGTGTGTGTGCCCTGTGTGTGTATGTATGTATGTGTATGTGTGTGCCCCCACTCCTGTATGGAGGCCAGAAGGTCAGAACAGGGAGGGCATCAAGCATTGTTCTTCACCACTTTTTTCTTTTGCCTGCTCTGTCGAGGCAATCTCTCTCCATGAACCAGGAGTTCTGGCTTGGCTGGAAGCTACACAAACTCCAGGGATCCTCTCGTCTCTACCCTACTTGGATTAGCTGGGCTTCTAGGAGTGTAAGACGTGCCAGACACCTGGCTTGTAACATGACGGGAGCTGGGATCCAAATTCTGGGCCTCATGACGGTGCAAGGCTTCTGACCATCTGAAGCGCCTCTCAGTTCCCCTAGCCTTCGTTTTGTCTATCCCATCCTCTCTGCAGGGACTCCAGACCTTGCTCTTACCTGATTGGTTACTGTCTGTTCCTGGGCCACAAAGATGTGTTCCTGGCTCAGTGCCTGCTGTAGCCGCTCTGGACCCAGGACCCCATGACTGGATTGGAGGGCAGCTGGCAGAGAGGAGGGGAGCTCATTAGAGGGCTCAGAGAAGACATAAATGCCTCACCCCTGGGGTTCCCTTGGGCTGTGGTTCTAGCCTTTGGACCTGCCCTGTGCCCTGGGGTAGCTCACTGTGCAGTGTGGCCAGCGTTTCCTCTTCACTGTTGAGGATGATGGTCTGGGCTGGGGCTCGGGCTGTAGACGCTCCAGTCTTTCTCCCATCGCTGTTATGTAGCCGCTGGATGTGGAATTTGAGGTGCCCATTCCGGTTGAAACTACGGAGAGGGAAAAGTAGGTGTGAAGTGTCTCTACCGCGTGTGCATGGAAGTACCCCTACTCCTAGCCATCCCCAGCCTCACCGCTGCCCACAGAGGTGGCATGAGAAAGGCTTCTCATTGGTGTGTGTTAGCATGTGCCGCCTCAGATCCTTCTTGTTCTTGGAGGCGAAGCTACACTGGTTGCACTGGTGAGGCCTTAGGCTTGAGTGCTGCGCCATGTGAGCCTACACACGGTAGAGACCAGGCGTCAATGGGTCAGAATGGAAGGCAACAAGTCTCCACAAAAACTAAACGCACATGTCATGTCAGTGAGGAGCCAGACCAAAAGGACAGACCTGACTGAGACTGGTATGCCACAGGCAGAAGCCAGAGGCTGCGCCATTACACCACTTGGGTAATTCTGTCTCAGTTTGTGGCTTTGTGTTGTAACTTACTGGTGGACCTCCTGCATGCTAGGGCTCAGTCCTGTGAAACAGGGCCTTAGCCTTCCCATTGGAGGGTGGGGTTCTAGGCCCTGGCCCCTCACAGAGCTCAGAGGATGCAGCATGGGGAGGGATCTGGAAACTGGAAACCCTCTGGCAAGTGGAAGGAGCTCAAGAAATGATTCGGAAGCTGCTCTGCTGTTTGTTTTCACACCATCCCACCCTGGCTGTGAATGTCTGCCCTCCCACCATCCTCTAGCATCTTCAGTCTCCAATCTTGTCACTCTCTCTGTGCCTGTGCCCCATGGCTACTTCTGTTGTCTTCCTAGCACCCTATCTGATGCCTTGCCGCCCCGATCTATACTCTCCATCTTTCACACTGCGAACACAGTCTGGCATTAGTCACTTTTTATCTGACCGGGCAGCTCCCAAAGAGCTGGGATCTTGCTTAGTCAACTATGACCCTAGAGGGGAACAGAGGGCTAGGGTTGAGATGCTCAATAAAGGGTTCTTAAAAATAAGTGACCACAAGAATGAAGGCAGAGGCAAAGGGGAGGGGGTTGGGGTTGGGTTAGCACCTACCCGGACCTCAGGCCACTGTCGAGCACGGAAGGGGCAGTCAGGGCACTTGAAGGCAGCAGGCCCAGCGTGGGCCCGCTTGTGACTCTCCATCTCTGCTCGGCCAGCAAAGGCCTCTGAGCACACCTTGCAGGAGAACTTCTTTGCTGACAAAGCTGCTGCAGATGGTGGGGAGGTGGGTACTACCAGGCCTACAGTGTTGCTAGTTGCAGGGGGTGGGGTGGAAGAGCTCTGGGGGCCTCCCACATGGTGGCTCTTCACTGGAGACACAACCTCAGGACCATCTCTGGGCGGCCCTCCACACTGCAGCAAGGGCCACTTTGCTCCAGAGGCCAGAGCATCTGGACTTGGGAAGGAGATGGAGCCATCTGCAGTCAACTGTAGAAAAACCCACAGCATGAGGTGCTGAGGAGGGGCAGAGGCAGGACATTGGGTGGGGTAGCCACTCCCAATACTCACCTCAATGTGGTGCAACTGGGTCCCATCAGCTGCCATGATGTAGTGGGTGCCAGCCTGGGCAGCCTCCCCAGGAGCTTCTTCACTAAAGGCACAGAGAGTGGAGGTATGAGGTGGGGTTCCAGAAAAGGATGAAAGGCTACAAGAATCCCTTCACCAAGCAACAGTCAAGCTGAAGAAGCCGGAGTGAATGTAGGTCTTGTTCAACCATTTCTACCCGGCCTCTTACTCTCTCTCCCATAAATGATTACTAAGAGCTCAGTGTTTCACCCGACTCAAGGGGTGACCCCCATTTCCCTTGGTATGGAGAAGACAGCACTCCAGGTATCCAGCTCAAGTCTGGCCAAAAGGGACTGGAGGCGAGGCCAGCAAACAGCAGGGAACAGAATGGAGCTGCTACCCAAGCAGAGAGGGCAGAGGCTGAGAGGCAGTGTGCTCAGATGCTGGCTCAGTGCTCCTGGCCCTCATTACAGCACAGGTCAGAGCTCCTCAGGTGGCCCAAGAAGAGTTCAGTGGGCAGAGAAACACCTGTCAGTCACAGATTTGCACCAGAGGGAAGCTAAGCAGTTTCAGGCAGTCCATCAACAAAGGAGTCCACACTTGTTCAAGAACTCAGGACAGGGAGTTCATTGGGGTGGAGAGCTGGAGAGATGGTATAGCACCTGAGAACACTGGCTGCACTTGCCAAGGACCCAGGATTGTTTCCCAGCACCCACAGTCATGGGGGGATCCTATGCCCTCTCATAGGGGGAAAAGGCACATAGCGTTGGGAACCAGGGTTCCAAGCCTCATCTAAGCATCTGACCAAACCTCACTAGCTTGCCTCCACATCTGCAAAAGCAGCGAAACCTGGATCTTGTGGACACTAACTAGGCAAGACCATTAGTGCAAAGTTCCCAGAACAGCCAATGACCAAAGAATGGCAGCTTCCCACCCTGCACAGGACACAATCTCCTGCTGCCCTGTCACTGTACAAATCAGGACTCTTGCCTCCTGCTAACTAGGCTGGAGTGGGGAACCCCTCTGAAAGACTGAAAGGAGTCAAGTTACCTGTAAGGTGTGCCAGGAGCTGATGTCCTCTCTTCCAGAGGGGGTGCTGTGATGACACTGTAGCTGGCCCCACCAAATGGGGCAGATGGCAAGGCAATCTGCTGTAGGTCAGGGGGGGCTAGCTGGCTCTCAGCGGCCACACTGCTCCCTGGTTCTCCCACATGAAGTGTCACCACCTGCTGAGTGCTCTCTTCAGGGGAAGGCTGTCTACCAGTAGATGTCAACTCTGCCTCCACGCCCTCTGACTTCACTACAGCCACCTGCAGTAACACCAATGGGACAGAGCTGCTGTCCAAGGATGTCCTCATCACTTAAAGCTCACCATCCTATCAGAGCCTTCGCCATCACCACTCATTTACACATCCCAAGTACGTCTTAAAACACACTCAGCAGGGCACGGTGGGGCACGCAAGCCTTTACTCCCAGCAATCAGGAAGCAGAATCAGGCGGATCTCTGAGTTTGAGACCAGCCTGGTCTACAAAGTTAAGTTCCAGGGGAGTTGGAGCTGTTATATGGAGAAACCTTTTTCTCCAAAAAACCAAACCAACAAATAAATCCCAGACATCCCAAGAGTTCTTGCAAACTTGGAGAGATGGCTTAGAGGTTAAGAGCTTTTCCAGAGGTCCTGAGTTCAATTCCCAGCAACCACATGATGGCTCATAACCACCTGTAATGAGATCTGGTGCCCTCTTCTGTCCTGCAGGGACACATGTAGACAGAACAATGTGTATATAATAAATAAATAGAGAAATCTTAAAAAAAAAAAAAAAAAAAAAAAAAAAAAAAAAAGGGAGGGGGCAACAGGTAATTCAGACTGAACCTTCAGACAGAAGTCTAGCCTCTATGTAATTTAACAGAATTATAAAGTAGGACCATAAACTATACCTCTATCAGAGTATATACCTTTTTTGGTTTTTCAAGACAAAGTTTCTCTGTGTAGCCCCAGCTGTCCTGGAACTCACAGGGATCTGCCTGCCTCTGCCTCCTGAATGCTGGGAGTAAAGGCGTGCACCACTACCACCGGGCCAGATTATATTTCTTGAGAGATACAAGATGATATTATGAAGAATGGCATGTGCACATAGCAGCCAAGCTGTGTATCACACCTGAACAACATCACTGAGCCTGTGTTAGTCTGCAGCTAAGCAAAATCCTTGCAATCTCTCCTTAGCCCACTACCTGGCTGTCTGAGGGTGATTTGCCTGTATGTATGTCTGTGTACCACACATGTCTAGTGACTTCACAAGCCAGAAGAGAACATTGGATCCCCTGTAGCTGGAGTCAGACAATTGTGAGCTGCCATGTGGATACTATGTATTGAAACTGGGTACCCTAAGGTCTTAACGCTGAGCTGACTTTCCAGCTGTTTTCTTTTGAGAGTCTCATGTATCCCAGTCTGGCCTTCAACTCCTTATGTTCCTGCTTGCCCTGCTCAGGCGCTGGCATCACAGGTACACACTCTACCTGGTGCACAGAGCTGGGACACAGAGGTGCTTCAGAGATGGAAACATGAGGATGGACCAGGGGGAGGTGTGTGGGATGTGAGATGGCATCAAGGCTGCTGAGACAAGACAGAGCTCTGAGCTAGACAAAGCCTTGGGTGATCTGGCTGCAAGTGGTGTTTAAACAGGAAGCTGCTTTAGACCCCAGAGAAGCCCCCATAGGGGCAGCAGACACGGTGAGAAAAAAGCCAAACAAGAACATGAGAAGTGCATGGAGCAACACGTACCCCTCAGCACAGAAACGGAGTGGGGTCTGAATGAAAATGGCCCCACAGGCTCATCTATTTCAATGCTTAGTCACCAGGGAGTAGAACTCTGAAAAGATTAGGAGGTGTGGCCTTGTTGGAGGAAGGGTGTCATTGGGGGTGGGCTTTAAGGTTTCAAAAGTCCCTGCCAGGGCCTGTTGCTCTCTATTTCAGGTGGTAGATCAAGATATAGCTACTGTTAAGCAGCATGTTCCCTGCTATAATGACAAGCCTCTGAAATTGTAAGCAAGCCCTCAATTAAATGCTTTCTTTTTATAAGAGTTGCCTTGGCCATGGTGCCTCTTCACAGCAACAGAACAGTGACTAAGACTGGTAACTAGACAGTGCACTGGGAAACACTGTCCTCCTTCAAGTTTGCCCACCAGGTTTAGGTCGATCTGTCCCCACCAGGGCAGGCTGGAGTCACTACTCTCTTGTACGGTACATTCAGCATTGCTGGCATGTCTAATAGTTGGGCAGGGGAAGTCCTGGGTTCTCACCTGCAGGGCTGTGGCCCCCAGCTCCCGCTGGGAGCTCATGTTCAACAGCAGATCCAAGGCTGTCTGAGTGGCCATCGCAGTGGACTCCTCAGCTCCTGGGTGGGGGGAGACATGGGCTTGAGAACAGGTTGGACACCTGCTACCCAATGCCACCCTTGTTATCTTCCTACCCTACTCCCCCACCCCCGCCCAAAAGGCTCACCTTGCTGGTAGATGATTGTGGCACCTCCTAGGGCATCAGGGCAGAGTAATGGGGGAGTCTCAGGTGACTGGAAAGGTGCTGGCTCTTGGGGGACCTGGGGAGGGGAATAAGTCAAACCTGAGGGATGGCCAGACCCAAGTACATTTCCCAAGCACATGTGATGTCATCATTTCCCACAAGGCCCTTGTTCAATTTTTTTTAAATGATTTATTTTTATTTCATGTGTATTTATGTTTTGCCTGCATGCATGTCTGTGAGAAGTTGCTGGGTCCCCTGAAACTAGAATTACAGGCAGTTATGAGCGGCCATGTGGGTGCTGGGAATTGAACCTGGGTCCTCTGGAAGAGCAGCCAGTGCTCTTCACCGCTAAGCCATCTCTTCAGTCCCTCACTTACTTTTTTTAAAGTTATTTACCAGCTCAGAGGAATGGGATGGTGAGGCTCAGATATGTGAAGGGCTGGGACATGTCCCCAAGAGCACCGACTCCAGTACTATCAGTGGGGGCCACCTTCCTAGGACCACTGGGAGCTCCCACGACGGAATGCTAGCTGCCTTCCCTAAATCCAATCCATCCTCTGCTTTAATAAGGTTACATTTATTTTGTGTGTTTGTGTACAGGCACGAGTGCACTTATGGACACCAGAGGACCACTTTGGGAAGTCATTTTTCCACTTCCCCTACACATGACTTGGGAATCTAAATCAGGTCAAAAGGCTTGGCAACAAGCACCCGACTTGGCTAACCCATCTCACAAATACCTTCACCTTCTTTCTTGTCAACAGTACTCTGAGTTCCATTAGGGAAGGCAGTGTGCCATCTACAAGATGATACGTCCCAGCATCTCATGGCTCTAAAAGTGTAGCCATGTAACTAAGCAGTCACTTCCAGTAAGGTTCATAAGGAAGACGTAAATAGATGACAGGAAGCATCATTTTTTACCATCTCCCAGCCTTTCCTTTTGCTTACTGCCTGGAATGTGGCTGGGAAGGTGTTCCTAAAGTCATGCTGGACCATGAGGGCAACCATGAAGACCAAAGACAGATCCTAGGATGCTGTTCGAAAATATTCAGCTTGCTCCCTGACCACCAGGGTTGGGGCCAGAGCAGCTCAGGACTGCTGAGCTTTGCAATTATTTCACATCACAGAAAAACAAGCTACTGCAGTAATTAAGCTACTGGTCTATTTGCTGTCCAGATCAGCACTGGAAAGCTACGCTCCTCTGAGCTTAGAACTGTATCATAACTTGGCTGGTGTCTACCACAGCGACGGAGGCAGGGGGGTCACCCTGTTGGATCACAATGTGCAAAGGAGACAGTTTGTCCCCACTGTGTGTGCTGCCTCCTAGCAGGACCTACCTGGGGTCCTGGCGAGCTGGGGGGTAGGCCAGGGGCCCCAGTGTGCTGCTGCTTCAGCTCTTCTATCTGCTGCAGAGAGAAGAAGGGGCGGCGACGGGAGGGGGGATCCTCAGGGTGGCGCCGTCCCCATTCCTCAAAGCTGTTTGCATGTCGGCATCGTACGTGCAGGCGCAGGTTCTTCTTGTGGCGAGTGCTGAAGTGGCAGTACTCACAGGCAAAGGGCTTGGCCCCTATGGGCATAGGGGAATGTTACAACCCATGCAGCTCTCCAAGAGGCTGCCTTCTGGCCCCAGGGAACACTAAACTTATTTCAGCAAGTCATTACCACGCTTGCACAAACACTGCTGTCCACTCTGGTGGACTAGAGCAGGAAAGACCAGGGACACCTCCACATTTAGCTTTTCTGATAGGATTAACTCTCCTTCCCAACCATGACACAGTAGACACCTCCCATTTCCCTCTTTCATAACTAGGGCAGAGCCACTGATGCTGGGCTCAGGAGCAAGGCAATGCTACAGGAGCTATCTGTGGCTTGGGCTGTTGAGAGGGACAAAGAGAGCTGAGCTCTGACTGGGGTGTTGGGACTGGAGAGCTGGCCTGACCTGTGTGCTTGACAGCCACATGGGATAGCAGGAAATCCTCACGGAAGGTTCGGTAGGGACAAAAGCTGCATTTGAAGGGCTTGTCGCTAACATGGGACAGCTGGTGGTTCAACAGTGCCTTCTTGTCATCACAAACAAACTCGCAGAACTCACATTTGAACCTGGAGGCAGTTTACAGGGCGCTCAGAAATAGGAGGGGTTCCTTCCCAACCCAGGGACCTCGAGTGGGGACATACCTGCGGTTGGCAACAGCTTGGATGTGTGTGAGCAGGTGCATTTTGAAGGTGTAGCGCTTCTTAAAGGACTTTCCACACTGAGGGTGGGGAAGGTGGAATTAGATGGGGATGGCCCAGAGAAGGCCCTGCCTGCGGCCACCGCTCTGCCCTGGCCCACCCACCTTGTCACACATGTGTGGCTTCTCAGTGCTGTGAGTCTTCATGTGCTGTGTTAGTCGCTTTTGCATGGGGTACACACGGCCACATACCGGGCAAGGGAAAGAGCTCAGCTTTGGGGTCTGGGAAGGTATAACGAGAGGTCAGAGGGAGAGAGAGGGAGAGACAGAGCAGGGAGCTCTCACCGCCTGGTCCATCGTCCAGGGCCCTTCCCAGGCCAAAGCCCCATACTCACCGGATCTGGTCTCTTCTTTCTGGGAAAGGAGAAACCAAGTGTCACACCACAGCTTCCCATGGCCATCCAGTCTCAGTCCTGACCACCTTTCCTTGTTACCCATGCCCTCTTCTGAACCCATGGAAACCAGGAAGAATGCTAAGGCTCCACAAGTGACACACTCTGTGCTGGCTAAGCAGGGTCATGGTCTTCTGCCCTCCATTCACAGAACACATTTTTTTTTGCAACTAGGAGATCCGAGAATCCCCATGGGGAAAATCTTGGAGAACAGATTCAACCTGGCGACTGGAATCCTAGCAGGCCACACAATCCCTTCTCTTTCAAGAAACCTGCAGCATCGTGGGAAACTGTCACACACCTTGGTTCCAGGACCCCACTGGTCTACCCTCTGCTCACAGGTCACATGCCAAAGAAGTCACAGGCCTAACTGGAGCTCACTGAGCAGCTACCAGGCCTGAAAATATGACTTGCTCAGTCCTAATCTGCTTTTAGCACTGGGGGTGGGTTATGGGGGGCTGCACCTGACCAGCATAAGACCTTCTAATCACCTATGAACCCCTGTAGTCACACAACTTCCTTCAGACCCCTCAACAACTGTCTCTACTTTCCAGATGAGAAACTAAAGCTCCCTTGAAGGAAGAGCCGGACTCTGGCCCTGAGGATTCTGGGACCAATGGTCATGTAGGATTCACCTTGCCTCTCTGAATGTTTGTAACACCATGTGAATGAGATCTGACCAGAGCAGGTGTGCCACAGAGGACCTATGGTACTTCTGCCCACATGTTCTCCCTGCCTAGACCCCAGTGCCCCTGTGTAACTCACTGACCGGTCCCGGCTGTGCACGGCCGCATGTCGGATGACATCCTTCCGGTAGACGCTGGTGTAGCTGCATTCATCACACTTGTAGGGCTTGCTACCCACATGGTTGAACATGTGCTCCTGGGAGAGACAGATGGGGCTGGAGGCTCTGTGTCCCCTCCCTCTTCCTCACCCCCAGCCCCACCCACTTGGGTGAGTGTGGACAGCAGAGCTTGCTGCCTGGCTGGGGACTCTTCCCGAGACCCTTGCTGTGCCAGCCTTGGTGCTGGCTTATCAACTGACCAAAAAAGGAAAGGAGGGCTCAGAGGGAAGGAACCTTGTGACAGACAGCAGGAGTGGGGGCTGGGCAATGTGGCTCTATAGCCCATGCCTTATGGGACAGTCCCAAGGAGCCTAGAAAACTACTCCAGGTCTGTGTGTTCTGTGTGGGAGGAAGCTGTAGCATATGGAGAAAGCACAGGACTGTCCACCAGGGCCTGAAGGACACGTCTACACTGCACCTTGCCACAGCATGGGTACAGCCAAGATTCTGCAGTAAACTTGGTATAGTCAACATCTGGAATCTCACTCGGGCACAAAATGACAAAAAAAAAAAAAAAAAAAAAAAAAAAAGGCATGGACTGCTGTTGGCCCACATCTCTGGAGTGAGGCGAAAGGAGCGGAGCGTTTCCCTGAGACATACCACTGCCACCTGCTGGAAGGACTCAAATACTGTGAAGGAACCACCTACCTGGCCAGTCCGGCAGTGAGAATAAGCATGTCTGCACTATCTCTAATGGAACTGTACCTTTCAAAGTAAGGTCTCACTCAAAGGACACCTGTCAACTGTCTGTAGCAGCCCTCCACAGGCCACCATGTCCCAGTATTCTTTACAAGCTGGATGGCAGAAGTACATAGGCAACTCCACACCTTCCTTCTGTGTGACGCCCTGGACAACATACCTTGAGTGAGGACCAGCGGCGGGAGCGGTAGCTACATTGCAGGCACTTGAAGAGCTGTGGGTCACCAGCTTCATGGGAATTAACATGGAAGCGCAGGTCCTCAAGGGACAGGAAGCGGGAGCCACATATGCGGCATAGGTAAGGCCTGAGCAGTGGCTTGGGGGACTTGTAGTAGTACCTGCAGGAAGAGGTGGAGAGGCCACTGGCTGGGCTGCAGGCCCAGGAAACTCCCCCAGCCTGTCAAGCTCACCTGTGCAACACTCTACCTACTTTCGGTATTTTTTCCCTAGGAACCTCCTGGAGGGCCGCCCTCGGCGGCGGGGTGGGGCATCGGATTCATCCTTGCAAGAGTGGGCTGTGTTGTCAGCATCTGACTGACTCACACCAGATTCCACCGGGCCCCTCCCCATCTTGCCCCAGAGGTATCCTGGGCCCGAGGAGCTGGGAGCCTCGAGATCTTGCAGTTCTGGAGAGCTCTGTGTGCTCTGGGAACTCACCAGAGGCTCTCCTACACCTGTCAAGACACAAAGATCACAGTCAGTCACACACTCCAGGACCAGAGGCCAGCCAACTCCCAAAGCTGACCAGTGATGGGCACATCCAGTCACAGAATGGACACAGGTAGCACATGGTCAAAGGACAGTGCAGACATCACCCTGCTTCTGACCTACTTAGCACAGCACAACAGAAATGGAACAGTATCTCAGCAACAGCCCAGACGTCCAGGTTCTAGCCTCAGCAACCTCACTGGTTGGCTGTGTACCCACAAAGGCCCTCCCTTCCTGAGTCTGATCTGTTCCATCTCATGACTGGTCTAATGACCCACAGGGACACTGCGGATTTGGGAGACAACAGTGACTTGGACATTGGAATACCCTTGTGAGGCTGGTGACCCAAGGGAGGATCTATGGCGAGAGGACAGTTTATAAACTCTCCGCTTTGGAGCCTGTCCTGGAACAAGCTCTTACAGATCAGGCTGGTCTCTAACTAACTCACAGAGATCTGTGTGCCTCTGCCTCCTGAGTGTTGAGATTAAAGGCATTTGCCATCACTGCCTGGCATGAAACATTTTCAAACTGTTTAAAAATACTATTCCAAGGAGGGCTAGGACAATGGCTGTGAATGATGACTCAGTGGTTAAGAGCACTGGCTGCTCTCCCGGGAGTACCCACATTCAATTCCCTGCACTCATGGCAACTTACAACTGTCTAAATCCAGTCCCAGGGGATCTGATGCTTCCAGACACTGCATGCACAAGGTAAATAGACATTCATATAGGTAAAAAACCCAAACAAGTAAAAATAAGTAGAAAAAACAAACAAACAAATAAAAAACGCTACTTCAAAGCTGGAGGTGCTTGACTCAGGGTTAGAGCACTTGCCTGGCATGCACAACACCACGGGTTGCATCCCAGGAACCATCAATGAGTTTTACTACTTTAAATATTAAGGATGGGAGCCAACTAGTGTGACCCCCACTAATCTCAGAACTTAGAAGGCAGGCAGGTGGATCTTTGACTTCGAGGTCTCACCACTCACAGACCCCGGGCCCTGAGAAGTCTTCAGCCCCTTTTCCAGACCTAAGCGCTCACTCAGTGTCCATGCATTAGGCGGAGAGAGTTAATGCCAGTTCCAGCTGCAGAGGGAACGCCAGGCTTCTCAGGATTTGAGTGAGGACACCTGAGACCTGGCCCTGGTCAGTCTCAGCCAAGGTTAAACATCTGAGTTGTTAGTTTATGGTGACTGCAGCATGAGCATGAAGAATCTAGAACCTCATCTCTTGGATGTGGGAGCTGAGAGTTGATCCAGGGTCCTGTTAGACTGAACCACCTCCTCCAGCCCCCAGGGCCAACTTTTATTCCTTAGAGTGATTTTTAATCCTAATGTTCAGTTGACAATTTTGGTTTTGCACATTAAATATCAATAGTCTTGTTCTCTTGGCAAAAACAAAAAACAAATAAACAGAACGAATGGGTATAAGGGCTTAGTGAATAAATAAGCGAAGTCCTCTGCATCCAGCCTGCCACCTGAAATCAATCAGCAGGCCACACAGCGTGAAAGAGAACCAACTCCCATAAGCTGCCTTCTGATCGCACGTGCTCCATGTAGCATGCTTGTGCACACACAAATATGTACAAAATTTTCTTTTTTCTTTTTTTTTAAAAATGTTTTATGTAGGAGTGTTCTGCATGTATACCTGCGTGTCAGAAGCAGGCATCAGGCTGCAGCATTATAGATGGTTGTGAGCCACCATGTGGTTGCTGGGAACTGAACTCAGGTCCTCTGGAAGTAAGGGCCTCTGGTCAGCTTAGCCACTGAGCCATCTCTCCAGCCCTTGTTTTTGTTTTTAATTAAGAACGATGCAGACTGGAAAGTCTCCTTTGGTGTGCCGTACAAGTGTGATGTATGTGGGATGGATGGTACATGTACCTGTTCTTGTACCAGAAAGGCCACAGGAGGCTATCAGGTCTTCCGCTCTTTGCTCTTTGCCTATTCACTTGACACAGTCTCCCCATGAAGCAGAAGCTCCACACTGATTGGCTGGCCAATGAATTCCCAGGATCAATTTGTTTGTGCACCTCCAACACTGGGAACATTGGCACACATAGCCACCTCAAGCGTCCCTGATGTGGGTACTGGGCCTTGAACTCTTGTCATGTTTTCACAGCCATTTCCCTGGCCCTGGAATCAGAGTCATCCCTGCTTGTTGTGTGTGAACACTGATGGATGGTCACACTTACTTTCCCACACTCTACAGTTCTTCTGGAGAGATTCCAGAATCTACCTCCAAACTGGACAGACACAGTGGCCACACAAGCAAACACTGTCACTCTCCACCATACACAAGAGACAGAGATCAAGGGGACAAAGTGGCACTCACACCCCTGTCAAGTCATCCCCGCTAGGAACACAGCAGCAACCAGGTCTTACTTTTCTCTTCTCATTTCAGCGCCATTTAAGGCTTTTATTGGTTCACTTACAAAGGCTCAAGCCCTTCTCCTGCTGTGATTAATTTGACAGTGGAAGGCATCTTCCTAAAGCCTAAACAATCACCAAGGCTGGGTTTCTGTGATGCCTGCAGTCAGCGGATTGAGACTGCTGTTTTGCAGTGTCCCAAGTACCCCAGAAGCATCAGGCAGCAGAGCCACGTGTGACCCACACACAGCCATCCCATGACCAAGTCTTACCATCATAGCAGTCTGCAGCCTCTAGACGGGGCAGCTTTCGGGGTCGGCCAGGCCTCCTTCGAGGTCTTGGGGTACTGGGGGTGGGACGCTGGAGCCGTAGCTGCCGGCCCCGGGGCTCATCCTCAGCTGGATTGTAGTCACTGTCCTCTGCAGAGACATAAAGGGCAGTGTCTAGATCCACACTCCTGACAAGTCCCACTTCCCCATCTCTTCTCTCTCTACCAGTGAGGTTCCTTCATGAGCCGCCTGCATCTCCCCCACAGAGGACTACCCTTCCTTTCCCTGTGCCTAACAATAGCTCACCTTAATTGTAAGCACAAAGAGGTACCTGGTTCTCAAGCCACTTAAGCTACTGGTAGAGTACAGGCAATGAGCACTGAGCCTACAAACTCCCAGACTGAACTGTCCAACCTGGTGGACAAGAGCCACGCATGGCCATTCAGCCAGGCAGTGGTGGTGCATGCCTTTCATTCCAGCACTCAGGAGGCAGAGGCAGATGGATTTCTGTGAGTTCGAGGCCAGCCTGGTATACAGAATGAATCCAGAACAGGCTCCAAAGCTACATAGAGAAACCCTGTCTTGAAAAAAAACATAACACACATACACACACACACACATACACACCCAAAACATGGCCATTCAACCGTAAAATGAGCCTGGTCCAATTCACAAAAACTTAGTTATAAGTGCATATAAGAACTCATAAAGTGCAGAAGAAAAAAGTAAGCAGCCAATCATGGTGGCACACACCCATAATCTCAATATTCAGGAAGAACAAGAGTCTGAGGCTACCAAGGGCTACATAGGAAAACTCCATCTCAAAAAATTAGGGGGTACAAAAAGGGACTGGAGAGATGGCTCATTTGCTGCTTTTGCAGAGGACCCAAATTCAGTTTCTAGTACCCATGTAGCACAGCTTACAACTGTCTGTAACTCCAGCTCCAGTGGATATAACACCCTCTCCTGGCAGCTAGAGGTATTGCATTCATCAAGACATGTATACCCACCCACACACAGGCATACACATAATTAAAACAAACTTTGTAGAAAAACATAGGGCTGAGGAAATGCCTACATCAATGAAGTACTTGTAGGCAGGCATAAAGATCTGAGTTCAGCCTCCAAGAAGTCATGTCAAAAGCTGTGTAGACAGTGGGTGCCAATAGTCTCTGCACCAGAGACACAGACAGGGGGTCCCTGGTACTTCCTGCCTAGCAAGAATAGCAGAAACAGTAAATTCTAGGTTCAGAGAGAGACCCTGTCTCAAAAAGTAAGGCAGAGGGCAATGAGGAAATCATTTGACTCAACCTCTGGCCTGCACAAGCATCCACACAAACAGTTAGGTGTACGTGCACGAAACATTTTACTGGTTTGACCTGGGGTCTCATGTAGCCCAGGTTGGCCTCTAACTATGTAGTGAAGGTGACCGTGAACTCCTGATCGTCCTGCCTGTACTTCAGGTACCACTGTGTCTGCTTTTACTAATAGTTTTAATGACTATTTTATACTATGTACTATGTACTTTAGATACATAGGTAAATAAATTGTGACTAATGAAGCTACAAAAAGTGATTGTATGTTTTTGTGGCCTGTTCCACAGCCTAACCTTCGTCTGTACTGGAGAGGCACTGGAGTGTTTCCCTCTAGGCAGGCAGGCAGGAGCTTAGTATTTGTAGATGAGTGTGGAGACAGAGGCTACCTGGACAGTGGCTTACCCTCTAGATCGTCAATGGCCCCAGCATCCACAATGTCATCTTCTTCCTCCTCCTCTGGTCCTTCCTCCTCTGTGGTCTTGGCAGATGTGCCCCACTTCCGCAGACGTCCCCTTTTACCTGCTGCTGCTGCTGTTGGGGCTGCTGTAAGAATAAAACAAGCTGCTATGTCTGGCCGTGTGTCCTCCCCCATCAGGCCTAACTGGCAGGCGTAGATGAACCTGGGCGGAAGTGGCGCTCCCTCATGTGGCGGAGCAGCGTTGCCTTGGTACTGCTCCGGTACTGACACATCTTGCACTTGAACTGCTGCACAACTACCACCTCCATCATGGCCTCCAGGCTCTGCAGGTCCAGCTCATCAGTGCCAGAGGCTGGCAGTGGCTGCGCTAGAGAGCTGGGCTCTCCCTGGGTCTCCTCAGGAGGCTCGAGGCATGTAGATGTGGATGTGGGGCCATCGGCCATGGTTTCAATGGCCGCCAGACTATTGGCCAGGGTGGAAGCAGACACTGGTGACGTCATGGGAGCACCTGAGGACAAGAGAGAAAACAGAAGGCATGACCGCCCATGAGCTTCAGCTGCTGTTCCCAGGCAGGCCCAAATTCCCCAGAGGCCACCTTACCAGAGGCCAGGGCGATGTCTAACCCTTTAGGGTCATATGGACCTTCTACTATGATCTATTACCAGGCTCCCTAGGACTGTCAAGGGTTCATACCATCATCTGGGCCCTGCAGGATCAGGAACTGAGTGGTTTCAGCTCCTCCTTCTTCAGCACTGGTCACAGTGATACATCCTGGCAGAAAAGGCAGAGAGCGATGATCCTCAGAGGGATCCACACTCTTGGGCTCTACTTTGCAACTGGAGAGCAGCTGCATCACCCCCTTGAATTATGGGTATTTCCACTGCAGGCTGGTGGGAGGTCTGGTGAGGCGATGAGCTACCCCAGCTGCCCAGGTTTGACAAATGGGTCTAGAATGTCTTCCTCTGCCCTCTCCACACTTCCCCGGGATACAGATCCTGCACTATCTTTTTCAGAGTGCTTCTCGGACCATGCTGGAGCTTTGTGAGGCGCCGAGGCCTCTGTGCACATCACTAACCATAAAAGACCCAGCACAGTGGCTTGAACTCAGGGTCACCTATCTGGGCTTACTGCCCAGACCACCCTCCACTTATCAGTGTCACTGGGTAAGTCATTTTTGTGTCCGCTGTACCTTTAATTCTCATGTGGGCAAGGTTAATGACAGCCATCTCATCTGGGGGTCACTATAAGATCTGTGACCTTCTGTGTATCAAGTGTTTATAATTGCTCCCAGCACAAAGCCAAACACAACTGCTTTTATTTTTAAAAACTTGTTACTGTTGCGTGTTCATTGTGTATATATGGGCATGTATATGGAAGCCTGAAGAAAAACTTTCTGGAAATAGTTCTTTCCTTCCACTGTTGGGTGGATTCAGGAGTGGTTATCAGGCTTGCCTGGCAAGCACTTTCACCAGCTGAGCCAGCTTACTGGCCTGGCTACAACTGTCTCTACTACTGAGCACTATGATATCCAGGCATTATACTAAGAACTCACTGTGGCATACTGTTTGATCTTTGTGTTATTTACCACTAGGAAACAGCTATCAGTTCCCCTTACACACTCCACAGTAAGATAATAACCTTCATTCACACAGATGGCTGTAGGATTTTGCATACCATACCCTCTCCTTACTCACTCTGGATGAGGTCTGGGCCGATGGTAGACTCAATGATCTTGTCAATGGCAGCACCTAGGTCTGAAGAGGAAGCTGCACAGTCTGATACCAGCATGCTGGGATCTGGGAGAACACTGGAATGCACCAGGGCTGGGGGGCCACCTGGCACCTCTGCCACTGTTCCCCGGGACACAGAAGATGAATCAGGGAGGTAGCCATGAGGCAATGGGTCTGTTGAAATGCTCTCAGACACCTCCTCCTAGGAGCAGGAAGCAGGGGGCAGGTTAGGAGCTAGGGATGGGGCAGGACAGAGCAGCCTATAGATCCCCAAGAACAAAGCAAATAAAGACACCCACATTTCCACCCCAAAGGTCTGGGGGAGCTCTCCAGGCACTGAGAGCCCTAAAGCCCATGGATGTAGTCAGGCACTACCCCAGGGCTAAAAGAAGGACCTCTCTGATCACACACCACAGCTGGGCTTTTGCATGAATTGCTCTCTGCCAACTGTTCATCTGCTACCTCCTCCAGGAGGCCAAGCTGGACCCTACTTAGGACTTTCTCCACAGCAACTTTGTCACCTCCACCACACTGGTAATGATGACAGGTTGGTCACACTCCCAGGGAAGCGGTCCCAATAATGGACCCAGGTGCTCCACCCAAACCTATCACACTCCTGCACAGCTGTGTCCTCTGTAAGGACCTGGACCACTCCTGTCCTGTCCCTAGCTGTAACCCCGTAATCTGGGATATGTTTAGACTCAAAGGAGGTCCATTTCTGCTGACTTAATGAAACCCTAAACTGCACATCAAGGGCCACTGCTTAGGATTCTGCATCAAGTGGTACCCGATAAAACCACTATCTAGCAAAATGACTCACTAAGGAGATAAACATACTTCTCTGACAGAGGGGTGAGGTGAGGGCTAGAACCTGGGTAGCTCACTCAAGATCACAAAGTATCGGTCAGGAAGAGTTGGCTCTGGGTGTTTTTCCCTTACAGCCTAGCACCCATAGAATCGGGCATTTCCATTCCATTTGACAGATGGGAAGACTAAGGTTACTGTGAGATGCATCACATCAACATTTGAACCAGGAAGGGCTGACAGTGCATGAGGGCTCTGGTAGAATCCTGGCTCTGTCCACATGCTCTGCCTCAGTTTCCCTTTTTGCAGGATGTGGAAACAAGTGGTTTTTGGTATGTCCCTTAACTATGGGGTTAGGCAAAACAAAACAACACAAAACCTACTACAGCAGTTTGTCATGGCATGGCCTCTGCCTCAGAAACAACAAATATTTTCTACAAGTAACTTTTGCTGGATGGTTCCCCTGCCCACACCGTCCTGCCTGGTTCATACCACAGAGCAGCTGCCACTGTCCGAGCTCTGCCCCACGCCAGAGTCGTCGGCCTCGGGTAATCCTGTGGCCGTCGCCGCGTCGCTGCTGTCCGCGGACACGGCTTCCGAAGTGCCCACACCCAGGCCGCTCTCAGAGGGCTCCTCGGGCTGGCCAGGCCGAGGGGCCGCGTCGCTACTGCTCTCCACCTCGTTCTCCTCCATTGATCCGGGGGACCGCCTGACAGCGACGCGCAGGGTACGAGACGTTCACTCTGCCAGAAGACATGACCATAGCTGCAACAAGTGGTCCACCTTTTGAGTGCGGCCAAGCTACACCCACCCAGATGCATCGGCGTGCCCATTCCGCAGATGCAAAGACTGAGCATCCGCCGAGACGGGGCGGGGTTTCCTCGAGTCCTGGTGGAAAGGGAAGCTTCCAGAAGAGGACAGGGAAGCCTCGCCTCTCAAGCTAGGGTCCCTTCGGGAAAGGTGGTCGCGGCGGGTGGTCGCCGCCCTTTGCTCCTCCCAGAGGCGTGGATCACCCTCCGAACCAGGGCGGCCACAGGGGTTCAGCCCTCCGGACCCCGCGTCCCCTCGGATGAGGAGCCAGTGGTACAGCCCGCAGGCCCCCGGGGTCAGTGGTTTGCTCCCCCTCCCCGGGCTCCCCTGCGGAGGGGGCTGACAGCGACGGTCTCGGGGCTTGGTGACTCGGGGCTGTCCCCGGCGCTGCCTGAGCTCCAGGCCCGACGCCATCTTGTGGCGGTGCCGGGTTTCCGCTCAGGCAAATGCGAAAGCGGCTAAAGGGCCTGGGACCCCGGGGCCCTGTTCGGACAGCCCCGCCGGCCTGGGAGCTCGCCACCCGGCAGCCTCGCGGTAGGGCCCTAGTGCACGGCAGTGTGCAGCGGGGCGGCCTGCCGCCGGCTGACGCTAACCTGAGCCTCCAGCTGCTGCGTCGCTCTCCGGCTCCGGCATCGACGAGGTCGCCATCCTCTCACCCCCGTCGCGGAGGAACCCATCAGCCTCCCTTGAGCCGGGACTACTTGCGCCGCCGCCCCCGTAGAAAGACAGATCTGCGGAGTTTTAGAAGGTTTCCCAGAGGGCTCAGAACCGTAGTCGGGTCCAGGAAGACTCTAGACGTTTACGTGCTGCCTAGCCTGAGGGGTAAGGTCAGCTAGGGACGGGGACTACTTTTTCTCCTGGCGGATGGCTACATAGGAAGTGCAGTGACGTCACGCAGGTCCCTGCGAGGCTCGCAGGATGAGGCGCGGCGGAGGCGCCTGGCTCTTGTGGGCGTGGCTCCCGGCGTCTGGCCACACCTCCCGGGGTCGCTTGGGGAAACGTCGCAGCCCTAGATGGCTTAGAGGTTTCTAGGGGAGGAAACGTCAGCCATGTTCCTGGCTTTTCGCCTATGACTTAAAGCTCCTCTCTAGCCCGATCGGGTCCTCCCGGGTCAGGTTTGCTGTGCCGTGTGGAGGAGAGCGTTATACACATGGGGAAGCAGGTTTGAGGACAGGAAGGGCTGGTCCGGAATCACTAAGGGGGCTTTGGGATAGGGTGATAGTGGAGAGAAGAGTTAATGCTCCCATAGTGCGCTTCGCAGCGGTGTTTCTCTCCCCCTCTGTCTTTCTCTTCCTCTCTCTGTCCAGATCTCTGCCTCCTGAGGGCTGAGATTAAGATTAAGGCAGGGTGTTGGGATTAAAGGCCTGTGCCACCAGGGCAGCTCTCACATTGTTTTTTAAGATTTAGTGTTTAAGCTGGGCGCTGGTGGCGCATGCCTTTAATCCCAGCACTCGGGAGGCAGAAGCAGGTGGATCTCTGTGAGTTCGAGGCCAGCCTGATCTACAGAGTGAGTTCCAGGACAGGCTCCAAAACAATACAGAGAAACCCTGCCTCGAAAAACCAAAATAAAAAAAGTGTTAATTATAATTTAGTTTGTTTAATTATATGTGAGTGTGTATTTCTTAACATTATCAAAACTGGAGGTTCAGACACCCCAGTTGTCCTCTGGTCATTGTAAATAGTGTAGGAGTGTTCAGAAGTTGGGGAATTAGCTTTGTGGTAAACACAAGGCCCTGGGTTCGATTCCCAGAACACAGGCGCAAGCAGTGTTAGGTATTTTTCCATCGGCTGGGTGTGGTGGCCCTTTAATCGAGCACTCGGTAGGGAAGGCAGGTGAATCTTACTGATCAGCCAGGAAACATAGTGGTAGAAAGAAAGAACTAAGTCTTACAGACTGTGCTCCAACCTCCACAGACTAGCTCTCCCATGTGTGCAGGCACAGACGTACACACAATAAATAAATGCTTAAAGAGAATCTAGGCGCTGTAATAGAGTCCACAAAAGCCTGTAGTCTGTTGGATGCCTTCTGCCTCTAACCAAGGTCAGAGGTCAGTGTATACAGGTGTAGCCCTGTATACAGAGCTCATAGCCATCGCCAGCCCAGCTGAAGCCAACCCTAACCAGAGGACAGGACTGTAGGAACAGAAAAGAGCAGAGCCCAGACAGGCAAAACATCAGGGCTTGTGACTGGTATTTTTGTTTGTTTGCCCAAGGAAACACTTCTTTACTCTGTTGTTTTGGGGTTTGGGGACTGGGACTGAAGAGGTGGCTCCGCTATTAAGAGCATGTACTGTTCTTGCAGACGGAATGAGTTTATCCCAGCATATACTTCTGGTGGCTCACAGCTGCGAATAACCAGCTCCAGGGGTATCCTCTTCTGGCCATCTTGGGCAGTTACACTCAACTTGCACTTACCTTCATACAGACTACATGCATACACATAATTTAAAAATAAACTAGGCATGGTGGTACATGTCTAATCCCAGCACTTGGGAGTCAGACAGATGCAGATCTCTGTGAGTTCAAGGCCAGTCTGGTCTACAAAATGAGTTCCAGGACAGCCAGGGCTGTTACACAGAGAAACCCTGTCTTGAGAAAAACAAAAGTTTAAAGAACGAAGATTAAATAAAAAGACACACACACACTGGGTCTCATGAGACTTAGGTCTGCCTTGGACTTGCAGTGTAGCCAAGGCTGACCTCGAACTCCTAATGCTCCTGCTTCTCCCTCCCAAGGGCCTGTAGTATAGGCATGAGCCACTAATCTTGCATGTATAATAAAAACCCAGACGTAGATATTGGGAGGTTTGGCCGTGTGGGAAGAGATACATCACAAGCCCACCCCATTTTGAGTTAGCTTTCTCTGTCTTCAGCTTGTGGTTCAGGGTGTGAGCTCTCAGCTGCTCCCAGCTTCATGCCTGCCACCTGCTGCCATGTTCCCAGTCATGGTGGTATGGGCTTTTAACCCTCTGGAGCCATGAGCCAGAATAAATATTTTCTCCTGTAAGTTGCCTTGGTCATGGTGTCTCTTCACAGCAATAGAAAAGTAACTAAGATAGTATGCCTTTTTTTCCTTCTTCTTTCTTTTTTTCCCCTCCCCCACTGGCAAAATACCTGAGGTACCAAAAGGTTTGGGATTGCTTTTCCCTTCAGTGCCCATGCCATATTGCTGTCTGCCTGTCTATTCATCAATGTCTCTTCTAATAAGTTTCTTTTACAAAGACGATCAATCTTAGTATAGCATTTGAACTCTGTTTTAGGGTGTCTTTTTTGCTGTGATAAAACATCATAACCAAAAATGTGTTAGTCTGAATGTAATTATCCCATAATCTCATAGGGAATGGCACCATTAGGCCTTGTTGGAGTGGCCTATGAGGTTCCTATGCTGAGGACACTGCCTGGTGTGTCACTTGACTTCCTTCCTGCAAGATGTAGGACACTCAGCTTCTCTCCAGTACATGTCTGCCTGCACACCACCATGCTTCCCCTCCTCATGATAGTGGACTGAACCTCTGAAATTATAAGTGAGCCACCCCAAGTAAATGTTTTCTTTGTAAGACTTGCTATGGTCATTGGTGTCTCTTCAGAGCAATAAAAACCTAACAAAGACAAGAAGCAGCTCAGGAAGGAGAGGGTTTATTTTGTTACATTTCCATAGCATGTTCATCCTCAAAGGACGTCAGGACGGGACTGATGGAAGGCCATGGAGGAGTGCTGCTCACTGGCTGGCTCTTCATGGCTTCTGACCTTGCTTTCTTATAGAACCCAAGACCACCAGCCCAGGGTGACACCACCTACAGACAATGGGTCTGGGCCCGCTTACATTAATCAGTATGAAATTGCTGTACAGACTACCTACTGCCCAGTCATGGAGGCATTTTCTCAATTGAGGCTTCCTCCTCTCTGATTATAGTTTTTATCAAGTTGATATAAAACTCAAATTTATCAATTTGAGTATGTGCATTTGAGTTTTGAAACCTTTGAGTATCAACTAAAGGGGAGGAGGAGGATGGCCTTTGATCATCATGTCAGAGGCTTCAGATCACAGTCAGCTGTCTCTGCTTTGGGACCTGTGATAAGTCCTCAACATCAAGGACCAATCATATCATGGTTGGCCGGGACAAGACAGTACCTTCAAAAACATGTCTCCAGTCACCTTACAGGAAGGTACCATGTAGTAGCCACTCAGCTATTAATCCAATTACTTCTCAATTGTACCACCAGATGGAGACCAAGCCTTCAATACAAACCATTTGGGAAGATACTTCATGCCCAATTTATAGCAACAGGTTGTTATCTTCCATGCAGAAACAAGAAACCAGAGGCTAAAGAAACTTCTTCAGGTCACACAATAGAGAGAAGACGGGGACCTGTGGTGGGCGGAAGGAAGGTGGTGCCCATAACCTCAGATATTTGGTTGCTCAGTCACCAGGGAATGGAACTATTTGAGGATTAAAGGGATTGGGGGCTGTGTCCTTGACGGAGGAAGTGTGGTCCAGTGTCTCTCTCCGCCTCTGCCTCTCTGCTTCCCATAAGGATGTATCTCTTGGCTGCTCCGGTGCGGTGCTCTCCACCATGCTGACAATGGACTAACACTTTGAAGCTGTAACCCCCAGTGAAATGCTGTCCCCTGCAATGGTTGCCTTGGTCACGACAATAGACAGCGACTAAGACAGGAGCCACGTGGAATGTAGCTGTCTTTCAAAGTGTTGTTAAATACACTGCCAATCACTATTCCAAGTACTCTGAGAAAAGCAGGCCAGGCCTATATAGTAAGTGAGACCTAATCTCAAAAATAAATAAGCAAACCTGAGATATAGCTCTGGTTCTGGGTAGAGACCTAGCATTCCAAGCTCCCCAGAAACAGCTTACCCTGTCAATAGCCTGGTGACCACCTGCCCCAGGGAGCTGGCTCACCTAGATGGTGCTGAAGAGTTGAGAGGACAGATTACCCTTTTCACGTCCTCTTTGCTGTTCACTCCCTGTGGATGGGCAAAGCCTACACACTTTTCCAAACTACTCAGGAGTGCATAGCTTTTCATTTTACTTCCTTTTTCTTTTGGATACTGGCTAGTCTGGGTGTGCTTTCCCAGACTCTCTGGGCTTTCGCCCTTCTCGAATGCTATCCCCCTCCCTCTTCCACGACGTGGCCTCTTAGAGGCATCATGACTGTATGTTTTCCTCTTCTCGTCTTCCTCCTCTTGCCAGTATTTACAACTTGCCTGCCCTGACGTTTTTCTTTCATTATTACAATTTATTTTGAACTCTTAACAAAATTGTCCTTGAATTTCCTTCTTCAACTATTTTTTTTTTTTTTTAAGATTTATTTATCTATTAGGTATTCAGTGCTCTATCTGCATGTGCGCCTACAGGCCAGAAGAGGGCACCGAGATCTCATTACAGATGGTTGTGAGCCACCATGTGGTTGCTAGAAGTTGAACTCAGGACCTCTGGAAGAGGAGCCAATGCTCTTAACCTCTGAGCCATCTTTCCAGCCCCTCTCCAACTATTCTTTTTATCTGTTTGGTTTTGGTTTTTTGAGACAGGGTTTCTCTGTGTAGCTTTGGAACCTATCCTGGCACTAGCTCTGTAGACAAGCCTGGCCTTGAGCTCACGGAAATCCACCTGCTTCTGCTTCCCGAGTGCTGGGATTAAAGGTGTGCACCACCACCACCTGGTGTAACTATTCTTAAACTCTTTTATTAATGAGACTTAAGTTCTCAAAGAAGTCCTAACTTAACCCAATAACCAATGGCTCCTCAGGTGGAGTGCCCAGACTTCCAAGAGAACCGATTGAAATATTCCTTATTGGAGGAAGGAAGGAGACTCAAGACTGAGCGAGTGAATGATGCTTAGAAGGGTTAGCAGGGGCCTAGAAGGTAAGACTCATGAGCTCCCTTCCCAAGGCCACTCTCAGAGACTCAGTGGAGCCGCCAGCTGGTGAGGCAGGAAACTTCAGGGGTGCAGCCCTCCTGCATTGTCATCAGTGTTGGGGCGGGCTCACTGCTTCTCCAAGCTAGATTGGGTAGAATTACCCTTGGTTTGATGTTGCTAACCTATCTGGGGTGAATAAAGATGAAAGAATCTTTCACAGCCTGGCTAATGAGGCTGGAGGGCTTGAGAAAGACTGGATCAGTGTGACTGTTTTGATAATGAAAAATAAATAAAGACCCATCCCTTCTTGACTCAGGCTGCATACCCTGAAGCAACTCAGGCAATATCAGCCCCAGGTGGACTGGCCTCTGTAAACCCTAGAACACTAGGTCACCACCAGCTGAGGCCCTATGACTATCAGGGATTGAAAGACAGCAGAAGAGGGGCAGACATTACTAAGACTATTAGATATTTGATCTATTAGATATTTGATGTCTAGTTCACTCAGCTTGGCACGAATGTCTTCACCGGAGAGTTGAGTTCATCCATCAGGGACTGCAATATGGAGCTGTAGGGGCTTTGCTGAGCCCAGGAGGGGCAAGATCTTTACAAGGTTGGAGAGGCCCTAGTGGGACTGAATGATTCAGACCAGCCTGCAAATTGGATTCCTGAAGTGCTAAAGCAATCAAGAGGGAATAAGAGAATGGCAAAGCAGACAGAGGGTCTGCTTTGGTAAATCAAAAGCAGATAGGCAACATTCAAAAAAGGCTAGAGTTCCTAGGAAGAGAAAATTGGTAGAAAATGCTAGGTTTGTGAGTTTGTTGTTTTGATTGATTGTTTTAAAAGCTTTAAGGCATGAGGAACAATTTACCAAAGAAGGAATGGATGATGGAGTGGTACAGGGGAAAATCAGTAAGCTTGTCTGGGACTTGGCCCTTATTTCCCTTAGGTATACTGTATACATTTGTCCCATGAAAGAAAGTTTACTGGGGTAGTGATTGTTTGCCCAGTCACAACTCTTTATGCCAGCAGGTGTGGCTGATTATTTTTAAATAATTTATTTAACTTTATTTTATGCACATTGGTGTGAAGGTATCAGGTCCCCTGGAATTGTAGTAACTGACAGTTGTGAGTTGCCATGCAGGTGCTGGGAATTGAACCTAGGTCCTCGGCAAGAATACCAGTGCTCTTAACCACTGAGCCATGTCTCGAGTCCCAGGTGTGGCTGATTTTGAAGATGGGGGGGTCTCAGTGTGTGGCCCTGGCTGGCCCAGAACTCACAGAGATCTACCTGCCTCCCTCCCCAGTGCTGTCATTAAAAGCACATACTGCCAAGCCCAGTGTCCTGATCCCTCTTTCCCCTAACTAGGCTGAGCAATGGAAGACAGCCCCTCCAAACCCAGTGGGGGTGGAGAGATGAGCAATGACCCCACTGCAGCCCATCAGGATGAAAATGGGATAATCTGGGAAGAATGACATCAGATTACAGAGGGCTGCATAGGTACTGACACTTATTCCTGCAACTACCCAGCAGTGCTCTTACGGTGAAGTGATTGATACAAGGACAGAAGATGCTTAGCGGCAGCTGAGCACACTGGCTGCTCTCTCAGGGACCCACGTCCAACCCCCAGCACCCACACTGCAGCTCACAACTTATTTATGTAGTTCCAAGGGGCCTTTCACCTGTTTTTGGCCTCAGACATGGCACAGACTTGGTGCAGAAACATTCATGCAGGCAAAACACCTATATGCATAAAGACAAACATAGTTTTATAAAAAGAAATAACTGATACAAACGATAGGTTTTCCTTGCTGCATTGGGCCTTGCTAGTGTTTCTTTTTTAGTATCCCATTTGCTGCCAAAGATGAATTGTCATTTGCCTGGAACAGATGGTTGTGAGCTTTCAGAGCCCCTGCTCATCCTCTGTAAAAAGAGTTCAGTACATAGTGCTAACCCTGATCTGGGAGATCGTCTGGAAGAACAGTGTCAACAGAAATGGAGGAATGTGAATGCAGGCACCCTGCATGGCTTCGAAAAGACTCCCAGAAGCCATAACAGTGTTGTAGAACCCTAAAAGGTTCTGGACAGGGAATCCTGCAAGGCCCCCAAAACCATAAAAGCTGAGTAGGTTTTTTGGTTTTTGTTTGTTTGTTTAAGATTTATTTATTTATTTGTGCTGGGTAGTTGGTTTTTTTTTTTAAGATTTACTTATTTATTATGTATGCAGTGTTCTGTCTGCATATGTGCCTGCAGGCCAGAAGAGGGCACCAGATGTCATTATGGATGATTGGTTCAAAGTCATCATGTTGCTGGGAATTGAACTCAGAAACTCTAGATGAACTCAGAAATTCTAGAAGAGCAGCCAGTGCTCTTAACTGTTGAGCCATCTCTCCACCCCATCTCTCCACCCCTGTGCTGGATAGTTTTATGTCAAGCTAGAGTCATCAGAGAGAAACTTTGATTGAGAAAATGCCTTCATAAGATCAGACTGTAGGACATTTTCTTAATCAGTGATTGATGGGGAGGGCTGTTACAGAATATTTGTTTACACTGTGAAGATGTGTCATTGTGATTGGTTTAATAAAAAGCTGAACTGCCAGTAGCTAGGCAGGAGAGGTTAGGTGGGCCTTCCAGGCAGAGAGGAACTCAAGAGAGTTAGACTCTAGGTGTACCAGAGACACCAGCAAGACACTAAAGAAGCAAGACATATGGTACAGAGAGGTAACTGAGCCATGTGGCAGAATGTAGATTAGTAAAAACAGGTTAAATAATAAGAGCTAATTGGTGTAACCTTGGATGACTTGGTCATGGCAAAGGATGACCTCTGTGGGACTGACGTCAAGGCAATCAGTACAGAAGCTTGCTTTGATAGCTTTCGGGAATGCAGGGTGAAAGTTACAAATGAAGACTTCAGAAAAAAAAAAATCTAAAGAGAATGTTCTTTATAAAAGACAAGAAGGCACTCCTGAGGGGCTCTATCTCTAGTGCCCCATGGTTGCCTTCAGGGACGTTGATGAATTTTCCCCACCTGGGAGGATGGGAAGCTGCCCTAAGGAATACATTTTCCAGTGAGTTTTGCTAGTAGAAAGCCTATCTTGAAGAAGGATGCTGTACAGGGTGCCATCAGGCATCTCCATCTGTTAGTCATTGTGTTGTGCTGTTGTGCTCCCAATAAAGAGTTGTCTGGTTTGCTTTCCAAAAAGGGGAAAAAAAAAAAAAAAAAAAAAAAGCTGACTGGGAGAAAGCCTAAGCTAGGGCCAAGCTTTCATAATTAATAATAAGTCTCTGAGTCATTATTTGTGAGCTGGCGGCTCCAGAGAAAGTCCTACTACAGATGGCCCAGCCCCATCTGTGGATGGTGGATGTACAACCCCTGCACTGGGTTGTCCTGGGTTCTTTAAGAGAACAGACTAGCAAGCTAGAGCAAGCCAGCAAGTAGCACTTCTCCATGGCCTCTGCATCAGTTTCTGCCTCCGGGTTCCTTTCCTGACTTCCTTCAGTAATGAACAGCAACTTGAAAGTATTAGCCAAATGAATCCCCACCCCCTCAACTTGCTCTTTGGTCATGGTGTTTCACTGAAGTGATAGAAATTCTAACGCTCTACCACTGCTGTTGGTCCATGCCAGAGTTAGATGGTAAAACCCTATTGCTAGCCAGGAGGTGGTGGTGCACACCTTTAATCCCAGCACTCAGGAGGCAGAGGCAGGTAGATCTCTGAAAGTTCGAGGCCAGCCTGGTCTATAAGAGCTAGTTCCAGGACAGGCTCCAAAGCTACACAGAGAAACCCTGTCTCAAAAAACTAAAAAAAAAAAATAAAAAAAAAATCCTATTGCTAAGTTGGATGGTGATGGTGCGGGCCTTTGATCCAAGCACCAAGCACTCCAGAGGGAGAGGCAGGCAGATCTCTGTGAGTTTGAGCCATTGAGAAATTAGCAAATGGAACTTAACAGGGCTCAGGAAATAAACCCCACAAGATCCAGGAAGCTCAAGTCACAAGACTCTTGCGACCCCTACTAAGGTTATATAAATGGTGAGTGATTTCTGGGAGAGGAGGCTCTTCTGTGGGCCTGCCTGCAAGCTGGGTGGAAGCTTTTGTGAGTCATCATTCATACTGGGTAGGGTGGGATACACCTGCCTTTGAGTTACCCCTAGCAACCCAATAACCTCAGTCAATAAACTCAGGTCTCCAAGAAGGACTGGAGTGGATCTAGCGGTCTCTTTGGTCTGCCATCCATTCTGTCTGGGGTGCACAGAAGTTGGTTCATGTCTCCAGGATAAGGCACACAACATCTGGTCTAATGGAAATGGCTGCAGCTCAGGCCAGATCTGCAGGAGCCCCTTGTGCTGTTTCTATAGGTGTTTACTCAGCCCTCTCCAGGTACAGGTGCTGTACCATGTAATCACAGGAGGGAAATCCAGACACTCCTAACGTTGCCATGTCACCCGAGTGACCCGAGTCCAGGTGCTGGACTCATCCACTGGAGTCCAGATCATTTCCTCACTCCCACTCTGGCACCCCTTCCGTTACCCTAGATGCCACAGAGCTGAGGCCAGGCAGGCAGCAGGTGGGTGCTCTGTAGCTACTCACTGCATTCTCTCCCGCCACTGACATCTAGAGGGTTAGTTAAACCTGTTGTTAAAGACCTATTTATAGCCCCAAACTATACTCCCACTTGGGATATAATGAACCCCTAAAGCTGATTCCCCATGGTGTGAAATGAAGGCTTCCTTTTGTTTGTCCTGAAGGCAGGTGGGGTGTGTGGAAAAGGCCTTAGGATCAGAACACTGGAATCAAGAAAATAGGCTGAAGATGAATAGTTTTTGTGTATGATGACAATTCCTGAAGGCTGCAGGTGACACATACACAAACATTTCGTCACCTGATGGTGAGGGGATAGGCGAGAGAGGCAAGACCTGAATTTTTGCCTCTACTCTGTCTCTTACCTATGTCCTCAACATCTGGTGAAGTTTGCAGGCTCAGAAGACACTAGACATCTGTTTACATGAATGAACAAATAGTTACTACTACTATGTGACACACACGTATTTGAGACACGGTCTCTCCCACTGCACTGTGTAGCCCAGGATGGCCTACAACTCTGTAGAACAGGCTAGCCTGGAACTGAGGTTTCTCTGTCATGGACTCATTTTAAATAAGTGGATTCTGTAAGTCCCCTTGGTGCCTACTACATGCCTCTGTCATAGTTTGCACCATACTGTGGCACTGCCAGTGACCCCAGTGTCTCCAGCAGACTGAACTAGACCTGGGTCTGGTTTGTTTCTCTGTTCCCCAAAGACTTTTTTTTTTGGAGACAGGATCTATATAGCAATGATTGCCCCTTTGCTCCTTATATAGCCAAGGATGACCTTAAGCATCTGATCATTTTTAAGCCTGTGCCTTGACACCTGCTTTTGTGTGGCACTAGAGAGTGATTGGACCCACAGTTTCATGCCCACTAGGCCAGCACTCTGAGCTACATCCTCAGCCCAGAAACTGTTGTATGAATCAGCTCTCAGTAGGATGGCTTGACACAAAGAACTCCAATAAAGTCACACCAAACCAAGGGCTCAAACAGCCCAACAACTACATTTACACACAGCCTGACCTGGGACAGCCCTCACTCCCTGGGAGCCTGTGTGTCCTGTCCCTGCATGGGAACAGCACCCACAACCCTGTGGAATAGAGGGCAGGAATGTGGCAGCTAAAAGCTAAGCCACAGGTTCTGGATCAGACTGGTTGAGCAAGGCTTCACACTGTGGCAGTGTGTGTGTGTGTGTGTGTGTGTGTGTGTGTGTGTGTGTGTGTGTACTGTCTCTGCTGCCCTCACCTCCAACCTTGGGATGACAGTGTATCACATGGCATCTACAAAGATTAAATGATGCAACATGCATTTACTCAGTGAATACACTGAGTGACATTATGTAGCTGAACTGGGAAGCCTGGATCGTGTCTGTCTTTGCAGTAGCTGTATTACAGACACTGGCATAATGTACTCAACCATTCTTCACTGAGTCACCAAAGACTAAGTTAGGGACATGATGACACTATTTTGCCTAGATTCCCAGGGTTTGGGGACCATCCCTTCTGCCCCAGACACCACAAAGGATGAGATGTGTGTTCTACAATATCAGAATATCAGCCTAATCAGGCATTGTTACTCAGTTCAGGAGGACCTGAAGGTGGGGGCTTCTGGACCTGTGGGGACATGCACAGTGAGGTTTCACCTGATTGGTCTAATAAAAAGCTGAATAGCCAGTAGCTAGTCAGAAAACGGATAGGTGGGGCTGGCAGGCAGAGAGAATTAGTAGGAAGAGGAATCTAGAGGAGAAGAGAATGAGGGGGAAACAGAGGGGTATGCCTGGGGCCAGGAGGCAGGCAGCTGCCAGACTGCCAGACACTGGGGGAAGCAGGAAAGTAAGACTGACATACGTATATACATACATACAAAGGGTAAAAAGCCCTGAGGCAAAACATAGATAACGAGAAACATTAAAATAAGATCAAAGATAAAGCCGAGCATTCATAACTAATAATAAGTGTCTGTGCCATGATTTGGGAGCTTGTTAGTGGCCCAGAAGAAAAAGCCTGTTTCAGCCCACTGTGTGTCAGATGCTGAACAACTGTACTGCTTTTCATCCTTGACGTGGCCTCTACAGTACAGAGCTCTGCCTGTTTTAGAGATGATGAATGAAGGGTTCTGGGAAGCGTTGGAAGTGAAGTGGCACATCTGGGTTTGCTCTCTGGACCCATGCCTCCAACTCCAGGGTCCCCTGCACAAGCTGCCTCTGGAGGCCAGCTATGATAATGATATAATATTATCAACTTGACAGGGTCTTGAATCACCCAGGAGACAAAGCACCGTGTAAGGAACTGTCTGACTAGGTTAGCCTCTGGGCATGTCTGCGAGGGATTATCCTGGTTAAATGGACAGCACCAAACCCTGGGCAGTGGCCTTGAACTTCATACAAAGGAGGAAGCTTGCTGAAGAAAAACATCCTTTGAGTTCTTCTTCTGGACTGTGGATGTGACATGACGAATTACAGTGTGCTTCTGCTGCCTAGCTCCCCCAACCCCCCATGATTGACTGTATCTCAAACCGTGAGCCATAGTAAAACTCTTAAGTTGCTTTTCTCGGAGTATTTTATCACAGCAACAGAAAAGCTAATATGCCAGGGAGTGGAAGATAAGGCCAAGCTGGGGCTGAGTGGCAGCTTGGCGTGGAGCCTTTGACAGCTGTGTTAAGGCTGGCTTGGGAACGAGTGGCATTACCTTGAAGCCTAGGAAGATGATCACATAGACAAGATAGGGCCAGGAGCTGCAGCAAGGCACCAAGAAAGTGCTGAGCCTCACTGCGGCATCCTCAGGATCGGCCTTCAACAAAAAGCTCCTTGCTCACTTGTTCTGTGACCTTGAATGGGTCAACCATCTCAGTTCTGTGTCCTCACTTGTCACATACAGGGTCATCACTCCTGCTGGGTTGTCATGGTATTACACAAGACAATGTGCAGAGACAGAACTGGGTCAAGCCCAGGCCAGACTCCAGTGCTAATTAGTTATATGACCTAAGTCATGTCTCCTCTCCGAGCCTTCGTTTCCCCGGTCAGATATTAGGGCCAGTGTCTGTCTCATGAGCACTTTGAGGACAGTGATTAAGGTGTGATAGCTAGAGTATATTTGCCCAGGTTTAAGACAGGCCCTGTCCCCTTGACTTGCTTAGTGTCTCTATGCCTGCCTTCTGTAAAGTAGGGGAAAACATAACCCATCTACATGGGGATGTGACTTTAGATAATACAGTCATGAGAAAGAATGTCTACTAGGGACTGGAGAGGTGGCTCAGTGGTTAAGAGCACTGGCTCTTCCAAAGGATCTGGGTTCAATTCCTAACACCCACTTGACCACTTTACTACCACCCCTAACTCCAGTTCCAGAGGATCTAATATGTTCTGGCCTTAGATGGCCCCCAGGTGCCCACATGGTGCATAGACATGCATACAGGCAAAATATTCATACACATTGGATTTTTTTTAAAGTTAAATAAAAAGAATGTAGCCTATAGGTCTCTGCAGCTGAACATCATTAGCTCCAGGTTTGACACCACAGGGGCCAATTCTGCCTGCATGTCGGGTACCACTTGCCACAGTTTACACTTTGACTCTCATCCTCAAAGCCGGTCTCCGAGCTGGGTGATAGACTGCCTCTATTTTGTTCCCGAAATTGAGTCACCCAGAGGTCCAGCGCTTTGCCAGAGGTCATAGAGTGATTAGTGGGCAGTCTGAGTCGAGCAGACTCCTAGCCACCCTAATAAGGGATCCAGAAATGGGAGCTATTAGAATATCTGTGCTATTTGGAACCAGGAGAGAAAGCAATTATTCATGTCTCAGTGGAGTAGGGCTTAAATGAGCCCCAGAGGCAGCTCTCAGGGAGGGATGCCAGGTCTAGCTGCTCACTTCCCGTGCCTTACAGCAGGGGGAGCCCGCTGACTGCCTGGGTCAGATCCACAGGGCTGGAGAGGGGGGGTGTAGGCTACTCAGCCTACAGTCGTATGAGCCCACGTAAGCACCCCCAAAGAGTGGGTAGTCAGTGCAAAGCCGGGTGGTACAGGCTTGGATCTGAGTCGCAAGACAGATCCAAAGGTTTCTTGCTTTCCAAGGCAAAAGATTGGGCCAGGAATACATGAGATTAGAAATAGAGACGTTTATTAAGAAAGGGAAAACTAGGAGGAGGTGGTGGGACATGCCGTTGATTCTGGCAGTTGGGAGGCAGAGACAGGGTGACATCTCAGTTTGAGGCCAGCCTGGTCTATAGCATGAGTTCCAGGACAGCTAGGGCTACTTAGAAAAATATGTCTAGAAAAGCAAAAACAAAAACAAAAACAAAACAAAAAAAAAAAAAAAAAGGAAAAATTAGGAAAAGGGCTTAGCAGTTGAATGCATAGGGTAGGAGTTTGTTTACCATCTTAGATGTCAGGTGGCTCATATCAACCAATAATTCCTGCTGCGGAGGATCTGACGCCCCCTCTGGCCTCCACCGGCACTGCACCCTCATGCACAAACTCAGAGAAACACATCATTTTTATTTAAAAAACTGCTGGGGGGGGAGCAGCTATGGAGGTGCACGCCTTTAATCCTAGCACTCAAGAGGCAGAGACAGGTGCCTCTGTGAGTTTGAAGCTAGTCTGGTTTACAGTTAAGAATTCTAGAACAGGCTTCAAAGCTACACAAAGACCCCCCCCCAATAACCCTCAAAAAACAAAACAAAAAAAACCCATAAACAAACAAACAAACAAACAAACCAGGATGGGCAATATGGAGATGAGGCAATAAAACCATGGGGAAGAAAGTAAATTAATAGAAATGGTTAATTTAAGTTATAAGAGCTAGTTAGAAACAAGCCCAAGCTATTGGCTGAACTTTCATAATTAATGTCTCTGTGTCATTATTGGGGAGCTGACTGTCCCCCCCCAACAAACAAAACCCACCTACAGACCAGGAATCTGAAACTTCAAAAATTTTAATGAAATGCTGCAAGGGAATGATAAAAGATATTAACATAGTGTTCAAAATGGTAATGTTAAAAAATAATGCAATATCGAGCTTAGAACAGCAAGTTGCCAAATATACCAACTTGGTGTTACTATTTCTGTGATGAAACACCATAACCAAAAGCAATTTGAGGAAGGAAAGTGTTTATTAGGCATATGCTTCCACATCACTGTTCATCATTGAAGGAAGCCAGGACAGGAACTCAAGCAGGGCAGAAACCTGGAAGTAAGAGCCCTTGCAGAGGTCATGGAGGGTGCTGCTTACTGGCTTGCTCCTTATGACTTGTTCAACCTGCTTTCTCATAGAACAGGACCACCAGCCCTGGGGTGGCTCCACCCACAATGGGCTATGTCCTCTCATTTCAATCACTAATTAAGAAAAAGCCTTGCAGGCTTGCCTACAGCCCATTTTTATGGAGGCGTTTTTCTCAGCTGAGGCTCCCTCCTCTTGGATAACTCTAGCTTGTGTCAAGTTGACATAAATTAACTGGACAGCACATGCTCAGAATTTAAGAGAGGAGCAGGAGAAGGAAAGGTTGAAAATTGAACACCCAGGCTGTGATCTGCATGAATACTGTAGGGTTTCAGCTCTGTCTTCTACATCCTGCTCTGCACCAACAATGGCCACTGGTCACTCCACACTCAAGAGCACGGACCCTGGAAAGTGTCCTCTAGATACTAGAGGCAAACCTGAGGCTGTTAGGGCTGGGTTCTGGGGCTCCAAGTACCCCGAGTGTGACATCTAGGAGTTTGAGACTACAGCTGTGAACATTTTTTAGCCGCCTGGACTTCTTGGCCATGGAGAGAGCAGAGAGAGCAAAGAGCCAGGGGGAGACTCCATGAAAGGTTGAGGTCCAAGGTTAAACCAGCCAGAATCTAGGGCCGAAGACGTGGCTCAGGGGCTAAGAACACTGACTGTCCTTCCAGAGGACCTGGGTTCAATTCCCAGCACCCACATGGTAGCTCACAACTGTCTGTAACTCCATTTCCAGGGGACCAGACACCCATGGCAAAACACCAATGTGCATAAATTACAAGTTTAAAAAAATAAATAAATAAATGAAAACAAAAAACTGCCAGGATCTCAGCTCCACTGTGCAGAGCAGTGCCGTTACATAACGGCGAACACATCCTCAACAATCCGCTGTTTGCTGCTGCACAGAGAAGCATGGCAAGAAAAGCATGCACACTTGAGAGCATCGCATGCACACTTGAGAGCAGCAGCCTCCTTTCATTTGATCTTCCAGACACAAAAGTGTAACCACTTGTTTTGGTTTTTGGATCTGTTTTTTGGATCACCGGCTCCCAAATCATGACACAGAGACTTCTTATGAAGTATGAAAGCTTGGCCTTAGCTTAGGCTTGTTCCCAACTAGCTCTTAAAACTGAAATCAACCAGGGGCCTAAGAGATGGCTCAGTGGTGGAGAGCACTGGCTGCTTTTCCAGAGGACCCAGGTTCAAGTCTTAGCACCCACAGAGAAGCTCACAACTGTCTGTTCAACACCCTCACATAGGCATATATGCAGGCAAAACGCCAATGAACATAAAATAAAAATAAATAAATAAAAATTAAATTAATCCATTTATATTAATCTATGTTCTGCTATGTGGCTCATTACCTCTCCTCCATACTGTAAGTCTGACTTCCTCCAAGTCTGGCTAGCAAATCCTCATCTCTCAGATGCTTCCCCCAAGCTCTTCTCTCTTCCTGGAGGTCCTGCCTATCCTCTCCTGCCTAGCTATTGGCCATTCAGCTCTTTATTAATCAGGTGAGCAGGTAAGGAAGGACATACACATCTTCACACAGTACAAACAAAAGTAAAGGGTCTCTGGGGCTTTCTGGCTTCTAGTCTAGAAAAGAAAACTCAAGATCCAGGTAAGTTTAGTGGAAGCTGCCTCAAAGGAAGGGTAGAAAGTATCAGGGGAGGGTGCCCAATTCCCTCTGCGCAGGAGCACATACACACACATAAACACACCTAAAACAAAATATAAAAGAAAATCTCAACCTGGGCTGTGGTGGCACATGCCTCTAATCCCAGCAGTTGGGAAACAGAGCCGAGTAGATCTCTGTGAGTTCGAGGCCAGCCAGAACTATACACAGGGGAACCCTGTCTGGAACACCACCACCCCCCACAAAAAAAAAAAAAAAAAAAAAAAAAAAAAAAAAAAAGCTCATAATTATCAAGCATCAACCCCCTTCTTCCAGGACATTCTGTTCTGGTGGTGCAGGGCGTATCGGTAAGACAATCACTTTATGACAAAGCTATACTCAGCTCTTGTTTCTTTTGGTTGCTGTTGTTTTAGTTTGGGGGGTTTCTGTTGGTTGTTTTGAGACAGGGTTTTAACGTGTAGCCCAGGCTGGCTTCTAACCCTTGGTCCTATTGCTTCCACCTCCCAAGTGCAGGGATTACAGGCACAAAGTCCTAGATCACCGGCTCCTGTTTTGTTTTGGACTGTTTGCTGTTAGGTAGTCGTGTATTACTTTTAGCGGTTTTGAGGTTTTACGTTGTACATTTGAGGCTCTACCTATTCATAATGATTAAAGATAATTAAAATTATTTCTAATGGTGAAAGGATTTTTGGGACAGGGCCTTATTTTGTGGCCCAGGCTGTTCTGAAATTCACAGCAATTCTCCCTCCTCACTCTCCTGAGGGCTGGGAATGCCGGGAATGCTGACAGGAGCCACCAAACCTGGTTAGTCAATGCATTCTTAAAAATGGAAAGCCAGTATTCTAGGTCAGTGCTTCTAGAACATGAGTGAGTCCCTAGGGGCAGGAGCCTCCTCTGGCCCCCACCCACAGCCCCAGCAAAAAGCTGGTAGACAGCCAGGATGCAGTAAGTACGGCTTAAAAGCAGTTCCTACCTCGAGATTAGAAAAAAGCAATTAACTCTTCATCTTTCTAGAGAGGATTTTCCCGGAGATAATGCTTTTGTTGAGGTAATCGGAACAAGGTAGATGAAGGAAGCTTCATTTCTTGCAAGCGGCTGACTAGTTGGTTTACATCCAGGTGGAGTCAGCCAGTTTCTGGACTTGCCATCCGGTGCTGGTGACTCTGCTGGGAAGGCTGCATCTTCTAGCACTCTACCTGAAGCTTCAGCCTGAAGATGGTACCTCTCTGTGATGATATACTATTGTTGTTGGCCCTTAGCCATGAATGGGCAAAAGTAACATTGGTTAATTTCCTTTCCAGGACACATCTTCCTTCTGCACTTAGGGACCTCTATGAAAAAAAAAATTAAACACATTAGTGTTATGTGATGATTTGAATGAGAATGGCCCACATAGGCTCATAGATTTGAATGCTTAGTCACCAGGAGTGGCACTATTTGAAAGGATTAGGAGGCGTGACCTCGTTGGAGGAAGTATGATATCGGCAGTGGGCTTTGAGATCTCTTTGAGGTTTGAAAAGCCCATGCCAAGCCCAGGGTCTTTCTCTTTCTTTGTGCTGCCTGTGTGACTGGACATAAAACTCACAGCTCCTTCTCCAACATCCTGGCTCCCCACCATGATGATAATGGACTAGCCTCTGAAACACAAGCAAGCCCCAATTAAATGCTTTCTAAAAGTCATCGCGGTGTCTTGCAGATGGTCATTCTTGTTACTTTTAGCGTTTGTAAGGACCATATGTAGAGAAACATGCACAAACTCTCTCTGTTGGTCCTATAGTTAGTGAGTGCTCACTAACTGAACACATCTGTGGTAACTTCTGGAGCTACTTGCAGTTAAGCACCATGTACTCAGTGGCTTAAAGCGACAGACACTGGAGCTGTCGAGGTGGCTGCAGATAAAGGCACTTACATCAACAGTCAGTCCTTGGGTTTAGGGTTCAGCCTAAACCCACGGTAACCTCCTCTTGAAGGATCTCTTTTGCCAAATAAGGTCACACTCACAAGTCCTAGGTGGGCATCCCCCAGAACACAGAGGTGGGAATTGAGCAGGACAGGAGTCAGATAAATGGCAGTCTACCAGCCCACAAAGTCCCTCAGGTAACAAACATCCCACAGCCAGAAACAGGACCTACTGTTGGGGCTTATAACTCAGTAGTGGGACACTTGATTAGCCATGTGTAAGGTTCTAGGTTTAAACTCTAGTGGTGGTAAAATAACAGCAACGACAATAGACATCATGCAGTCTCAGACCTCCTGGCAGCCTGGTTGGCGGTGGAGTCATCATTTCCATGACTTCATTTCCTTCCAAGTTTTTGTCTTGAAAAACTCAGCACTTCTGAGAAGTAGCAGAAACAGCACAGTGGGCACTCAGACCTTTACTGCCACACAGCTGTGAACATACAGCCCACAGACCGTTCCTCTTTCTCTCTCTTTGTATCTCTACACAGCACACTTCTGTTGTTATTTTTGATTTTGAGGCAGGGTCTCACTACGTAGCCCTGGCTGTCCTGGAACTCACTCTGTAGAGGAGGCTGGCTTTGAACTCACAGAGATCCGCCTGCCTCTGCCTCCCTAGTGATGGGATTAAAAGTGTACACAAACTGGGTAGTGGTGGTAGAGCAGGTCTTTGATTCCAGCACTGGGAGGCACAGGCAGGCAGATCTCTGAGTTCAGGGTCAGTCTGGTCAATAGAGCTAGCTCCAGGGCAGCCATGGCTGCTACACAGAGAAACCCTGTCTTGAAAATACAAAAACAAATAAAAGGTGTGTGTCACTATACCCAGATCATACATTTTTTTTTTCTTTAACACTGAGAGTGGGAGGCAGACATATTCACATTTCACTCATAAATTCTCTACCCTAAGCTGGGCAGTGGTGGTGCATGCCTTTAGTCCCAGGACTCAGGAGGCAGAGGCAGGAGGAACTTTGTGAGTTCGAGGCCAGCCTGGGCTACAGAGTGAGTGCCAGGATAGGCTCCAAAGCTATACAGAGAAACCCTGTCTCGAAAACAAACAAACACAAAACAAAACAACAGAATTCTCTACCCTAAGTTTCCAAAGAGCAAGGGCAAGCTACTACACAGTTAATTGAAGACACACTGAGGTCCCCCCAATGTTCCCTCCCCTCATTTTCCTCAATGGGAAGAACTTTTTCACCCCCCCCCCCACTTCTGGGTTTTGCTGTTCCTGGCTTCACTCTCTTTCATTTAGTTCAGGACCCAGCCCCAGGGAGTGGTGGGGTCTACAGTTAGGTTGAGTCTTCCTGCATTGATGAATGTAAACCGACATGCCCACAGGTCAAGCTGATCTAGACAGTTTGTTCTAGATTGTGTCAAGTTGAGAATTTCAAGTAACCATCTCAAGAGATATACCACCCCCCGCTGTCTGGCCATTTCTCACCAGCTGTTAGAAATGTGTATACTATCTATCCAGGATTCAACATCTGGGTGTTGCTGTGTGTCTAGCTCAGCTGTACTGTCCAGATGCAAATACTCAGCCAGCTGGGATGTCTCGGGAGCGTTTCTAGCCATGGGTGACTTCTGAGCATTTGGAACGTGTCTGATCACACGGAAGTGACTTCTAATTTTATTTCAATTTAAACCGAAATGATCCATGAATCTCATGGCCTCTGAGTCAGCACCTGCCCCACCCCTGCTAGCTTGCTCATTCTAAACACAGCTGGGAGTGCTGGCAGGGACAAGAACTGTGTCCTCATTCCCTGGGCTTCTTCCTAGAGGGGTGCTGCTTCGTCCTGGGAGAAGGAGAGGGAGGGACCCGCAGCACCTGTGACTGCTCTGCCTCTTATGCATACCAACCCTCGTCACTCCTGTTTGCATATGCACGTTCACTGAGAACCTCCTAATCAATCACTTGGCTGTGGTACTATGCTGATAAACAGGACGGATGTGGTCTCCTCCGTGGCTCTGACAGAGAACACTGAAAATGCCTGTGACTGTGGGTGTCCTACATCCGTTTATCATCCTCTGAGATCAGAACCTGGCTCTGAGCCTGATAGCCAGAAAGAGCTTGGTAAAGGTGTTCTGAGGCCTGTGGCCTGTGGCCTGTGGCCTGTGGCTACCGTCCCAGCTACTCAGCACAGTGAGGCAGGAAAATCTTCCTGGCCTATATGTTATCTAAGGGGTTCAAGGCCAACCAGGCAACTTAGAGAGAACCTAACTGAAAATAAAATTTGAAAAAGGGATTTCAGAAAGCCTGGTGGCAAGTACTTGAAATTCTGGGGCTTAGAAGATGGAGGCAGGAAGATCAGGAATCTGAGGTTATTCTCGGCTTCACAGTGAGTTGGAGGCCAGCTCCTGACACCCACCCCTAACACACATGAAAGGGATGTGTGTGGGTCAGCCTGTGCTGCATGAGACCCCCAATACACACTAAAGGGGTATCTGCGGGCTAACCTGTGCTACATGAGAGCCCCACACATACACTAAAGGGTGTATGTGTGTGAGTGTGTGTGATGATATAGCTCATTGGCCGAAGCTTTGTCTAGGATGCCTGAGGCCCTGAGTTCAGTCCTCACAAGAGTATCATGAAAAATCAAATGTTTTCCAGAACAAAGAGTGAAGAGGAGTGAGTGTAGCAGGCCTTCCCGGACCGCCAGCCCCTGAGTCAAGACACGGAGACTTAATATTAGTTCTGAAAGCTCGGTCTTATCTTATGCTTGTCTCACTAGCTCTTATAACTTAAATTAACCTGTTTCTCTCCACCTATGTTGTGCATTGGGGCTTTTTACCTTTCTTTCATTCTGTATGTCCTACTCTGTGTATGGCTGGCTGGCAGTGCCTGGCCCCAGGTGTCTCCTTCTCTTCCTCCCTCTTCTCTCCTCCCTTCTTGTTCCCTCCTCCTACTTATCCTCTCTGCCTGCCAGCCCCAACTATCCGTCTACTGTCTAGCTTTTGGCCGTTCAGCTTGTCATTAGACCAATCAGGTGCCTTAAGCAGGCAAGGTAAAACAGCAACACATCTTTACATAGTTAAACAAGTGCAGCACACCTTTACATAGTTAAGGTAATGTTCCGCAACATAAACAAATGTAACTTGTCCTTATATAGTTAGAGGAATATTCCACAACAGAGGAGGGACAGTTTGGGGATTGCCTTTCAGTGGTGAGGCAGGACAGAGAGGAGAGCTGCTGGTGAGGGTCTCACTATGGGAGGACTGGGTCCCCTGGAGACAGCACAGCCCAGGTGCTGCCCAGGCTTGCGGGGTCTTTGTGGAGGCCTTTCTTTCTCACAGCCTCTTTCCCAGCAGTCAGCCAGGGAGGCTGAGCTCTCCAGGTGGTGGTGGCCGCCCCTCTTGTCATCTGCTTTATACACAGCACAGAGGCCCCTGCAGATCCATGTTCGGGTGGGGGGGGAGCACTCCCTAAGTCCCAAAATCAAACTGACAAAGACAGTCTGATTGTTGTGACTTGTAGAGCCACAGGAAGGCTCCAGGTCAGCTCGGGACCCACACCTGCCTGAAGGTGCCCCTGGCAGAGGTATCAGTGACCTGGAGGAAAGAGGCTGGCCTCTTAGAGAGCCTGACCCTTGGGGCAAGAGGAAGGAAGGCTGCTCATCTCACTCCAGGATTCATACCCCGCCCTGCCCTGCCCTGCCCTGCCCTGCCCTGCCCTGCCCATGGGTGATACAGGCTGAACTGGACCAGATATTCATTTTGCCCTGAGACATTTGCCCTGTCAGAGCCTGGGCTGCCAGTGTCTGGGGTGAGGCCGGCTGCCTTTCATTTGCCCTGCAGGGAAGGCCGTGGCAATGACAGGTGGACTTGGATTGGAGAATGCTAAAGTTGTCTATCCCTGCTCCTATTTTCCTTACAGCAAACTCCTATTTAATCTTCAAAACCTGCTGAAGGCATTGTTCCTGTGGAAGTCTCCTCTACCCTCTGACTTCTCACAGACTTCACCTCCTCCTCTTCTAATGGGAACTTGAGTTTGGATTTTACCCTGCCGTTTATTAGCTGTAACCAAACTTTTCTGTGCCTCCGTTTCCACATCTGGGAAATGGGGGAAGCTACGAGGATGAAATGAGTTATTAAATAAAAATTCTGGGATAGTGCCTGGCTTATCAGATGACCTGAAGAGAGAGAGAGTGTGCTGTCAAGACAGCTTAGTGGGTAAAGGTGCCTGCTGCAAAGCTCAGCCTAACCAACCCCTGAAGCCACATGGTGGGAAGGGAGCTGAACTCTGAGGGCCGCCTCCTGGCCTCCATGCTCGTACTGTGTCAAGCATGCACTGTGCCACACACCTCTGCACTGACACACCCACATTCTCATGTACCCACACATGCACACTCTAAACAGATTCATATAATAAAAAAGACTAGACTGCTATTCGTATTATGTTTCCTTATTTAAGAAATATCTGCAAATGTCCCCAACACAGCAAACACAGCCTCTATCCCGGTGGTGGGAGAGAGACAAACAGGAAATTCACTGTGGACTACGAAAAAAAATGCCACAATAAGGGAAGTGGTGGGTTGAGGGGAGTCATGGGAGCAGGGAAGAGGGCCCCTTCCCAGGTTGGGGTGGTCAGCGGGGTTTTCCTGGAAGAATGCTGACTCAGTTGAAATCTAAGAAATGAATAAAGTATTTGGACAGAGCTGGAGGTGTGGGAAGGCACATAAGAAGCACAGTGCCAGCACCAGTGGCTGGGGTCTCGGTGTGTTTGGAGGGGGGGGGGGTAAAATGCTGGTGGACAGTTGCCCTTGGCTTGTAGCCTAGCCACTTAGTCCATCACCTTGTTCTGTCTCCCCTTCTGGTTTTCAAGCTCTTCTATGGCAAAGCTCACAGCCCCTTTCATTTGCTACACCAGCACCCTGCCTGGCACCCAGCCAGGCACTGGGTGGAGGCTCGATGATGGGGGGGGGCATCTCAGCCAGTCTTTTGAGGTACTGATGCCTGTAAGTTTGAGCTCCTAAGAGCCACAGGAGACAGGGTTCTTCTGTGTAGCTTTGGAAGCTGTCCTGGAACTCGCTCTTGTAGACCAGGCTGATCTCGAACTCACAGAGATCTGCCTGCCTCTGCCTGCAGAGTGCTAGGATTAAAGGTGGGCACTGCCACCACTGCCAGGCAGGCGGGCAGGGGAGCTTCTGCATTTTTCTGCATCTCTGAACTACTCCAAGGCAACAATGTTGCTGTGGGTCCCTAAGCTACACTTTGAGCAGAAAGGCAAGACCAGTGAGTGACAGCACTGTCTTTTCCTGCCTCTGCCCCTAATTGCCATCACCATTGCAAACAAAGGTTGGAGGCAGACTCTGCAAAGCCTTGGATGGCAGGCTAAGGAGTCCAGAGTTACTGTGGAGGTACTGGAGAGCTATGGAAGCTCTCAGGGTATTGGCAGGAATTACTGGCCAAGGGTATAACCTGGGGAATAAGGGATCTGAGTGCTCAGGGGCTGAGTCTCTGGGGAAACAGGAGAGAAGGAAGGGCTGAAGCTGGGGAGCTGCTGTAAGAATGGAGGAAGGAGGGTGTCATGGGTTAACCCAAGTCTCCTTCAATTATCTGGGAGGTACTTAACACCCAGCACCTTCAAATGGAGAGAGGGTCATTTGGAGAGAGGGTCTTTAAAGAGGTAATTAAGTTGAAATGAGGTCACTAGGCCAGTCACTAATCCACTATGGCTGATGTCCCTAAGAGGAGGAAATTAGGGTGCATGGGCGAGAATGTGAAGACACAGAAGGAGACGCCACCTACAAAGCAGATGTGTGGCTTCCAAAGCATCCAACCAACTGAGGTCAGCACCTTGATCTTGGACCTCCAGCACTGTGAAAAATGACCTTTCTGCTGCCTAAGTCTCCCAGGTTGTGGGGTTTCATAACAGCAACCCCAGAAAATGTATAATTCACAGTGGCTTAAGAGGACTGTTGGGGTTGTTGATTATTTGAGGGACAAGGACAGGGAAGGGACCTGTGGGATAAGACACAGAAGGGTTGAGAAGACCCAGAATGAGAAAGTGCAGTGAATACAAAACAGGATGGTGTTGGGGGCTCAGATCACATTGGAAACCACCACTGAAACCTCAGGGGATGCTCCAGGAGGCAGGCAGGAAGAAGGCACCTAATGCCAGACATATGGGTTGAGCAGAAGGAAGAGATCGGTCCTTGTCTCAGTCAGGACCCTCAGTTGCATTCATCAAATCTGTTTCCAGTTAGCTCAAGCAAACAAGAATGTAATGGAAAGGTTTCTAGAGGCTCCTAGAAGTGACGCGATGGCTTGAGGGACCAGGTCTGGCAAATGAGCTGAGGCTTGAGTAGACTGGGAATCAGAAAGTGTGATTGGAACATGAATCTAGATAGCCTGGGAGGACTCTGCATGTGAGTAAATACAGTGGGTACCTCAGGATTGGGCGCCTGAGTGAAAGCATCCTAACGTATTCATCTAGTCACAGGGGGACTCCGCCCCTGAGAGATCCAAGACAGTTAAAGGCCCTAGGATTCTCTTTCCAAGAAGAAATGGGTTATACACTTCCTGTTCTTTGTGACTTAATCAAAAGACCAGAGTAGAGGTGGCATTGTGCCAGCTCCAGGACCAGACTTTAAGAGAACCGGAAGCTTCTGCCTGGGACTGGGAACCCACTAAGAGCCTGTGGAGAAGGCCCTCCTTCAAATCCTGGGAGCAGGAGGTAGTGGGTCCAAATGAGCCCAGCCTTCAGGGTGGCCCTGCCAAGAACCCAGGGTCTTAAAGTAAATCCAGGGTTTCAGATTTAACAGGAGCAGTGAGGGCAATTGAAATGAGAGTTTGTTATGATGGATGTTTAATCCCAGCAGAGGCAGGCAGATCACTTGTGAATCTGAGGCCAGCCTGGTCAACACAGAAGGTACCAGGCTAGCCAGGACTACAAGGTGAGACTTTTTGTTTATTTATTTATTTATTTATTTATTTATTTTTTACATTCCAATCCCAGTTCCCCCTCCCTCCTCTCCTCTTACTCTCCCAGCTTCCCATCTGCTCCTTGGAGAGGGTAAGGCCTCCCCTAGGAAGTCTACTAAGTCTGTCCCATCATCTTACTGAGGCAGGACCAAGGCGCCTCTCCATATAGAATGGGCATGAGACCGCCTTTTAAAAAATAATAATAAAGCTGGGTGGTGGTGGCACACACCTTTAATCCCAGAACTTGGGAGGCAGAGGCAGGCAGATCTCTTGTGAGTTCAAGGCCAGCCTGATATACAGATCGAGTTCCAGGATAGCTAGGGCTATAAAGAGAAAACAAAACAAAAATAATATAATAATATATATTGATGGGAGATGTCATTTTGTAAATATGTTTCTCTTATTGGTTAATGAATAAAGCACTGTTGGCCAATAGGAAAGCGAGATAGGCGGGACTAGGAGACAAGGAGGAGGCGGGTAATAGTAGGGAGGAGATTCAAGGTGTAGGATGGGGAGAGCAGAGCGCCGGCCCCTCTCTCCGGTAAGATGAGACCACGTGGAAACACTTAGATTAATAGAAATGGGTTAATATTTAAGACAGAGCTAACCAATATGAAACACTAGTACCAGGCCAACAACATAATATCTAATACAATGTCTCTGTGTGTTATTTGGGGCTGGCACGGCACTGGGACCAGGCCGGTGGGAAAACCTGCTCATAACAAAAATATACAATAATAATAAAAATATGATAAAAAATAAAATTAAAGAACAGAGAAAGGGAAAAAAGAGAGATTGCTATTTATAGCTACCAAGAGGGTCATCCAGGGAACACAAAACACACCACTGTCTAGCCAAAGCTGACTTAACACTCTTGGCAATCCTCCTGCCTCAGCTTCCTTAGTGCTGGGATTACAGGAGTAAGATACCACAGTGGCTGTGGAGTCTGTGTTGGATGGGGTGTGGGCGTGTGTGGAAGGGGAAACAGTGCTGAGGATTGAACCCAGGGCCTTGTGCATGCTAGGCGAACACTCGAACCATTGACCTACATGGCAGCCCAGGGCTGAATAGTTGAATAATTCCACTGAGGACTGGTTTCCAGGAGTTAGCTTACTTGCCCAGTGTCTGGGCTTGGGAGAATGTTGAACTGCAAGAGTCAGAAGTGTAGGCAGGAGTCTTAAGCAGTGTGGATTGTGTGGATCGGCTTGTCTATCCACTTACAGGGTGCTTGCAGGCAAATTGTTCTCTCTGGGATCCAGCTAATCCCTGGAGGGGCAGTCCCACTACAGGCCTAGAAGGCCCAGATGTGGAGGCCTCATAAAGCAGAGAAAATAAAAGGCATGAGCAACACGTCCGGAAATGTAAACAAAACCTCACTGAGCCTCCCAGTCTGTCATCGGCCACCAGCTGACCCTGTGCCTTCTCCCTAGATTCCTCAGCCACAAAGTAGTGAGGAGACAGTCCGGATAAACCATGGTGGTGTTTTCAGAGCGATGAAACACACCTTGGGCAGGGGAGTCTCACTATGCTACTCCAGCTGGTCCTGAATTCCTCAGATCAACCTAGGAACTCCCCAGTGCTGGGACTTCCAGGCGAGTGTTCCATCAGTCCCAATTATCTGCTTTGACGGCCTTGCTCGCAAGACCGGTCCATTAGCAGCTCCTTCCCAGCCTCATAAGGGTCGGATGAAGACATGATCCTTCTCACCACAGCGTGAATTTAAAAGCCGCCCACCGCCCAAACGCCTGGATTTTCCTGGAGGAGGCAGGGTCTCTTGTAACCCCTGCTGGCTTTGGATTCTACGTGTAACCAAGCCTTGACCTTGAACCCCCTAATCCTCCTGCCTCCACTGGGGTAATAGTCCTGGGATAAATGATGTCTGTCACCATACCCAGGTTGACTTTTATTTATGTATTTACTGTGTATGTGTTTATTTAGTGTGTATGTGTGGGGGAGCACATCACAACACACATGTGGCGGTCAGAAGCAGTCAGCAAGAAGTCGGTTCTGGGGGGGGGTGTCGTGGAGGTGGGCGGTGGGCACGAGAGTAACACATGCCTTTAATCCCAGCATTTGGGAAGCCAAGCTCCCTTTTGAGTTCTTGGACAGCCAGGGTTACACAGAGAGACTGTCTCAAAAAAAAAAAGTCTCTGCTTTCACTTGTGGGTCTGGGGGATATTGAATATTGAACTAAGATCATCAGGCTTGGAGGCAAGCAAGAGGCTTTACTGGCCAACCCCCCCCCCCCCGGCTTTTTTTCTAAATAAGAAACTCAAATTCGAGGAGAGAATGTTACAATTAACAATGAACTCAAGGTCACACAGTTCAATTCCAGATCGGTTAGATCTCAGGCCCCTGCCAGGGCGGGGCGGGGTGGGGGGTACCTAACTGGCCTCCACCTGTTGTTCAGGACTGGTGCTGGGAAAACCTGGGTGGCCTCCAAGCCAGGACCCTCACGTAAACCCTTGAAAGGGGGAAGCCCCCAGCGCCCCATCTTACTAGAGAAACTCCGCGTGGTCCATCCTCAGCGGCAGGATGGACCGGCTGCGTCCAGGCCTCAGGCCTCTCTCACGGTCGCAAGCCTTCCCGCACCATCCTCCCGCTTCTTCCCGCCCCCGCAGGCCCCTTCAGGTGTATCAAAGTCGCAGCGCTGCGTGAAGTTCAGGTTCGAACACCTCTCAGCAGGCTTTGTATGAATATATTAGTTTCCTTTTCCTCTAAACACGCTGCAGAGGTCTAGCTGGGGGGCGGGGGGCGGGGGCGGGGGATGGGCGGCGCTGGAGCTCGGTATGCAAATTTATGCAGATTTATCTAAATGAGGGAGTCTCGGGATTCGCGAGCCGGAGCGGCTCAGAGCTGGCCGAGCCTGCCGCAGCCCCCGGGCTCTGCGGCACCGCAGTGGGGAGGGCGGCGTGTGCTCTTTAGAGTCTGTGCTTTGAAGCAATGTCTCCGCAGCACAGGGGAGGAAGCGCTGCGGAAATTGGTTCTGGATACTTCCTGGCGGTGTTCTCAATTGCTTCAGCTATGTTGGGGGTGGGGGAGGGGGTGTAGCGGGGCGAGGGCGGGGAGCCTCTGAACCACTCTGGGTTTCCTCAGCCGGGAAGGGGGCGGCTGTTCCTGTTGCCATTTCTACATCCAGGGATCTTGCGAACACCCATTTCCGGACCCCCACTGATTACTGAATCAGGATCTTTTATGTTTTTAAAGTCCCCAGCCGAGGGCACAGGGCGGTGGCCCACGCCTTTAATCCCAGCACTCCGGAGCTAAGGCAGGTGTGTCTATGAGTCTGAAGGAGGCCAGCCTGGTCTACACTGGGAACTCCAGACCAGCAGGGACTACATAGTGAGACCCCGTCCCCAACCTCGAAAACCCTGACACAAACCTGTTACAATGCTGATGCAGTCTCTTACAGGTGGGGGAAGGGGTGTGTGGCTGTGTTCTCAGCGGTGACTGTTAGAATCACTGGATGAGCTTCCCACTCAGATTGTGCCTCAGACCAGCTAAGTCAGAGGGGTTGATGAAACATGGATGCCACTAGCCAAAAAGAAAGCCCCAGGTGGGAAGGCTGTGTGTGGAGGGGTGGACCTTATGGCACATCACTAGCCTGCAGAGTAGTGTGTGGTCATGGGTTCTATCCCCAGCACTGACACAAAAGAGACAAAAATACTAGGAAGACCAGTGTGCAAGCAGCTTTGTTGGACAGGTTTTCCCACAAGACTCATGCTCTTCCTGTGTTCTTAGTCTGTTCACCTCAGGGCCCATACCTAGTGGTGCAGCCTTCAGGGGTCTCCTGGAGTGAAGACTGGACCATATCAGCACGGTGACAGCTGTTAGCATGCTGACAGATTCCCGAGTGCAACTTTGAATTTCCTGGTGCCACATTAGTGCTGCACCCAGACTCTTGAACCCTCAAACATCAGTTCTGAGTGGCCAGGGCTCCTGAAATACTTGTCTTCTCCATCAGTAACGTGGAACACATCAAAAAAAAAAAAAAAAAAAAAAAAAAAAAAAGCCTCGATTGGCAGCCAATGTTAGTATTAGTTACTTAACTGGGCAATTGGCTTTAACTTTCTGACCTCAGTTTCCCCATCTGGAAATGGGGCCATCCCTTCCCACTCAGTGTAGGGGTGAAGTTGCACAAAAGCACAGCTTTCAGGCACCAGAATCACTTGGCACACATGGTAAGACTTTAGGGGTGGGCCCCACAGAGACAGGTCCTCTCACTGGTAGAAAGTTTGCCAGGCATGTAGAAGACTGGGCTTTGAATCCCAGCACCACAAAGATGAATGAATGAATGAACGAATGAATGAATGACAAAGATTTCTGGCCTCCACTCAGACTATCCGGGTAGGGACAGATGAGGTTTGCTTTTCTAAATGTCCCCAGGAACAGCTGCTGCAGGACAGTGGGGACTCCAGCTGAGTTTGGCACAGAAGCAAAATCTGTGTGCTGTGTGTACCCCTCCCTCCTGAATTATTCCCCAGGGTACCTTCCTCTTTCATTCTCTCAGCTGAGGCCCATTGGATGTTTAGCCTTGGGTTTGGGGAGATTACATGTCCCTCAAACTGTTGCCACTGTGAACAGTCAGGTTTAGGTTATGCTGTGATCACAGGAGTCACAGTGCACTTTCCAGATGTCACCCAGAATCTAAGGGCAACACTAAACCGTGGAATGACCATAGAAGGAAATCCAACCGAGGCTGAACTTTTTGCACACTGGCCATTTTAAGAGTTTATTTTTCCCCTCCCAAATATCAAAAGCAACTTTTAAAAAGTGTATTTTGAGACTGCACCTGCTTGGCTGAGACCCCAAGCATATTCTTAAGTGTCAGCAAAGACTCTAACGCAGAAGGAATGGGCCTCACTCCACCCTCCTCTCTCCATCCCTAGCATCATCTCTCCACCCTCAGCATCCTCTCTTCCTGGAACAAGACTCCTTCAGGGAAACTCCTCTCGACTTCCAGATACTGACTCCACTTTTTATCTCCCCCTCATTTTTGTTTTTTATAGAACTCAGCCAAATATACCCACTGTTGGTTCCTAGACTTAACCCCCTCCAGCCTGGCCTCTGAGCACCCACCCCCAATCCAGATGCTTCCCCCCACTGACTTCCTTCTTGCCTGAACCGGTGACCTGATTTTAGCATGGGATTTAGAGTCAGAAGGCTGAGGCAGAAGCCCTGTCACACTGGGGGACAATGAGCAATTTAAACACTTCTCAGAGCCAGGCTTGGTGACACATGATCCAGAGGCAAAAGCAAGAGACCTGAAATGCAAGGCCACTTTGGGCTATATAGCAAATCCCTGTCTCAAAAATGCAAAGAGTAGGGGGTGTGGCTTATTGGTGGATTGCTTTTCTGGCATGCATCAAGCCCTAGAGCTCTGGGTTCTGTCCCTAGCATGGAATGCATAAATCAGAATGTGTGCTGCACATCTGAAACCTCAGCATTGGGGGGGGGATCAGAAATTCAAGGTGATTCTCAGCTACATAGTGAGTTTGCATGGGACTTCGTGCCAAAAAAGCAAGACAAAACCAAAAAAAGCTCTTCTCTAGGCTTTGTGTCTGTCACCTGGGGAGTGGTTCATAATCTCTGCTTCCAGTGAGTGTCAAGGGCTCAGAAAGCACAGATCCAAATAGGACCTCACAAGGACCTACCCTACAGTGTAGACACGGTGTGCTGAGACCTGTGACAGTACTGGGCAAACTGTCTGGTGCCCATGTGCACAGATTTAGAATGACTTCAGCCCGAGGCAGGCTGGGCCACATGCAGATTCTGAGGATAAGGTTGGGGTACTGGTGTCAGGGCTGGCCCGAGTCCCTCAGTGGGTGTGTGGATTTGCTTAAACTCTGGTTTTCCCCTCTCTGGAATGGAATCATGAATGAATGTGTATTTGTAGCAATGAAATGAGAGCATTAGAGGAAAAGAATCATCACACCTTCCTCCATGCCTGTCATGTGGCAATCACTGCATTAAAAATTTTGCAGCGCACAGTCTCCCAGAATCCTCACTATGATCTTTGAAGTAGACCCCTGGGAACCAGGCCCTTGAAGGGCCTTCAGCAAACAGAGCATATACCCACGGCTGAGCTGCACCCCAGTATTCCCCCCATTTCACAGATGAAGAACTGAAGTTACAGAGAGACAAAGTGATCTGCCTGAGGTCACCCAGCCAGTAGATGGTAAGAGCTGGAGTTTGAAGCCAAGAGGTCTGGTTCCAAAGCTGGGACTCTGACTTATATGTGCAAGTATCAGGAAGGAATCTAGGAGTCAGCATGGGGAATTGCCCCCAGCCTGAGGCTGGGGCAGGGAGGGATGCTTGTGGGAAGCTGGGATCTAGTGATTTACTTCACAGGGACACCTGTTTCAGCGCAGACAGGGAGCTTGTCTCCTTCATATCCTGCTGGAACCTCTCAGGCTTACCTTCCCCTCTCCTCTCCAGCAAGTTTGGGAGAAGTAGCTTGGAATTCCCCCAATGCTAGACAGAGGGTACCATTCCTCATCTCTGAGGATGACCCTGCTGTGGAGGCTGTCTGGGGCTGTGTCACCTAGCCAGTGACTCAGGACTCCAGGTCTAGTCCCCATCCTAGTATAAGGGGTTCAGAGTCCAAACATAGATTCCAGGTGAGGTGTTCAGAGGTTCATGGGGTCAGGGTTGTGCCTGCTGGGGGGGGCACTTCCTGCTCTTTGCCTCCTTTCCTGGGTCCTTAGCTAAACTCTGTTGTAGTGTTAGGGGGAGCTGGGGAAGTGGGGAAGGGGATGTGGTAACCAGAACCACTTCCTGCTATGGTTGTGTTGAAAACCAGAGCTTCCCCCAAGTTCCCTTTGATGGGGGCTGGTGAGCAGGGTGTGTGTGTGTGTGTGTGTGTGTGTGTGTGTGTGTGTGTGTGTGTGGTGGTGGTGGTGGTAAAGGAGGAAGTTGGGGGTGGGGAGAGGAGAACTTGGATGGACTCCAAGCCCTGGGGTTCCCAGTGGATGATTTCTTCCCAGTTGGTAAGAAACACCATAAATCCTAAAGGCAAGCTTAGCTGAGAAGTGGTAACCATTACTTACACAGTGTGCTAGGCGCCACTACACAGGACCGCATGGGAAGCACTGTTATTAGCACCATTTTGCAGATGGGGAAAACGTTAGGCTGTGTCAATAGTTGGACTCACACCATGAGCTGGGCTTGAATGTAGGCAGTCCAGTCCCAGAGCGAGAGCTCCTATTGTCCCACACATTCTCTCTTCTCTGCTGTGTTCCGTGACTGTGCCGGGCCTCAGTTTCCTCATCTGCATGGTGGCGAGAAACTGGAGTAGACAGATACACTTCCATTTGTGGTATTTGTACTTCTGTGAATTGTTTTTCAAAAACAAAACAAAAAAAAAATGAACCTTTTCTAGCCACTCACAGGAGTGCATATCTTTAACCCCAGTACTTGGAAGGCAGAAGCAAGCAGGACTATGAATCTGAGACCAGCCTGGTCTACACAGTGAGCTTCAGGCCAGCCAGACCTTGCCTCAAACCACAACAACACACACACACACACCATTTATTACATTTTATCTGTGTATGTTCGGGTATGGGTGTATATGTGCCACAGTTTGAACAACCTATAGAATCTGGTTCTCCTCTACCATGTGAGTCCCTGGGAAGAACTCAGGTCTTCATGTTTGGTGACAAGGGTCTTTAGGTAAAGGCCATTTCACTGGCTCTCTGGTAACTGATTATTTATTCAATCTCTTTTCTACAAGCAAGGGGACAAGATGATAACTACTAGTCCACTTTCTTTTCTCCTTTTCTTCATCTTCCTCTTCCTTTGTTTTTTTTTTTTTTTTTTTTTTTTTTTTGCTAGAATCTCATGTAGCCCAGGCTGGGTTAGAATTTGCTATGCAACCAAGGATGATCTTGAACTCCTTATCCACCTTCCTCTGACACCTGAGTGCCCAGATATAGCCCACTTCTTAGCACAATGTCTGGCTCATAAAACTCAACAAAAATGTGTTGAATAGATTTATTTGTTCGTTTGTTTATAAACAGGGTCTCATGTAGCCCAGGCTGGCCTCAAAATTGTTACTTATCAGAGATTGGCTTTGAATTCCTGATCCTCTTGCTTTCACTCTCCAAGTGTTGGAGCTCAGATAAGTTGATTTGGGCATACCCATTTCTTTTATCTGTACTCTGATCTGCTCAGTCCCTGTGCAGGCAAAAGGCCCGAGTCAGGCTGCCCAAAGCTTGAATGAATCCTGGCTCTCTGTTTTAACTCACTGTGTGATCACAGGCAATTCCCTTACTGCTCTGAGCTTAAGTTTTCTATCCCCCAAAAGCCAGGGTTACTCACCAAACCAACCTCACATGCCAGGCACAATGGACACACCTACAACACAGCTCGCAGGAAGAGGCAGGAGATGGGAGCTCAGCACAAACATGAGCTACATAGTAGGGTCTTTCCTCAATAAACCAAGGACAATCTAGGAAATGGCTCCCTTCCTGGGTAAGAGCATCTGTTGCAGAAGCTTGAGGACCTGAGTTTGGATCCTCAGCATCCATGTACAAAGCTGGGCATGGCCACCCATACTTGTATTCTCTGTACCAGGGGGATGGGGAGGGGAGCTGATTCAGAGACAGGAATGTGTTGCTGAGGCTTGCTGGCTGCCAGCTTATCTGAGAAACATCGAGTTCCAGGTGTAATGAGAGATTGGCTCAAAGGAATAAGAGGGAAAGATGACAGAGGAGAATAGCCAATGTCTCCTCTGGCCTTGGAAAGCATGGATGTGTGTCTCTGTACACACATGGGTACATACACGTAGCTCCCCCAAAACAAATAAATAAAAGCAAGGGCTAGGAACAACTCAACTGTAGAGTGCTTGCCTGGCATGTGTAAGGCCCTAGTTTGTGAGGGTATGTGCAAACAAACACAGGTGCACACACACACACAGACATCTACACAGGGAGACATAGAAGAAAGACAAGGAAAGAAGAGGAAACGAGAAGTTTATGGGAGTTATCACAGTGTTCAACACAATAAATCACAAAAATGAATTATCACTGTGGCTTGGAGATGTAATGACTTGCCCAAGGTGACATAGTTGGGAAATGGTGAAGTTGGGAAATGGTGAACCCAAGACTGAAATTCAGGACTGATCATCAGTTAGAAGTGTGTAAGAGAAGCCTGGGAGCACACCTCATCTTCCCTCTCCATCTCTCAGGCTCCTTCCTTAGGGAAGTGTATGGAGGTCTGGGCACATAGATGGTTCTGTCAAAACAGCTTGCTGAAGGCAAATAAAGGCCTGTTTCACCATGGCGGCAGGCTGGGTAGATGGAAGGCAGGGAGGCTGTTGGTGAGACTGCACAGTTTTCATGGATGGAGCAGGGCTGGAAGAGGGGAAGAGTCCGTGAAGAGTTCATAGCCCAGGGAGAGGAAGGTGTTGGTCTCAGAGCCGAGACTGCAGTCTGCAGAAGGTTAAGGGGCCAGCACCCTCAGTTGAGGCCTCACACATACTGTGCTAAAAGCATTTCCCGTGTTTCATCGCATTTTACCCTCACAGCAGTGTAAGGACAAAGGATTGAGGGATGAAGGTTCCGTTTTTTTTTTTTTTTTTTTTTTTGTTTTGTTTTGTTTTGTTTTGTTTTTAATTCTATGGATAGCAGAAGAAGGATGCTAGCCTGAGACTCTCATGGGAAGGGTGAAGCTTCTGCTTGTTCCCACATGCCCCTGAGCCTATCTTTCCTTCCCCAAGGAGTCAGTCTGCAGAAGCTAGGGGGTTGCCCAGTGGAATTCCCCAAATCCTGCCTTGAAGAGCCTGCTCCCAGCTTGCAGGAGAGGAAGCTGAGTCAAGGACACCACCAGGGAGACAGGCAGTGTGAGGAGGGGCTCCAGGCTGAGCTCTGGCCAGGGAGGGGGGTGTCTCAGAAGCCCAAGAAAGGGGGATCCCAGGCAGTTTTTCTGTCCTCTACTGGACTAACCACTTAGGGCCTTCAGATCAAGGCCTAGGTGAGTCCCTCACCCCGGACACCCCCTTCCCTTTCCCACAAATTCTGCAAGTTTGCAAAACTCAACCGCTCCCCTGAGTGCTGTGGTTTCCTGCGGGTCTGGGGTCCTGCCTGACTCGACAATGTGGACTGTGGGCAGGGCAGAAAGGAGGGGGTGTGTAAGCCCTTTCTTTGGGCTGCCCAACACACACACACACACACACACACACACCCTGAGTCAGCTCCTGCCTGGAGGGGAGGGGCGGAGCTACTGATTCAGTTTTACTGCCTCTTTAAAATCTCCGAAAGGGCAGCTTCAGCCAGACACTGCCATCCTCACCATGAGCCCTTGGCAGTCGCTGGTCCTGGTACTCCTGGTTCTAGGCTGCAGCTCGGCTGCCCCTCACCAACGCCAGCCTACTTTTGTGGTCTTCCCCAGAGACCAGAGAGCTAACAACCTCACCGACACACAGCTGGCACAGGTAGACAAATGCCTCAGTGGAAAGTTGGGAAGGGCTGGCCAGGAAGATATCCAGTATGTCTGAGAAATCATGGGGCTTCAAATATGCTTTGTGGATTTGTGTGGCATTGGGCATGTCTGGAGAGACAGAAGTGCCCCGGTTAGGCATTAGGGGCAGTGTGGAGGCACTAGGCAGTGGTGGAAATAATGGACAGATTCGAGTTTGCTACAATGGGATGGGGTGGTTTCCGGAGGACCGTGGATTAGGCACAGATTGGAAGTGAACCTTAGAGGAGCTGTGGGGTAGGCGTGGCTCAGATCTTAGGTGGGAAGGAGCTGTTACCCTCAGGATGGGGGAATTCTAGCTGTGTGAGAAGCCCTGATATCCTGGCTTTAGAGTCCCTAAGCATGTGACCCAGAGGGCTAGGAAAAGGTGCCAGAACTCTGCGATGTCTCTGCTCCTCCACACACAGGAATACCTGTACCGCTATGGTTATAGTCGGGCAGCCGAGATGCAGGGAGAGAAGCTGAACCTGCGGCCCGCTTTGCTGCTGCTTCAGAAGCAGCTGTCCCTGCCCCAGACTGGAGAACTGGACAGCAAGACACTAGAGGCCATTCGTGCACCACGCTGTGGTGTCCCAGACTTGGGCAAATTCCAAACCTTCGAGGGCGACCTCAAATGGCACCACCACAATATCACATACTGGTGAGATGCTGGGTTATAAGCAGGTGGCTGGGGCAGGGCTGAGGCCAGGTGGCTCCTGCGCTTGACCGACTAGGTGTCAAGGTATCTTACCGTACAAGTTATGAAAGCCTGGAGCACTGAGTATTTAGCTGCTGCCCCGCCCTCTCTCATCTGTGATCCCAGCACGGCCCCTCGCCCCCAGCCCCGCACACCGACTCAGGCTTTTCACCTACAGGATTCAAAACTACTCAGAAGACTTGCCGCGAGACGTGATCGATGACGCCTTCGCCCGCGCCTTCGCGGTGTGGAGCGCGGTGACGCCGCTCACGTTCACCCGCGTGTACGGCCTCGAAGCAGACATTGTCATTCAGTTTGGTGTCGCGGGTGAGAACTCCCGGACTGGGCCATGGGAAGGAAGACCCTGGACGGAATAGAAGGGACAGCAGATCAGCTTTTTTGACTGCCCCACAAAGGACGCCCCCTGTTGCGGAATTGGAGCTGCCTTCTTACAAGGCTTGGGGCTCTGTTCTGGGGAACACAGCTGTCAGTCTTCTGCCACTAAAGAGAGCCAAGTCTATGCGCAACTGTCCTTGGTTGACTCCCTTTCTCTCCACCTGCCTCTCTAGAGCACGGAGACGGATATCCCTTCGACGGCAAGGACGGTCTTCTGGCACACGCTTTCCCCCCTGGCCCCGGCATTCAGGGAGACGCCCACTTCGACGATGAAGAGTTGTGGTCTCTGGGCAAGGGCGTTGGTGAGATCTTGAGCTCCCCTGAATCTCCGCTCCCACCCCTGCCCCCACTCCCTTCTCTGTCTGTGGCCAGTCGTCCTGACTTTAGTCTCCTGACTACAGTGGTTCCCACCTTCTTTGGAAACGCAAATGGTGCCCCATGTCACTTTCCCTTCACCTTCGAGGGACGCTCCTATTTGGCCTGCACCACAGATGGCCGCACCGATGGTGCGCCTTGGTGTAGTACCACAGCCAACTATGACACCGACCGCAAATTCGGTTTCTGCCCCAGTGAGAGTGAGTATGCGCTGGGGGGGGGGAGGGGCGCCACCTTTAAGGTTCCAGAATCTTAGTTTCAATCTCTGTGCTCTCTCTCTCTCTCTCTCTCTCTCTCTCTCTCTCTCTCTCTCTCTCTCTGAGTGTGTGTGTGTGTGTGTGTGTGTGTGCAGACTGCTCTGGGACTCTTGACGGTCGGGGCCACACTTGGAAGTAATAACGTGGCTCTCCTCAGAACTCTACACGGAGCACGGCAACGGGGACGGCAAACCCTGCGTGTTTCCATTCATCTTTGAGGGCCGATCCTACTCTGCCTGCACCACTGAAGGTCGTTCGGATGGTTACCGCTGGTGCGCCACCACAGCCAACTATGACCAGGATAAGCTCTACGGCTTTTGCCCTACCCGAGGTACCTCTGCTCCGCCCACCAGGTTCAGCCCACCTCTGCCCTCCAGCATTGTTCTACAAAAGGTGGCTTTTCCATCCATTCATTTCTCTCTCCATTTGCTGTCCACCGTCCCCCTCCGCATCTCTTCTCTGTGATTCCCATTTGGGCAGCCTTTTTTTGCTTGGCCTTGGGCCTCTTTCTTGTGTCTCTAATTCTAGGCTCTGCCCATTAGAGTTTCTTGGCTTCCGCAGTGCTCCACAGTGCCCTGTAGGCTTCAAAAATAGGCCCTCGAGATTCTCTAGCCCTGCGAGCTTAGTTTGGCCACCCCCAGCACCATATTAGATCCACCCACCTGGCTCACTTATAACTCTTGGTCTTCCAGCCGATGCGACTGTGGTTGGGGGCAACTCCGCAGGCGAGCTGTGCGTCTTCCCCTTTGTCTTCCTGGGTAAGGAGTACTCCACCTGCACCAGCGAGGGACGCAGAGATGGGCGCCTCTGGTGCGCTACCACCTCGAGCTTCGACGCTGACAAGAAGTGGGGTTTCTGCCCAGACCAAGGTAGGCGGCGGCGTTCTGAGTGGGGACCGAGTCACCTCCTGGCAGTCATGGTGGTCCAGCAGCCCAGGCTGGGGCCTTGGCCTGCTCTTTGCATCTTAGGCTCCTCCTCCTTTCAGGGTATAGCCTGTTCCTGGTGGCAGCTCATGAGTTTGGCCATGCGCTGGGTTTAGATCATTCTTCAGTGCCAGAAGCGCTCATGTACCCCATGTATCGCTTCCTTGAGGGCTCCCCTCTGCACGAGGACGATGTGAGAGGCATCCAGCATCTGTATGGTGAGGCTGGGGACAGAGATGGGGGAGCAGAGGGGGCAGTTGTGGCTCAGCTGAAGGACCACAGAAGAGGGAAGGGAAGAAATGGAACCTCAATGTCTATCTGGAACAGGATCTGGGTGCCCAGTGAATGCTTGGAGATGACACTCTAGACCTGAGTTCAAAAGCCAGCCCAGGGCTAGGTGTGCAGCTTAGAGGTTAGAGTAGGCACCGAATGTTATTGAGCAGGCATGGGGCCCTGGGTTTGATTCTCAGCAGGAGGGACATCCCAGCCACTTCATAGGTGAAATGGGGTATGTTAGACCACTCTTCAGTCCCTCCTATATAAAGCGGTGTGTGTGTGTATGTGTGTGTGTGTGTGTGTGTTTGAGTGATAACAGTATGACTCTCCTAAGGCTCTGATAGGGTTAACTGGAGTAGATTGATGCCTGGCTTTAATAAGTACCATTTTTTCTTTTTTCTTTCTTTCTTTCTTTCTTTTTTTTTTTTTTTTTTTTTTTTTTTTTTGGTCATCATTTACTTTAATAAATGGGGCTACTTACTGGGTATGATGTTCAAGCCTGTAATCCCAGCACTCAGGAGGTTGAGACAGGAGAGTTACCATGAGTTTGAGTCTAGCCTGAGATGCATAGTAAGCTCCAGACCAACCTGGGCTACCTAAGGCTCCGACCCAGAGGAACTTGTAATGATTAATTTACTTGTGTTTGTATGGGTGTTTTGCCTGAGTGTGTGTCTGTGTACCATGGATGTGCAGTGCCAGCTGAAGCCGGAAGAGGGTGCTGGATCTCTTGGAATGGCAGTTACAGATTGTTTGCTACTGTATGGGTGCTAGGAAAGGAACCCACATCCTCAGGAAGAGCAAGCAGTGGTCTTAACCACTCAGCCATCTTTTCAACTCCAAAAGGAGCTTTGAAAGGTGTAGCAGGCCAGGTGTGCGTGTACACACCTTTGATCCAGCACTGCAGAGGCAGAGGCAGGCTGGTCTACATAGTGGGTGACACTGAAGAGCGAATCTTGCGAGTTTATTTTTTATTTTTATTTATTTATTTATCGGGTTTCTCTGTGTAGCTTTGGAGCCTGTCCTGGTACTTGCTTTGTACACTAGGCTGGCCTCAAACTCACAGAGATCCCCCTGCCTCTGCCTTCTGGATGCTGGGATTAAAGCTGTTTGCCACCACTGCCTGGCTTAGTCTTGTGGGTTTATAATGCTCACAGCACTGCTTGACTCAGTGGCCACTCTAAAGATTCCCGCCCCTCCTGACCTGGGGAAGCCAGGAGGACTCTGCCCATTGTTCTGTTCTGACAACACAGGCTATCTATCTTCACAGAGCTCAGTATGGACACTTAGGCTTGGTGTGTAGGAAAAGGCCTTCTTGGAACCAGCCTCCAGCTTCAAGGGAAGACAGGAGACATCAGTGCTGGTCTCAGTAGTAGGCGGGGCTATGCAAATTGGCCACTAGTGTGTCTTACCTAGTGTCTTGTTTTAGGTCCTGGCCCTAAGCCTGACCCAAGGCCTCCAGCCACCACCACGACTGAACCACAGCCGGCAGCTCCTCCCACTCTGTGTCCTACTGTACCTCCCACGGCCTACCCTACTACGGCTGGCCCTACAGGTCCCCCTGCAGCCGGCCCTACAGGTCCCCCAACTGCTGGCCCTACAGGTCCCCCTGCAGCTGGCCCTACAGGTCCCCCAACTGCTGGCCCTTCTGAGGCCGTTACAATGTCTTTGAGCCCAGCAGACAATCCTTGCAATGTGGATATTTTCGACGCTATTGCTGAGATCCAGGGCTCTCTGTATTTCTTCAAGGACGGGTGAGCAGGAGGGGTGTGTGGATGAGGGTGGGGGGTACGGACGATGACTTGGAGAGGAACCCCCCTGCCTCTCGAACCCACTTTCCTCCCCAGGCCAAGGTTCAGGGCCCTGCAATCTCCTTTCTTTCAGTCGGTACTGGAAGTTCCTGAACCGCAGAGGGAGCCCGCTGCAGGGCCCCTTTCTTATTGCCCGCACGTGGCCAGCTCTGCCTGCAAAACTGGACTCAGCCTTTGAGGATCCGCAGTCCAAGAAGATTTTCTTCTTTTCTGGTTAGTTTGTGCCTCTCTAACTCACTTATGCCTCAGTATCCATCCACCTTTGGGTCCCCAGACCAATATGACCCTTCTCTTCTGTAGGGCGCCAAGTGTGGGTGTACACAGGCGAGTCGGTGCTGGGTCCCAGACGTCTGGATAAATTGGGTCTAGGCTCAGAGGTAACCCAGATCTCCGGTCTCCTCCCGCGTAGCGGCGGGAAGGCTCTGCTGTTCAGCAGGGAGCGTGTGTGGAGGTGAGAGCAACCGCGGCCGCCGGTAGGGGGAGCCCTGGCGCCACTCACCCGCAGCCCGTGGGGGCGGGAGGGGCTCAGAGCGTGTCTGCTTTTCTGCAGGTTCGACTTGAAGACACAGAGGGTAGATCCCCAGAGTGTCACTCGCTTGGATAGGATGTTCCCTGGGGTGCCCTGGAACTCACACGACATCTTCCAGTACCAAGGTGAGGTTTGCTGATGCTGCCTGGGGGAGAGTCCCTTCATGAGATGCCTCCCACATTTGAGCTCCCTCCCTTAGCAACGGGCCAGTTTCTCAGCAGGAGACCGAGGGAAAGCACCCCCAGCTCACACAGCCAATCCTAAGTCCCAGATTGCTTGTGTACCTTTCGGGAACTCCAGCACTGAGCATAGGTCTCGGGAAGGCTCATTCCTTTATTACTTTACTACTAAAGAAATAATAACCAATAATCAAGGGCCTGTATTGTGCAGGGCTGCCACTGGAGACACACCAAGAGGCAAGCAAGTTCTAGCTGTCTTTGGGCGAGTCGCTGCCTCTCTTGGGGCCTCAGTTACCCCATCTGTAAAATAGAGACATTAGCTACAGTTGTGTTTATCTACTCTTTCAACACTCATAGTCCATTAGTTGGAGATTTTAGGCTGATTCTGAAGCTCAAATCTATCATTTTCACCTGTCTCCTTGTTTGTTTCTTTTTCAAGACATGGTTCCTTTGTGTAGACCAGGCTGGCTTCGAACTCACAGAAATACTCCTGCCTCTGCCTCCTGAATGCTGGGATTAAAGGCGTGCACCAGCACCAGCTGGTTTGGTCATCTCTTTTATACCCTCCCCTCTCGGCTAGCCAATACATATTCTGGAAGAGTGGGGAGGGATTAGGAGAGGAGGGCAGTGGTTCTGAGGTGAGCTCAAACCAACGCTAAGGCGGAACAAACTAACGAGGCCTGACCACTGTTCTGTGTGTACTTCCAAATTCTCATCTCCTCCCCACACTCTACTAATGCCGTGCTCTCTGAACAGATCGAGGTCATTCCTAGCTTAAGGCAAACAGGCCCAGCTGTTCTTCTCTTTGGATTGCTGCACACCTACACTGCTACCACACCGCCTTTCTCTCATCCTTCGGTACTAAGGCCACCATTTCAGGGAGAGGCTAACCCGACCCTCATTATGTAGTCACTTCTTTTTATTTCTTCCTATATCTTGAGATCATGCTATACTTTGCTACTGTGTGTTCCTTGGGCCTCTCACAGTACTTGGCACATAGCTGGTACTCAGTAAATATTTGTCGAATGAATGGACTAATGAATGAGTTTGCCCAATGAATGGTTGTTGGATGAATTGATCTGAGCATTAAAATACTCCCCATTCATTAATCTGCTGATTCGTTCACGATCTGTATCACGTGAGACACCTACTATGCACGGGGCTTTGGGTGTCAAGGTCTCACAGGCAGGCAGAAGAACTGAAAGACACATGTAAAAACCACAGAAAGATGTAGAAAGGCCAAGAGGGGTGTGCCTTAGTTAGGGTTCTATTGCTGTGAAGAGACACCATAACCATGGCAACTCTTATAAAGGAAAACATTTCATTGGGGCTGGTTTACAGTTCAGAGGCTTACTGCTTAGTCCATTATCATCAGGGTGGGAAGGTGGGAAGCTTGGTGGCATGCAGGCAGACGTGGTCCTGGAGAGGCAGCTGTGAGTTCTACATCTGGATCAGCAGGCAGTAGAAAGAGAGACACACATTGAACCAGACTTGAGCATCTGAACCGTCAAAGCCCACCTCCAGTGACACTTCCTCCCACAAGGCTCCCCTCCTAATAGGGCCACTCCCTATGAGTCAGTGGGGGGGGCATTTTCATTCAAACTGCCATGGGGTGCTTGTAAAAATCTTGTTCCTGTGTCTATAAGGTAGTATAGGATTCAGCGTTCTTGCATCTCCTTGTTTCCCACAGACAAAGCCTATTTCTGCCAGGACCAATTCTTCTGGCGTGTGAGTTTCCGAGAGGAGGTGAACCAGGTGGACCTAGTGGGCTATGTGACCTACGACTTCCTGCAGTGCCCTGAGAACTAGCACCCTCCTTTGCTTCAGCCGTACAGTGCGCTACAGTGCGCTACAGAGACCACCCAAGAGGGAAAGGAGCCAGTTTGCCGGACACAAACTGATGATCTCTATTCTAGAGATTGGGAAGGAGTGGAGGCGGGCTGGGCCCTCTCTTCACACCTTCCCTTTTTTGTTGGACTGTTTCTAATAAACATCGAGATTCTCTAACCTTCGCCAGCTACTTTAATTAATCGGCTTCTCCTTAGTTACACACACACACACACACACACACACACACACACACACACACAAGTCCATGCATGCTCATGTGGAGGTCAGAAGAGAACATTGTGGAATCCTTCCATAAATGTGTCCTTCCATTTATGAGCGGTGTGGGGGTTGAACTCAACTTCCCAGGCTTTTGTGGCAAGCACTTCATCGGCTAAGCCACCTCACTGACTACAGCCACTTTTATTTGTTATGCACGTGGTCACGTTCACAGGCATGTATTTAACTGATAGAGTGCTTATTGTGTGCCAGGCACTCTCCAAGCTCCACATAAATATTCAGGTATTCAGTTACCCCTACTGGAAGGTATTATGTAACTATTTCTCTTTCACATCTGAGGACACCACCAAGCTATTCATTCATCAATCATTTATGGAGAGCATCCCTAGGGAGCCAGGCTCTGTACTGGGCGCTGGGCACAGAGGAATTCATTGGCTCTCAGTCCTTCCGATTGCTCAGGAACTATCAGTATCCTTGAAACTTGCTTGGACCAGACCCCAGACTCCATTCTTTTTTTTTTTTTTTTTTATTCAAGATAGGGTTTCTCTGTAGCTTTGGAGGCTGTCCTGGAACTCACTCTATAGACCAGGCTGGCCTCGAACTCACAGAGATCCACCCGCCTCTGCCTCCCGAGGCCACCAATGCCCAGCCAGACTTCTGTTCTTTAGAAGCCAGATCACTCACAGGAGCTTGGAGAGTGCAGAGCATGTGTACTAGAGAGGTGTATTGGAGGGTTCTGTGCATTGTGGTTGAGATAATGTCCTCCAGCCAAGATGACCCTTCTAATGGAACTGTCCCAGGAGGGATGATCAAGGACTTTCTGGGGAATTGGGACAGGTTTTTTCAAAATTATTAACTAATTAATTAATTACTTTTTCTGTACGACTGTGTGTATGTGTGTGTATGCATACGACTGTGTGTATGTGTGTGTATGCATACGACTGTGTGTATGTGTGTGTATGCATGCATATGTGGTGATGTCTCCGGAGGCCAGAGGAAGGTGTTGGGTCCCCTAGTACTAGAATTGTAGGCAGTGGTGTGTGGTTTTATGCCAGAGCTGGGAGGAGAACTCTGGTCCTCTGGGAGAGCAGCAAGTGCTCATAACTGAGCTGTCACTCCAGCCATCCACCCTCCAGACAAACCATCAACCTGAAAAATGGACTCAGCTTTCACTCTTCCAAATGCAAGTAAATGCAAGTATGGTGGTCACAGCATCCAAATAATGAGAAACTAGCAACAGGGAACGTGTGTTCACTGAGAAGAGCCCAAGGGTGTGTGTGCTGTCAGTGAAAGGCTAGAAAGAGGGGAGAAGGTTGGTCAGATGTAATCATGGTCTGGGGAGTTTAAGGGGAAGTTCAGAGATCTGCCCCCAAGCCTCTCCTCTGGGGATGCTTCTCTCCCAGCCGGTCTGTTTCTAGCTCAGGAATGAGCCACTCCCATCTGCACAAGAGCATTCCTTAACACGCCTTGTTCAAAACCTCTCTCCACCCAGTCTCCTCTGGGGTACTATCTGGTCTCCCCTCACCCCCAGGTCCACTCACAGGAAAATTTACCCACGGGTGGGTCCTACTCACACCTCCATTTCCTCATCTAAACTATTCACCACAGGCTTCTGCCTCAGTGCCACTGAGTCACCTGTGACCTCCTGCAGTCAGCACAGCAAACACTACCAACCCTCCATCGTGTGATGCGACAGTCCATCTTGCTCTCTCTCCAGAAGCGCCTTTCACACTCAGTGTCAGGAACACCTTCCATCCTGCCCCCTCTCTTCCCTCTCTGTAACCTCTTATGGTAGCATGCCCTAAGGCTCAATTCTCAGATGCTTCTCTGTGGACACTTACTCCCTGTGATCTCACCAGCTGTCCAACTTTGAATAGCATATCTGTCCAAACTGACATCCTCTAGCCCTAGACTCAGGCTGGGCTGCCTGTTCTTAGGGACCTAATGGGCTTGCCACCTAAACAGACCCAGCTTCTCCTCCTCCAGATGCTACTACCTCTTCTAACCGTGGCCCTGCACATTCATTCACGGAGGACAACTTGCATTCCGCTGTGGCTATTCAGCAAGTGCTTTCACCCACTAAGCCTTCCCGTTGCCATCTCCCCACTATTTAAGTAGTTCTGTAAGGTGTGTTGTACCTTTTGAGCTTACTGAATCCTTTTGTTCAATGATATCTTTGCAAGATTGTGCATATTTTGGGCATAGTAGATGATTTATTCTTAGTATTATGTCCAATTCCGTTGTACAAATGCTTGACAATGAGCTATTTTCCTATTGATAGACATTTGGGTAGATTCAGGTCTGGGGTCATTATGAATAATGCTATGACCATTTTTGGAAAAGCTTGGGTTGGGGAGTTGTTGGAAAGACAGCTCAGAGGTTGAAGTGCTTGGTTGTCTTACAGAGGACCCAAGTTCAGTTCCTAATGCCAACATCTGGTGGCTCACAACTGCCTAGTATCCAGTTCTAGGGGATCCAACATCCTCTTCCGGCTTCCATGGGCACTGTACACACACACACACACACACACACACACACACACACACTAAAATAAAAGGAAAACAAAAGTCTTTGAGAGCACGTGGGTAGCCATTTCTTTGGCCCACAAACTGGAGTAAAACTTCTGGACCAAAGGGCATGTGTATGCCCAGCCTTAAGAGATGTGCCCAAATGGCATTCCAGAGTAGTTTTGACTTTCTACTCCTCAACAGTGCTCTCTGATTCCATTGTTTCATCCCATGCCATGTCCCTGTTGCACTTCTGCAATGTATCTGATGTCTGTCCCTTCTCTAGATAGGCCACCATTTGGCTCCTGGCATCCACTCCTGAATTCTGCGCACGTGTGTATGTGTGTGTTTGTATAAACATGCATATGCATGTATATGGCTGCATGCAGAGGCCAGAGGCCAACTTTGGGTGTCATTTCCAGGCACTCTCCACCTTGACTGTCTTTTTGTTGTTGTTTTTGTTTTTTGAGACCAGGCTGGCCTTGAACTCACAGAGATCCATCTGCCTCTGCTTCCCGAGTGCTGGGATTAAAGGTATGTGCCACCACCGCCTGGCTCACATCTTGGTTTTTGAGGCAGGGTCTTGCTCTTTCTTTCTGTCTGAGACCCAGGGCCTTGCTGGGATCCTCATGCTTCTGCCTCACCAGGCATGTAATTACAGGCTCTGTACCCCATGTACAATTAACTGACTGAGTAATCTTCCCATGCCTTTAGTCTAGCTGTCAGAGGCACTGATCTTGTTTAAATATAAATCAGATCATACTACCCTGCTGCACCAAAACTTTCAGTGGCTTCCCTTTTGGATTAGAAGAGTCCAGGTTCCTCCTCAAAAATTTCTATTGCTATGATGGAACATTCTGACCAAAAACAATTTGGGAAGGAAAGTGGTTCTTTGTTTTTTTTTGTTTTTTTTTTTTTTTTAAATTTCAGCTTACATGGATGACATTACAATCCATCACTATGGACAGTCAGGGCAGGAACCTGCAGACAGGAACTGAAGGAAAAGCCGAGAGGAACACTGCTTCCTGGCTAGCTCCTTATGGCTTGTTCAGCCTACTTTCATATAGCACCCAGGACCGCCAGCACAGGGCTGGTGCCCCTCACAGTGGGCTGGGCCCTTCCACACCAGTCATTAATCAAGGAAATGCCCCCACAGGCTTGCCTGCAGACTAACCTCGTGGAGGCATTTTCTCAAGAGTTTTCCTCTTCTAAAATTACTCTAACTTGTGCCAAGTTGGTATAAAACTAGCAAGAATAGACTTCAAGAGGCTGCTTGCTCTCTTTCTTTTCTCTTGTCTTTCATCCACAGGGTCCATCTTGTGCTTTCTTGAACAGTCCAGGCTCCTTCTTGCCCCAGGGCCTTTTCACTTGCTACTCAAGATGCCCACTATCAAACCCAAGGCCCTGTGCATGCCTGGCAAGCATCCTCCCACTGAATCACATCTCTAGACCCATGTGATTGTTGCTGCTTCTGCTGGAGAATTCTTCCCCAGATCTTTGCATTGTTGGTTATCCTCATCAGAGAGGTCTCAGCTCAGGGCTCATGCTTTCTGGGTTCCCAGATCACCCTTTTAGTTCTCAACAATGGTGCTAGTTTTCCTTCTTAAGATATGGCAGTCTCAGATACACACATATATGTATATATGTACACACACATTTGCTCACACACTTTCTCCGATGTCTTCCTTAGAGCACAAGCATTGGAAGGTAAGTAGACAGTTGATGGTCACTATCGTCGAAAACAGGATCGCCATCAACTTGTGTTGAATGAACGAACACCAAGTGTTCAGGAGGCCCCAGAAGAGGTGGAGGAACCCTCCGTGGAAATGGCTCACATCCGGGTAGGCTCCTCAGGTGCTTCTGTTGAAACTGAGAGCCTAGGGCTCAAGAAGGGGCCAGATTGGGGAAGCTGGACACAGCGGGCACTAGGACCCGGCGCGGCACCCGGCGGGCGGGGAAGCTCTTGGCGCTTCAGCAGCCTGGCTGCGGCCACTTGTGCGATCCCGCCGACCCGCGCGACATGAGCCGCAGGTTCACGGTCACCTCGCTGCCCCCCGCGGCGCCAGCTGCCGCCACCGACCCTGAATCTCGCCGCCATTCGGTCGCCGACCCCCGCTGGCTCCCAAGGGAAGACGTCAAAGGTAGAGGCCGCAGGGGGCGGGGCTGCCGGGGGCGGGGCGAGAGGGCGGGGCCACTGCAGGGTGGGGCGGGGCCTGGGCTGGGCGAGGGGTCCTGCAGGGAGAGGAGAGGAGTGCGGACCAAAGATTTGGGGCGCCCCAGAGGGAAAGGAGAGGGGGCGGGGCCTGGCCCTGGTGGGCGGGACCACAGGGGAGCAAGTAGGGCCAGGAGAGAGTGGGGCGAGGGAAGAAGGGGAGCGCTGGAGACGCAGGAGTTGTGTCTGGGTCTGAGTGGGAGTAGGCCCAAGCGCTAATGAGGAGGTTGGGGACCTTGAAAAGAGGGAGTAGAAGGGAGAGAGAGAGCGGGTACTATGAGGTTGGAGGAGGGGATTCCAGAGCTGCAGGGAAGCGGGCCTGTGTTGATTTGGGGGTCAAGCCAGAAATGGTTGGGCCCAAAGGATGGGAGTGGAGCCAGGTTGGGTGGGGTCTCTGAGGGAGGCAGCAGCCACGTCAGCGTCAGCGGGTCCTTGATGCCCAGGCGGATTCTCCAGTGTTCTGTCTCTATGGAGAGTGGAAAACGCCTGGGTATCCCCTAAAGGAGACCGCAGGGAAGTTTGAATCCTTGGCAGCTAGGTCCAGGAAGGATGCTGAAGGACCCAGTCTCAATGCTCCCGGACTCAGCTCCCTCTGAGGGAGAGCTCCTGAGGGGTTTGGAGGAGCTAGCTCAGCTAGAGTTGGGGGCCCCAGAGCAGTGATCTTGTAATGGAAGTCACGTGCACCTACAGTGGAGAGAGCAGAAGGATGCTTCTGGCCTTCCGAAACAAAGTGGCATCCTGGTTGCAGAAAGAATCTCCTCTGCAAGGGTCACTTGCAGCATTCTCCCTCTCCCTAATTCGGTGTCCCTCATGTTTGGAAGGAGAGGGGCAAACAGGCTTGGAGTGGCCACAAGGCCCAGAGGAGAGAGAGCCTTCCCTGGCCACTAGGGGTCGCTCATGAGCCGCGGGTGAGCTCGCCCTGCCTGGAGCTAACACAAGCGTGGTTCTTAGGGCGATCCTCCAGGAAGCTCCTCAAGGTATGGACAACTCCAGTTCTGGACTTAAGCAGGTTCCATTCAGGTGACCCGACTGCCTCGTGGATGTGGACACTCGGGTCTCTTCTCACTCTCTGCTGTAACTCCTCTTGTTTCTCGATTTAAAACACTGGCGTCCAAGCCCCTCAGAATCAAGAAATTCAGCAACACCGAGTCTCATCGCCTATTCCTCTTCTCACCAAATCCAATTATTTCTCATGATCTGGCCACTGACCTCCAAAACTGAACCTGAACTCTGTTACATCTCTCCTCTGCCTGTCACAGTCTCCAGGTCCAAGACTGCAACATTGCTCACATAGCCAGGACCACATCCTCCTCCCCGGTTTCCCTGCTACCAGCTGGTCCTAAACATCCCACAAGTAAGATGTCCACCACGGTGGGACAAAGGCCAAACCCTTGAGTCTGTCACTCAGCTTCTCTTCTCACTTGCATCTGATATATGCCTCTTCCTGTTCAACCCCGCCCCCCCCACTTCCCCTAGCTAGGAAAACTCCCACTCACCCTGTAACTTATAGCTCATTTCACCTCTTCTCAAATCCTTTTCACTTCCCCTTGATCCCAGGAAGAGGCAGCCATTCCTCTTCATCCTGCCCACTGGAGCACATTCCCAATGGATGCTGGCTGAAGCGCATCAGAGATAGAGATCATGTCTTTTTACCTTTGTGTCCTTCGTTCTAGACCCAAAGCCTGACAATGAGTGGTCAGTGCTCATCAGATGAGAACACGAGGCTCTAGCATTCTCCTTCTCCTCCCTCTTTGCTTTTTCTCCTCCTGTTCTTCCAACCGAGGCCTTAGAGGAAGATGTTGGGTGATTGCTCAGTCTTTCCCTTCACGCTCCCTAACACCTGCCCCACTGAAGTTAAACAGATCCAGAATTCAACTGTTCAAAAGTTTGTGGAAAATGAATGTGTGTATGAAACGTTGTGTGCATGTCTCAATGGCTATATCCCACAGCTGCTTTCATGACCTGCCAGATACCCAGTGAGTCAGTTATTACGCGTGTCACTGTATTGCCAGTGTGTATGATGAATATGTTGGTCTATAGATTTCTGGTTTTGTCTGTGGGGTGGGCACTTGTACCCAGTTCATTCAAAGTTCCCCTTTGTCATGGTTTGGGTGACTCTTTACCTCTCAAGCCCTCAGATGACTTTAAGCACCTCCTCCTTGAAGGTCACCGAGTAGGGAATTAGACCAGTGCTCCCAGGGCGAGCTTAGCATCTGGTGTCTTTCTCACAGCTGCCCTTGTGTCAGTCTGCAGACGAGAGTCAGTCAGTGTGCAGCTCAGAGAGATGCTTTCCCCACCCCTTGTCCCCAGGCCCAAAGGGAGGGCTGGCAGCATGTGTAAGGCTGGGAGGGGATGTGGAGAGGCTGGCAAACCACGTATGTGTGAGCACTGTGTTTTACTGTGGGCCCAGGCTATAGGGCTTACCCCGTAGAGGGTTGCCTGCTACATGACCTACAGGGATGACCAGGGTAGTGAGACTTAGCCCTGGACTGCGGCACACGCCTTAATTTCATCTTTTGGTCCATAGACAGGAAGGTTGATGGTAATCTCCCAGGATAGAAGTAGACACATTCTTACAGCTCTGAGCCATGCCCACATTCTTTCACCCACACCTCATGCCTCAGCTTCTCAGGCGGAGGCTGGACAGTGGGAAGAAACCCTGAGGTTGGCCATGCTCACAGAAACTGAGGCTTGCCTTCGTGGAGGGCTAATAAGATAACTTTTGCAGTCAGGGAAGTGGTGGTGCACATCTTTAATCCCAGAACTCAGGAGGCAGAGGCTGGTGGATCTCTAAGTTCAAGGCCAGCATCGTCTACAAAGCTACACAGAGAAAAACCAAAAAAAAAAAAAGGGAATAAAACAAGACCATAAGATAAGCCACACGTGCTCTGGTCCAAGCTCTGTGGTATCACCTTGGACGCATTGCTTTCCTCCTCTGGGCCTCAGTTTACCTGCCTGTAGTATAAAGTAGGAAACATCCTTCCATAAAAAATACTGAAGATGAGCTTGTGGCAATAATTATACCTGTAATTCCAGGAGGCTGAGGCAACCTGGCCTGGGCTATAAAGAAAAACTTTTCTTCAAAAATAAAACAAAACAAAACACTTTAAACAACAAAACACGAGGCAAGAGCTTTTGATGATTTATGCGGGTGGGGCCTCCCCCCAGACTCAGATATCTCGTTTCAATCTATCTGCAAATTGGGAAAAATGATGGTGGTGTGCTTGCGTGCGTGCGCGGTGTGTGTGTGTGTGTGTGTGTGTGAGAGAGAGAGAGAGAGAGAGAATATACATTGCTGTCCATGCTTTCTCCACCTTCAGTCAAGACTCAGAACCTCACTGCCCACCTCAGCCCAAGGTGAGCCCTAGGAATCTCCATGACAACAAACTGGTTATGAACAGGGCTGCAGTTGCCATGGTGACAGCTCTCTCTCTCTCTCTCTCTCTCTCTCTCTCTCTCTCCCCCTTCCCCTCCCTTCCTCTCTCTTTCTCATCCCCCTCTCTCCCCTCCTCTCTTCTCAATGAACCAGAGCTATCTACAGGCCCCAGCTTCCCAGGCGGGGTGAGGGTGGGCTTGAGGTACAGGAGAAGAGATCCAGATTGGGAAATAGGGAAGATAGGCTGAGTCTGCAGGGGAATAGGGGGCTGTTGGGGTGCTGTTGCTATGGTGACGGGGCTGCAGCCTGTTAATTAAGCCCCCGGTTGCCACGGAGACGGTGGTGGTTGATGTGCTCTGCTTCGAGCCCTATATGTGTGGAGTGTGTTATGCACTGGACTCATCAAGTGACTGCTAGGATTGGGTTTGGAGGTCAGGACATGCAGGTGGCAGAGCAGGGCTGAAGGTCTTGGGGTCTTAGCTCCATGACAGGAGGTGTGTAGGTCATAGGAGTGATGCTTGGTGATAAGGATGGGTAGGGACTGAGCCAAATGGGGAGAATACTGTGCCTGTGGAAAAAAAAAGGTACAGTAGGTTTCCAGCTTCCCCTGGACAGCCCCTATCCTGGCTTAGTGGAGAAGGCCTGCCTAGAGCTTGAGATGCTGGATTCTAGTCTCCACTTGTAAATTCAGCCCACGAGGAAAATGCCTCCCATTCCATTTCCATTTCTAGACTACAATTTCATCATAAGTGGTAAGTGGAAAAATAATTTATAAAGTCCTTTCTTGCACCCCAGTCCTCACGTGGTGGGAGGCAGCCTCACTGAGCTTCTGAGAAACACAAGGTGGGGTGAATTTTGGAGTTCAAAAATAGGAGCCTGCTCACTGTCTCTTAACTTGCTCTATCCAGAGGCTTCCCTCTACTGTCCCATCTTCCCTAGGCTCTGGTCCTCTGCATGGGGAGGGTATGCTGAGTGGGCATTCTGCTTCCTGGGCCTCAGAACTGAAGGCCACCTCTTACTGGCCAAGGCTGGGCTGGTCATGTAGGAGGTTCTTACAATGAGTTTTCTGAAAGCCTCACTAGGCAGGCAAGCAAGAGGGCCCAGCTTCCTTGAGTGGCATCAGTTGAAGGGCTTGGGGTCTCCCTTTGGGATTCTACTCTTGCTTGGTCTGGACTCCCTGGGAAGAATGTTTTTCCCTCCCTCACTTTGCAGTGCCCTGTCTGGTTTGGCACTCATATGTAGACCAAGCTTGCCTCAAACTTGTCGTGAGAATCCTGCCTCTGTCTCCTGCTAGGTGTGCACTGCTACAACCAGCCAGGTGACTTCCTCCCACCCCACCCCCAAATCCTTTTTGGAGTTGGGGATTGAACTCAGGGCCTTCAACATGCTAGGCAGGCTCTCTCAAACAGAGCTATATCCCAAGGCCTCCTCAGGAAGATCTCCATGGTCTTAATTCAAGACTCAGAGAAGACAGGGAGAAATCACTCTTCACTTACAGACACAGATACTGAAGTCCAGAGAGAGGGAATAAGTAGAATTCTGCAGCAAAGGGTAGGATGGAGTCAGTATCTCCAAATCCCAGGTGAACCTCCAGGTCAGAGCTCCAGTGAGGACCAACAGTGGGGTGGTTGGAAAGGAGAGTCACTCTGGCCTTCACCTATTTTCCGTGGGGATCTGTATGTCTTTATAGACAGGTTTACTCCCTGGATGATCAGAGATGCAATAGCACCAGGCCATAGATAAAGAAGTATGTTCCTAAGGGGACATCCCAGACTGGAGATTTCTGGAAAACATCTCCGACAAACACACTTTATGTTTTACCCCTTACACATCTCTACAGGATAGACTCTGTATGTGTGTGTGTGTGTGTGTGTGTGTGTGTGTGTGTGTGACTGACTTTAGAACAGCCAAGGGTACCAAATACTCATATTATATTGAGTTAAAAAGTATTATATTGTTATTCTGTATGTATGCAAAACGTGTGGACAGAGGATGACTTGCAAGTGTCAGTTCTCTTCTTCAGCCATTTGGGTCCCAAGCATTGAACTCAGGTTGTCAGGCTTGGTTGTAATTACCCTTATCACTGAGCTATCACACCATCTCCCAAGTGCTCACATCTTGTCTGAATAGTTAACTCTCCACCCTAACGGATTAGCTGGATGTCTACAAAACCAAGCCGTGAAAGCGTCTTTTGGCGAGTCGCTCAGAAGCTTTGAGTCTGCTGTGGAAGGCTGGATGGTTGGCCCAGTCTGAAACCATTGGTACATTCCACAGTGCCACCATGACAGTTGGCTGTGTCCAAGGTCCTGAAACCGCCTGCATTGTAAGGTATCTCTACAGATACAGGAGGCTTTCTGCTCCAGCCACGAGGCTGCTCTGGCCTTGCATCTTTGAAACCTGGGCGTAAAAGAGGGAAAGCCCATCTCAGACTCAACCCCTGTTAATTTGCCTTTCTTTTATTTATTTACTTATTTTTGGAGCAGAGAATCAGAGGCAGCTGGGCAGCATAGGCAAGATCAATTGAAAAGAGGTTCTATTGAGAGGTATGACCTAAGTTGGAGTAAATAGAAATGGGTTCTAGACTGGATTCTGCCATTCACTGGCTTTGTGTTCATGGGCAGTCATTTTCTGGCTTGGGTGCTTAGTTTTTTTCATCTATGAAAGGAAAGCTGGGATTTTGTGGACCAGTGTGACTGTGAAGCTATTTCCTGTACCCCGATGGTATGTTTAGATCTCCCAGATGCAGAGGGTCTAAATCTCAGATGTCACTTTCTGCAGTCTCCACCACTGACCCAAGCCTGGATGCTAGGGTTGCTGAGGGGTCCCAGGCTGGAGGGGAGGAGAAGAACGGGAGAGCATGTCAGGTCTGGAAAGCCTCAGAAAGCAATCCTGGATTAGGGGATTAGACAGCCCTGCCCCAGGAGAAAATCTGGTCCCCAACGGGCAGGCGGCCTCATTCTCCCCTCCCCCCATCCTGTTCCTGGCCAGCCTGAGGCCAGCATAGCATACCCTCCCCAGAGGCTGCACCATCTCAGGTGGAAAGGTGGTGTTGTGGGACCTCACTGCTGCCTGCTCCTCACTGCATTTCATCCATAGACCATGCTACTTCACAAAGCCCCTGTCTGTGCTGTGGACTCCAGGGACTTGTCTCGGGGTAGGATGCTGAGACTCCAACCAGCCTGAGCACCGTGAGAGAGTTCTTTACAACTCCTCTAGAGGCAGCCACTGGTTTAAAAACAGAATGGACCAGACAGACCATTGACCTGAGGCCCATGGGGAAGCACAGTACCTCTTCCTTCAGCTCCAACCTCTAGGACAGAGATCTGGTTTTCCTTCCAGGCCTTACCTCACCAGTTTTGCAGTCAGGTTCCCCCGGGCCCTTATATTCCACAGCGTCCGCCCCTGCCACCTCAGTTCCCCACATCTTCCCTCCAGGGGTCATCTTGGACCCCCAGTCAGGCAGCCGCTGCGGGGCCGCCTCCCCGTGGCCGCGACCTAGTTCCCTGCCGTTATTTTTAGGGCGCGGGATGGCACCTGCCCACGTGCCGGGCCCCGCCTGCGCTGGAGAGTGGGGGGGGGGAGGCTGCTTCTGCTCTAGGAAGCGAGGGCCGCGTCCCCTCCAGCACCCCCTCCACCCCACCCACGCAAGCCCCCGGTTTTCCCGCGAGGGGCCACTGGAGCTCTCTGTCCGCCCCTCATCCCCTCTCCTCCCTCCCGCTCCCCCCCAAAAACCCGCCAGTGGCTCACGCCTCCTGCATACGGGATGAGGTGAGCAGCGCCGCTGCTGAGAGGGGGCGCGCGCGGGTGTGAGCGTGTGTCCGTGTGCGAGTGTGTGTGCGCCGGGCGGGCACTGCAGCTCCTTCCTCCGTGGAGCGGAGAGCGAGCGAGAGAGCTCGAGCAAGAAGCGAGAGCCAAAGGCGGGCAGAGGGGCGCGGGTGAAGCGGTGCAGCCATCCCGGGGTCGGCGCTGCGCAGCCACCATGCTCAACAACCTGACGGACTGCGAGGACGGCGATGGGGGAGCCAACCCGGGTAAGCAGTGGTCCGGGGGCGGCGGGGGAGGGGGCGGTGAGGAGGAGGACAGCTTCGGGGTGAGAGGCGGAGCAGGGGCCGCCTCCTGGAGAGAAGAGCCTGGGACTGACCCGACTGCGGATGTGGGTGGCCGCCCCGAGGCTTGCTCCATTGGAATGCGCTAGGCGCTGTCCGAGGTTCTGGAATGCGCCGCTCTCCGAGGCAGATTGGGGACCCGGGATTGGCATGATCCGCGGCCTGGGGCCAGACTTGGATTAGCTAAACCTGTGGGACTGTTGGAAGGGGATGGGATAGCTGAAACAGGGCTGATGTGCCGTTTCGACGGGCAGGAGGGAGGCTCTTTTCCCGGAGAGGGGACCCGGGCGTCCTGGCGCAGAGCAGGGCTCCTGGGGGTGCAGTCTGCTGCAGTCCCTCGCTCTGAGCTTTGGAAGTGATGGCTCTAAGGTTTGGAGGCATATGGTAGCTCCTGTATGGTCTGCGGTGTCCCCATAAGGGGATACTTGGTGCAACCAGGACCCCCTCCCCCAAAGCTTCCTGAAGTCCTTATCTCAACCTGAAGCTACCTCCCCTGTGGATTTTCAGGTCTGCTTTGCTGGATTTCCTCTCCCTCTCAGTTCTCCGTGGGTTCCTATTCAGGACAGGAAGCAAGATCCCTTCTTCCCTCTTTCCCCCTTCTCTTGGTACCCCGGGGAAGCAGTGTGGTTTTCAGGGCGGGGCAGGAAGAAGTCTTTATAGTTAGCTCTCTTAGCTATCCTGATGAGGCCTCAGAAACGGGGTCCCAGTGGCTGAATTCCCAGCGCCGTGGTGACACTGCGGACTCGCTGCGGTGGGTGCAGAGACTTGCCAGAAGCTGAGGGGCTCTGGAGCAAATCCGTGCTGTTCCGGTTCTCCGTCATCCTTCACTGCCGTCTTTTTCTGCTCCGAGGTCTTGGGGCCAGCCACCCCCTTGGGCTCCCAGGCCCCTCGCCGCCCCCCAGCGGTCTCAGTCATCCATCACGGCTGTCAGCCGCCCCCAGCCCCCACCCTTTAGCGGCGCTGCGTCCCCTGCGCACTAGCGCATCTCCAGAGCTTGCTGTCTGCACTCAGCGCCTTCAAAAGTTCCCCTAGGCATTGCTTGACCCTCGGGGCCGAGACTCCACAGACCTCCCCAGGAGATAGCCCAAGGCCACAAGAACTGAAAGCATGATCTCTCAGACGCTAGCAGGTTTGACTCCGAGGTGGTTGATTTTGGATCACAGTCAGGGCCAAGTGGAGGAGTGGGAAGGCTGGGGGTACCAGCATCCCTGGTCCTTTGTCAGCGACACCCCCTTCCCATTCTCCCACTGGACCGAGTCCTATGCAGGGGACAGAACTACTGCTGGGCAGCTCATCCATCTCTCCAGTGACCCAGGGGTCACCTCATCAGGCATTTCTCCCTTGGCTGCAGGGGGAGGGGTTGTAAAAGTCTAGTCTGCAGCAGCTCCAGGCATCTTGAAGCAGTGTTCCAGGAGCAAAGGAAAGGGATGTCACTTCCTCCCAGGATTCTCCTCAGATACCACTGCTATGAGACAACCCTGCTCCCCAGAATGGATTCTGTGGATTCCTCAGCACCTGCTTCCCTCCGACCTTCACTGGACCTCTGTGTTTCTTTGGGGTTGCCAAAGGCCTAGGAAAGAGGCACATGCATGCTGAAAGCAGGGTTCTAACTAATGGTTCTTTCCAATTCTCAGGACTGTTAATTTCTAGACACGGAGTGTAGCAGGCCCATCTGGAGACTTTCTTTCTATATATAGAGTCCAGCACGTAGAATTAGAGTGGCCAGAACCCGGGTCACATATTCTGCATCCAGAGTGGGAGGGTCTCCCCCAGACTCTTGATGAAGGTGGTAGGCGGCACTAAAGACTTTCTGGGTCTGAGCAAAGGACCAAGAGCCCCTGACTCTTGAGTCTAGATTACTGGAACTATATGGAAGGATTCAGGTGTTGACCTCAGGGAGAGTTTGAGGGCTTCTCAGGGCCAAAGAAGATTCCCAAGGATATTGTCCCTGGCATCCAGATCTCCTTTACCTTTGGGGTCTGGCGCCCCCTTCTCTCCCCAAGCTGCCCTGGGGATTCCCTCTAGGTCCAGCCTCGGGCCCCGGGGGAGGCTCCTTAGCCTGCGCCTGTTTCCTCCAGGCGAGCTCTGGCCTCGGCAGCTTAATTGAAAGCCGATTCAGGCTGAGAGCTCCCAGGGGGCGGGGATGGGGGCGGGGCGGGGGCGGGGAGGGCTCAGCCTGGGTCTGGCCTTCCTTTTGCGCCTCCAGGTGCTCCCTCATCACCCAGAATCCTAGCTCTGGAGAATCAGGACGAGTTTCCCCTTTGCCGTCCTGCTCCTTTGAGAACGCAGACGCTCACTCCCCATCCCATCCCCCTTAACCAGTAAGCCCAGAGTTCCAGGCAGGGGACAAAAATCAGCCCTTGGCTGATGAGGCCGGGAGCCTGGCGTCTGGCCCGGGCAGCGGATGGAAAGGCGGGACCTAGGACAAGCCTACCAAGCTGCCCCCTCCCCTGCGCTCCTTTCCTGGCCAGGATCGGGCCTGTAGTCTGGCTCTGCGCTGCTCACTGCGCGTTACATAAGCGGGCGCGTGGCCGGCTCGGCGCGCTGCGCTATGGGTCTGCGCTGTCGCCATGGATACCGGTGCCTGGCCTTCTAGTTACACGGGGTCTCCGGCCAGGATGTCCCCCTTCCAGCGGGTTAGGCGCCACTCGCTGGGGCAAAGAAGGCTTGAGAGGGGATGTGAAAGACAGAGGGGAGGGGCTTTTCTGATGATGGTTTGGGACCTAACAGAGGGTGCATTTAAGAAATTCACCCAGCTATACAGAGAAGACTTTAAATCTTGCAGCTAAGAGAAGGATGTGGGATAAGGAGCCCAAGCTGGATGTGTACCAGGTGTGCTAAGTGGTAGTTGCAATAGTAGCAGTTGGTACACTTGGGTCGCCACCATGTTGTGTGTTATTTCAGTTGACTCCGTAGCCATCCTGTGAATTAGACCAAGTTAGTACCCTTTGACTTGCTCAGGCTGGAGACAGAGCAGGAGAGGCTAGTCCTGAAGCTCAGCCCTTTCCTGAGAATTTTCTCTTACACCCCATTAGCTTTTCTAGTCCTGACTATCCCGTGGCAAGTGCAGAAGGCATCTGGTCAACAGCTCACTCTCATTTCTCCTGGTTTCTGGTCCCAGACAGATCTTTTCAGATTCTGAAGTCTGAGAGGGGAGAAAGCCTTGCAGAATTTTCCTTCTAATATTGTTTCCTGAACATCTATTATGTGCTGGCTCTCATAAGGAGGGTGGGTCTGTTATTCTCAGGAACTTACCCCAGTGAGAGGAGAGAATGGCTGGTTGTCTAATCAGGCAACCAGGCATTTCTGCTTCAGTGGGCAAGGTGGAGGTGGGTGGTTTTTGGAGCAGGTGCTGCCACCCCCCCCCCCACAACTTTCAGTCAGCTTGGGATACATCATGCTCTTGAAAGGGGTTCCTGACAGGGAGGCAGGGTATTAGACAGAAGAAGAAGGGAAAAGACAAGGGCTAAGAGATTCAGGGTCCATAGGGCCTCAGCTTCACTTGGAACCTGGACAATGGTGATTGTCCCCAGAGTCCAGGAAGATGGGCTACCGCCGGGGCTTCAGCCCTGGCGCTGAAGGACGGTGGCTGGAACTGTCAAATTATGTCCATGGAAATCTCACCATAGAAAACTCTGCACCAATAGAATTTCTCCTTGGCTTGGCACATTTGGAGGGGCCAATGCCCGTGAAAACAGCTGCACACCACAAGGGCTGGGGGCAACCACACGGATGTGTACAGGAAATGTGCCAAGCCAAAGAGACGTGCGCTTACCCCAGGGCCTTTTTGGTGTGCACCGTCCTTTGTGGGCATTGTTCCCTTCTTGTGCACAGGAAGCTTCTGGACCCTCCAGTGGGTCACCCTCGGTAAATCCAGCCTCTTTCCCACCCACATCCCTCTCTTGCACACTTCAGTTCATTAAGCTGTAACATCATTCCACCCATTGACCCATGCTGGAAACCCCAGGCGTCATCCCTTCCCTCTCCCCAGACATCTGGCACAGCAATGCTTCCCTGATGCTTGAATCTTTGCATTGTCCCATATTGCTGTGACCTAGGTCATTGTCAGCTGTCATCTGGATTATGGAAATGCTCTAGTTGCTGTATTTCTCACCTGAAGCCAGAAAGCTTGCTGCAACATTCAAGTCAGGTCATGACACTCTTGGGCCTGAAACTTCAATGACTGCCTATTGTCCTCTGGATGGCTTCCAAGCTCTTCAAGACGGCCTGGCCCTTCTTTAAGGCTCACACTACCTTGAGTCATCCTCTCCCAAGCCCCAATATGCCCCCTCCTAAGACTCTAGCTAGATCATGCTTCGCCCAGCAGTAACCTGTTCTGTTGTTGGCTTCCACATCTGGGACATCAAACACACTGTTCTAGGTTCTCTCTGCCTGGAACACCCTCCTGCCACCCTCCCAGTCTAGCCCTTACTCATCCTTCAGTTCTCAGCTGACGCGTCACTTCCTCTAGGAAGCCTTCTGTGACCTCTCAGGCTGGGCTGCGAGCCCTCCTGCATCCCCATGTCTCATTTCTTTCACAGACTTTAGCAGTCTTGTCTACTCTTTCTCCCCTGGCTTTGGTTTGGATCTCTAAGAGCAGGGACAGTGTCTAAGGCTGTTGGATTCCTCCTCTGACCATTCTGTTGGTGGATTGACAGTGAGGAGGGTATTCCTGGGGATTCAGGTTGCAGGGTTCTCTGCTGTCCTCCCTATTTAAAAAAAAAAAATCACACATCCACCCACATACTAAGATGGGCTTTATATCCAAGAGGAGAAGTCTAGAGATTCTTAAGGTGTCGTGGTAGGTGACCTAGGACCCAATCTCAACAGCAGAGAAGGACACACATTTTCATCAGGCACTCAGAACAGCCAGCAGGAAATTGGGTCCCTCATCCATGCTGCCGCTAAAATCATGCAAGAAAGGCAGCACAAGCTCAGTTTTCTCCAGCATGACCTAAGGCTGCGGGCATTTAAGTGAGCACATAGCAGGATGGATAGGGAGTAAGTGTCCGGTGTCACACCTGACTCCTCCTCTTTTCAGGTGATGGCAATCCCAAGGAAAGCAGTCCCTTCATCAACAGCACCGACACAGAGAAAGGAAAAGAGTACGATGGCAAGAACATGGCCCTGTTTGAGGTGGGCTGCTTGGGCTACAGTTAGTCGCGCGGGCTCATCAATGCTCCCTCCCTCCCTCGGGAAGAGTAGACGCCTCTCCATTCCTCCCTCAGGTCCACCATCTTCCCCGGCCTCCTCATCCCTCCTCTGTCTTTCCTGGATTGACCCCATGGTTCCCTGTTCTCCTCTCCTGTCTCCCTCTTCCTTCTCCTGCCCCTCTGCTTCCTCTTCCTCTGTCCCCATTGCATCCCAAACACAGTGGCTTGACCTTTGTTCCCATCCCCTACATCCAGCTCACTCCAGTTGTTGGCCCGACCTTCCATCTCCCTGACATTGACCCCTCTCCTCCATAGGAGGAGATGGACACCAGCCCCATGGTATCCTCCCTGCTCAGTGGGCTGGCTAACTACACCAACCTGCCCCAGGGAAGTAGAGAGCACGAAGAAGCAGAGAACAATGAGGGTGGAAAAAAGAAGCCGGTGCAGGTGGGGCCTTGGGGGAGCAGGGATGGGAGAGGGGATGTGGGAGAGGAAAATGGATCTGGATGGAGGAGCGAATGATAGAGAAGAAAGGAGGGGGGTGGCTATGTGGGGAGGGGGAAGGAATGGGAGGTGAAGGATGGAGATGGAGGAAAGGAAGGACGTGTTTTGAGGGGGGGCAAAGGGAAGGGATCTGGAGGCTGGTAGAAAGGAGGAAAAGGATGTAACAATCGGAGGAAGAGTGATGAAGGGAGGGGAAATGCAAGCAAGGAGAGGCAGCGAAGGCACATGGAGGAGGCGTGGGCTAGGCTGCTGGTAACACGTAGGGTACAGAGACTGACACTGGCCTCTCTGGCAGGCCCCACGCATGGGCACCTTCATGGGCGTGTACCTCCCATGCCTGCAGAATATCTTTGGCGTCATCCTCTTCCTGCGGCTCACTTGGGTGGTGGGCATCGCAGGCATCATGGAGTCCTTCTGTATGGTCTTCATCTGCTGTTCCTGTGTGAGTGACCCCCTCCTCTGCTCAGTGAAGACAGCTGGGGTTTGGTTGAGGCCTGGGGGTGGGTGGTGGGAGGGAGGCATGAGACCTGAGCTTTTTATAGGAGTTACTACTTATGATCTTTGAGAGTAATTTAGGCTTCCTGAATCTCATGGGCTTCTCTCTGATGACTGCCCACCAGGCTTCCCCTGGATCTGCATGTGTCTGTTTTTGTGCAAGAACTGCAGAATCATTGGTGAAAATGATAAATGCAGAAAAGAAAACAAAAATTCAACATAATTGCATAAGAGTTAACGTTTTGGAAGGTCCCTACTCACAAAAAAAAAAAAAAAAGGAAAGAAAAAAAAAAAGATTATGTCTCACAGAGAACTTTGCAAGTAGGTTCTTCCTGTCCACATTGAAAAAAAAATCCAATTTCTATTGAACACCAAACTCATATTCTTGTGTCTTCACACATTACCTTGAGACCACTCTGCGTGTGAAGATGCTGAAGCTATGCCTTCCATTTTACATATGTGAATACTGAGGCTTGAGAAGTGAATTGTCTTTGGCCATAAGTTACCTAGGGGCCAAACTGGGGTGACCAGACTTCTTCGGCACGGTAGCTCTCCCCATCCTCATGGTGAATAAGAGGGTACTTTTTTTTTTTTTTTTTTTTTTTTTGAGACGGGCTTGGCATGAGTAAAATTGGAACACATCCAGAGAGCAGCTCAGGAGAGGAGAGCCTGTGGGTTTGGCTGGTGGCTGTTGGGTATATTGGCTTGGCCACCAGCCAGGCTACTGCAGCCCCCAGCAGCCTCCATTCTGATGATCTCTTTCCTACAGACAATGCTCACAGCCATTTCCATGAGCGCAATTGCAACCAATGGTGTCGTGCCTGGTATGTGACTGGGGCCTTTGCAGAGTGGGGGAGGCCAGGGGCCTGATGGTTGATAAGGGGAAGAGAAGGCCAGGCTTTGTGGGCCATCGGGACCCAAGACCCAAGATGGTATTGCAGACTAAGAGCTGGGCTATGATTGTTCACAAGGTAGGTAGGGAAGAGCCTGTTGGGGTTAGAGAAGGAGGCAGATATTGGTATAGAGTAGGTCAGTGGTCACCTACCCCGCTTAGCTGAGACCCTTTTCTCTACCATCCTATTTTCTAAGTCATGACCTCCTTACTGGGGTAATTAGCAACATGGTAATGATTACTGCTGCAAACTCCATGCGGAGTGGTTGGCTGGATCTCCTATAGTCTCCTTTCTGGGGCTGCAGTTCAAGGTCTAGAGAAACCTTCTGCCCTCTGTCCCTAGACCCTGCTCACCACAGAACTGTCCAGGGCCCTCTGACCCTCTCGCTGATATTAGTTCTCTTTCTGCAGCTGGTGGCTCCTACTACATGATTTCCAGGTCTCTGGGCCCAGAGTTTGGGGGCGCTGTGGGCCTCTGCTTCTACCTGGGCACTACCTTTGCTGGGGCCATGTACATCCTGGGCACCATCGAGATCCTGCTGGTGAGAGGGGGAGAGGAGGAGGCTGGGGTTCCAGGCTGTCAGCCACTTAACCAGTGTTCCCTGAACACATGCCATAGGCCAAGCCACTGCTTAAGGCCAAAGAGAAGTCGGTTAAGTATTATGATGGCACTTTACAAAGGAGAAGTCCCAAAAGGCAGATAGATCACTGGCTCAAGGTCATTCAGCTATGGGCAAGCTGGCAGAGGTGGCTTGGTAAGAGTTAAAATAACAGCTGGAGTAATGAGAGCCCGCCACATTCCAGAGTGGGGGTGAAACACTCTTTAGATATTAGTTGCAGAGCCCTGATAGAAGGTTCTTAGATTGTAAAGGAGAACCATGAGAGACCTGAGTAGAGAGATCCGTTAGGAGTAGTGACTGATGGGGAGACTAGGTGTTTGGGCTGTCTGAAGGAGAGGGCAGATGCCGTAGGCCTCCTGTTCTTTGTTTGGTGGGTGCTGATGAGGAACCCTTGGTTTAAGGAAAGAGGTGCACTTAGTTGCCTAGAATGCTCCAAACCCTGGCTTTGCTTCTCAGCACCACATAAACTCTCTGCACCTGGGAGGTGGAGGCAGGAGGATAGTAATTATGAGATCACCTTCAGGACATAGTGAGTTTGAAACCTGTCAGAGCTGCAAGAGATCTTGTCCCAAATGAAAGGAGACGGAAAAGCGGAGCTGACATTTCCCACCCTCCCATCCTCCGCAAGCCCTAAGATTTCAGAGTTACATTGTCTTCCACAAGTGACCTGTGGAAGACAATGTAACTATATCACTACCTCTCATAGTTTAGCAGATGCCATTTTACAGATGAGGAGGGCCAGGTCAGAGTCTCAGGAACATGTTGAGGGGTGTGAGCCTCCATCTGCCTGGCTGCCGGGGTCTGTGCTCGTCCACTGTCTCCCAAGGTCTTAAGGAACCAGAACTAACAGAGCCAGAGCTTCTGGTTTGGGGGAAGGAGAGACGAAATCAGGGATTGGGGACTTGAGGGGGACACATTGGTGTGAGCCCTCTGTGGCTGACGGGATTTCTAGATGCATTATCAAACAGTTCTGCCCACTGCCCAACGCTGGAGCATTATCAAATTAAGGAAGAAAATGACCCAGTGAAAATCACATTTTAGTGTGTACCTCTCCCATTTCTGTTCTTTTATATGATACTTTGTTCTGTTTTTCTAAACCACAGCTCCACTTAGAAATACTTCCTTAAGAACCCAAAAATTCCATTTATTTATTTATTTATTTTTGTTTTTTGAGACAGGGCTTCTCTTTATTGCTTTGGAGTCTGTCTTGGAACTCGCTCAGTAGACCAGGCTGGCCTTGAACTCACAGATATCTGCCTGCTTCTGCCTCCCAAGTGGGATTAAAGGTGTGAGCCACCAATGCCTGGTGAAACTCCCTTTATTGGTAAATAAAAAGTAACTTCAGGAAATATAAGCCTTTTAAGTTTAATATAGACATTTTAGAAAATATGAATATACAAGACATCACATTTTAATTATTCAGTTATCCAATAAAAGCTTCTGTTGTCCTTTTTGTTATTGTTGTTTGTTTTTCTTTTTTTTTTTTTTTTTTTTTTTTTTTTTTTTTTTTTTTGAGGCACGTTTTCTCTGTGTAGCCCTGGCTATCCTGGAGCTCACTCTGTAGACCAGGTTGGCCTTGAACTCGGAGGTCCACCTGCCTCCTCCTTCAGACTTCTGGGATTATAGGTGTGTGACACCACACCCAGCTGCTGTTGTTTTCATAAGACAGGGTCTCCTTATGGTCCTCCTTCCTCAGCCTCCAGAGTGCTTGGATTATAGACATGCCTGCTACCATTGATGTTTGAATATCCCTACAAACACACATGAGTAAATATTTTCACATATAAATTTATAAAAATAAAATCATAAGATCCATTTTTTAAAAAAACTTGACCTTATTCATCCAATACACTACACATAGCTTTTGAACTCTTGAAATGAGGTCTTGCTATGTAATTCAGGCTGGTTTCAAATTCTCCTGCCTTAGCATCCCATAGTTTTGGATTATAATCTGCACTACCGTACCCACCATGGATAGTTTTGAGTCAGTTCATATAAATTCATGCCTTTTCTACCTTTGCTGCTGGAGACTGAACCCAGGGCTTGTGTTCATTTGAATGTATTTTCCATCACTGAGCCATGGCACAGGCCCATGCCATCTTTTAAAATAGCTCTGTAGTTTAAATAGAAATATCAGAACTTATTTACCTACCCTTTAGGGATTAACATCTGTCTTTCTACCTTTATCTCATAAATAATAAAAGTACTAACTATAGTTAATAGTTATAAGAAATAGCAGTGAAGAACTTTCCCAGCATCACATTGCAGGAGAGTACACCCCGTCGTTAGCCAGTGCATTGTTACTGGATGCCATTCCCCATCTTGGAGTTCATTTCCCTGGGGTGAGTCTCAGCTAGCCTTTTCTGGGTCACTTCTCTGACTTCCTTTGCTCCTTTTCTGCAGGCTTATCTCTTCCCAGCCATGGCCATCTTCAAGGCAGAAGATGCCAGTGGGGAGGCAGCGGCCATGTTGAACAATATGCGTGTGTATGGCACCTGTGTGCTTACCTGCATGGCCACTGTTGTCTTCGTGGGTGTCAAGTACGTCAACAAGTTTGCCCTGGTCTTCCTGGGTTGTGTCATCCTCTCCATCCTGGCCATCTATGCAGGGGTCATCAAGTCTGCCTTCGACCCACCCAATTTCCCGTGAGTGCTGTCTTTTGAATCTACAGTATTGTGGCCCTCACTGGCCCAGCTCAGGGCTGCATAGTGAAAGTCCCTACCAGGTCCCCTCTCTCTTCAGCTCTCAGAACTGGAAGTGTGTGGGTTGGGAGCAACATCCCCAGGCAGGGTAAAGGCTTCCTATTTAGAGAAGTTTATCCAGGATGGGATAACATTTTTGGAGGTGGGAAGATGTTCCCTCGAGTGTGTCACGTGGAATGGACAGTCTTAGTTTTTAGCACCTTCTCCAGGATGGGCAAGAACAGAAGAGAGAGCCCAGGCTTCAGGTCCCCTTTGGTTCTCCTGCTCCTTAAGTAGCGTCCCCTCAAAGGTGGCTCAAGGGCAGGCGGCTGTCCACGGTGCTGAACACAACGGCACCTTCAGGCTAGTTCTCCATCTTATCTGCACACTAGACTCCTTGGGAAATTGTACAGGAATTCGGACCGGCATACTCCAGACAGAACCGGAATCTCTGGATGTGGGACCCTAAAATCTGCATCTTTAAAACTCGCAGTGGCTCTGCTGTGAAACCAGGGAGAGGTCTTGTTCCTCCCATCTTCCTTGCTTGCTTCTCTCCCTAGGATCTGCCTCCTGGGGAACCGTACGCTGTCCCGCCATGGCTTTGATGTCTGTGCCAAGCTGGCTTGGGAAGGAAACGAGACAGTGACCACACAGCTCTGGGGCCTTTTCTGTTCCTCCCGCTTCCTCAATGCTACCTGTGATGAGTACTTCACCCGAAACAATGTCACAGAGATTCAAGGCATTCCTGGTGCCGCCAGTGGCCTCATCAAAGGTCGGGGGAGGAAGTGGGGGGGCGTTGGCGAGGAAGGGGAGGGGCTGGCATCTGTGGAATGCTTCAAGGATTGTAGGCTAAATTGTCAGGATTAGGGGCATTCTTTGGGATTCAGCTTCATTCAGTCAGCTTTAATTGAGCATCTTGTGTAGATCACCGGGTTCTGTCCTAAGCATCATGGAGAGGTAGAGGTGACAGAGTGGAATGCACTTCACTGTTATTAAGAAAGGAAGCCAGTCTAATAAACATTCTCTACTTACTTAACACTGTGCTAAAGCACTGGGACCACACCATACACAGTCTCAGTACTTGGTTTTAGAGATTCAGTGACAGATAGCTGTGTTAATAGATAGATTATGATCCACAGAGATGTGTATTTATTGAGCATAGAACTGTGAGGAGATACAGCATTCATATGTATCAGGTGACAAGAACAAGGCTCCCTGCACTTGCCAAGGGAAGCTTTGGAGGACAAGCAAGAGACTGTCAGTTATATATAGAGAGGAATATGGGAATTACAAATCAACGAACAGCCTGCTTAAGATGTGTGGCTGTGAGAGTCGTAGCCTGTCCTTCTGTCCACAAAGCATTTGGTGTGACTTGGGGTACAGTGTACAAATAAAGAATGACAAGGGATGATGCTAGAGAGGGAGGCACAAGCTAGACTAGACTGTGGCAGGCTGCATCCTGTAGGCAGCAGAGGTGCAGATGCTGTGAGCCCAGGAGAAAGATGACTTTTTTTCCTGAGAAACAGTGATGCTCTCAGTGGTAATGGAGTAGGGGCTTTCAGCTAGAGTTGCTCTTCTGCCCTGGAGGTGTTTACCATGTCTGTGCGTGTGCGTGACACATGCGTGCACACACACACACACACACACACACACCTTACTTTATTTTGCATGTTTATATGTGTGTGCACATGCATGCCATGTACATATAGAGACCATAGGACATCTTGCTGGAGTCTGTTCCCTCCTTCCACCATGTGGGTCTTTGGGATTGAACCCAGGTTATCGGGTTTGTCAGCAGGTGCCTTTACTCACTGAGCCATCCTGCTGGTCCCTGGAGATATTTTTTTGGTCGTCAAAACTAGATGGATTGGGGCTAGATAGATAGCTCAAAGGTGAAGAGAACTTGCTGCTCTTCCAGAAGACCTAGGTTTGATTCCTGCACTCACATGGTGGCTCCCAACCATCTGTAACACAGTTCCAGGGGATCTGATGCCTTCTGGTCTCTGCAGACAGCAGGCACACATGAGCTTCACAGACATGCATGCAGATAAAACACCCATGCACATAAACCATGAGAAACACTAGAAGGGTGCTGCTAACATTTAATGTACAGATGACAGGCTTCTGTCTAACACCCCCCCCCATAGCAGATTCATCTACCCCAGCTGCCACTGGTGTGGGTTGGAGGAGCCCTGGAGTGGGACGGAAAGGCTTGTTTGAGAAATGCTAATGAGTGGTGATGGGCAGAAGTTGAGACGCTTTGAAGCAGGGGAAGGGAGCAGAAACAGTTGAAAGCAATGCCAAGGTGTTTGAACTGATGTATGCTCATGCCATTGCCAAGATGAGAGATGCAGGGATGAGTTGGGGCTTGAGGGCTGATGAGGTCAGCTGGGGACAGTCAGGCTCAGAGAGGGTTTTCTGTATCTGTCCCACGAGATTGGGCTATGTAAGGGCAGACTCAGTCCCATTAAGCTTTGAAATCTGCGGGAGTTTGGGGAATGGGTGTGAAAGGCCAGTTGTGGGAATGAGATTTGGTCAGTCTTAACCCTTTGCTCTCCACCCCTCCTGGTTTAAGCTCTGGCCCCCAACTTCTGGTCATCTCCCTGAGTGCTTCGTCTTCCTACAGAGAACCTGTGGAGTTCCTACCTAACCAAGGGGGTGATTGTGGAAAGGCGTGGCATGCCCTCAGTGGGGCTGACTGATGGCACCCCAGTCGACATGGACCACCCCTATGTCTTCAGTGACATGACCTCTTACTTCACTCTGCTTGTTGGCATCTACTTCCCCTCAGTCACAGGTGAGCCAGAGATAGGGGAGGAAGGCCTCTGCCTGGGAGTGGGTGGACAGGAGGTTCAGATGCAAGACTAATGGTTTCTTTGCCACCTAAGCAGTAGCTAATCCTTGTTTGGGACCTATGGGGTCAAGGTAGGAATCAGGATTAAAAAAACAGATAGCATAGGAGCCTGTGTGGCAAGGCGAGGTGCCAGGCTCCCAACTCCAATACGTGTCTTTTCCTCAATGGCCCTGGCTTCTACCTGAACTGCTCTTCGGCCTCCAGGGATCATGGCTGGCTCGAACCGGTCTGGAGACCTGCGGGATGCCCAGAAGTCCATCCCTACTGGAACCATCCTGGCCATTGCCACCACCTCTGCTGTCTGTATCCTGCACAGCTAGCTGGGTTGTGTCCACCCAGGGTGTGTGTGTGTGTGTGTGGTGGGGGGGGTGGTACTTTGGGTGGCATGGAGGTTGCTGCCTTCTCTGGTGGCTCAGGATGGGTGGTGGTGGGGCATCGCCATGTTAGAGGTTCTCCTTCATTCTCTGCCTTAGACATCAGCTCTGTTGTTCTGTTCGGGGCCTGCATTGAGGGGGTCGTCCTTCGAGACAAGTAAGTGAAGGAAAAGGGGGGATGGATCTTGTCCTGAGGGGTTGGGCTCAGGAAGAAACAGACCTGGCAGGATGGTGGGGACCTGAGCAAGGGGCCAGTGGATGGGAGACCACGGTACTCATTTTCTTATTATTGAATATTTTATTTTATCTTTCTTGTTGCTAAAGTTTAAGAAGCTCAAAAGATTTCTCTTTGGTTTGGGATAATGATATATTTATTTAAGATCTATTCACTGCCTTAAACGTTCTGAGGGAAGCAAAGAGTAACACAGGTTTTTTTTTTTTTTTTTTAAAAACAGGGTTACAGAGAGCCCACAGGGGGTTCATTGTGACCCAGCCAAGTGAACACATTAATGGATACACCAATGAGCACATCACTGCTAGTTGTAGGGTACTGTGGCTTCCATTTATCTCCGACGATAGAGGCGTCCCATGGGAACGCCAGGGTCTAGCAGTTCCTTCTCCTCAGTTTTTCATGTGGCCTTTGAGGAAAAGCTAGAAGGGCTTTCTGTACACTGTAATTTGTCCTGCACCAACCACAGATCAAAAGCATTTGACTAAAACTGATCTTGTGTAGACTTTTAAAATAATTATTATTATTTATGCGCATAGGTGTTTTGCCTGCGTGAGGGTGTCAGGTCCCCTGGAACTGTGGGTTGCAGACAGTTGTGAGCTGCCGTGTGGGTGCGGGGAACTGAACCTGGGTCTTCTGGAAGCATAGCCAGTGTGGTCATTGTTTTTTGTGGTCATTGTTCTCTAAACAACACAGTGTGGCAGCCAGGTTCACAGCACTTCTGGTGTGTTAGGGGTTGTAAGTCACTAGACATGATTCTGAATCTTCCAGATTCAGTGTATCTGCTGGTGAATACTGTGTCACTTCCAGAAGATCTGAGCACCATGGAATCTGGCATCTTGGGAGCAGGGGCCCACTCCATACAGATTCTGAATGATGTTTGCCTTAGTCTTTTTCCATACTTTCTTTAACATTTGATTTATTGCCAGTTGTGATGGTACACATCTTTACTATCAACACTTGAGAGGTAGAGGCAGGTGGACCTCTGTGAATTCCAGTCCAGCCTGGTCTACCGAGTGAGTTCCAGGCCAGCCAGGGTTGTGTAAAGAGATCCTGTCTCAAGGAAAATGTTTGTTTATTATTACCTCTCTCTCTGTCTCTCTGTGTGTGTGTGTGTTGTACATGTCTGCAGGTACTGTGTGCCATGGCCCATGTGTGGAAGTCAGAGGACAACTCCAAGAGTTGGTTCTCTCTATCCACTGTAGATTTTAGGGATTAAACTCAGGTTTGAAAATTCTGCAGCTATGACTGTTAGTTTTAGAGTAGTTTGACTTCCGTGCATCTCATTTAATCATAGACCTCTCATGAGACTGCCTTCGGTCCATGTTTGAAGGACAGACACCTTTAGTCACCGAATCATCTCACTGGCCCCTTTTCAAATTTTATTTTCCCTTCCACTTTCAACACTGAATAGAGATTAGGCAGTTAGGAAGAAGGATGCTATAGGCAGTAGAGACAGTGACAAGGTGAAGAGAAGAAACAACCGTGTTATATGTGTTAATGCGAATGTACTTGTGCACACTTATAGCTATATTGTGTTTAGTGCCCTGGTCCCTCTGATCTGCAGAACACACAAGGAGCAGGGGGAGGGAAGAGACTCATGTTGGCACATTAGTCTCTTTGTGGCATTGTAATGGGGTTGTGAGGATGGGCTGGAGTCAGGATGGGGCCTGGGCTGGAGTCAGGATGGGGCCTGGGCTGGAGTCAGGATGGGGCCTGGGCTGGAGTCAGGGTGGGGCCTGGGCTGGAGTCAGGATGGGGCCTGGGCTGGAGTCAGGATGGGGCCTGGGCTGGAGTCAGGATGGAGGCCTGGGCTGGAGTCAGGATGGGGCCTGGGCTGGAGTCAGGATGGGGGCCTGGGCTGGAGTCAGGATGGGGGCCTGACTTTTCCACAAGGAAATTAAAGCTTGACTTTTGTTTTAAAGAAATGACATCAACTAAAAGGTCTTTATGTGGGGTGACCTGGTCAAGTAACAATTTGCGCATATGATGTTATTTTAGAGTAGTTTGACCTCCATGCATTCCATTTACTCACAGACCTCTCCTGAGACTGCCAGAGGTCCAGCAGTTCTGTCATCTGCTGTCTTTGCTTGGGGTTTGAAGCATCTCACCCCCTTGAGCACATGTCCTTCTGTACCTCCCTTCTCTTCTGCTTTCTTTTCTTCCTTTCACCTTTTAAAAGTATTTGATTTTATTTAACGTGTGTGAGTGTTTACGTGCATGTATGTCTGTGCATCACGGGCATGGCTGGTGTCCATGGAGGCCAGAAGTGAGGGCTGGATCCTCGGGGACTGGAGTTACAGGCCATTTGGGAGCTGCCATGTGGGTGCTGGGAGCTGAACCCAGGTCCTCTGGGAGAGCATCCAGTGCCCTTAACCATGATTCATCTATTCCAGCCATCCCTCTTTTGGAGGTAGAGTCTTGTTACACTGCTCAGGCTGCTCTGGATTCCTGGACTCAAGGAGTTCTCCTGCCTCAGCCTTACAAGTGGCTGAGACTGGGGCTGGGGGCAATGCCACCACATTTCTATTCTACCTTAAGACAATAGCATTGATGCATTGACATAAATTTTTTTCTTTTCTTTCTTTCTTTTTCTTTTTCTTTTTTTCTTTTTCTTTTTTTTTTTTTTTTTCTTTCTTTTTTTTTTTTTGGGACAGGGTTTCTCTGTATAGCCCTGGCTGTCCTGGAATTTACTCTGTAGACCAGGCTGGCCTTGAACTGGGATCTGCCTGCCTCTGCCTCCCCAGTGCTGGGATTAAAGGTGTGTGCCACTATGTCTGACTGACTTTTTTCTATTTTTTAAACATGCATTGTCTGGATGTGGTGTGTGCATATCTGTGCCATTAGTGCACATGTCAATGTCAGAAGGCAACTTGTGGGAGTCAGTTCTCTCTTTCTACCAAGTGGGTCATGTGACAAGCATCCTTCGCTGAGAAGCCATCTTGCAGACCTTTTCTCATTTTTCACATGATCAGTGTGATGTGCTCAAGGTCACACAGACAGGAGCTACCAAGAATACTTGGTTTTGTGTCTCCTTTGACTATTGTGAAGCCTAACTTTGTAGTCTGCATCCTGCTGGACATGCCACTGGTCTGGGGCAAGCCACTCCGGAATCCAGGTGACATTGCTCACCCAATGTCTCTGTCCCCTTACTGTCTCTTTCCAGGTTCGGGGAAGCTGTCAATGGCAACCTGGTGGTGGGCACCCTGGCCTGGCCATCTCCTTGGGTCATTGTCATTGGCTCTTTCTTCTCTACCTGTGGGGCTGGACTACAGAGCCTCACAGGGGCCCCTCGCCTGCTCCAGGCCATCTCCCGGGATGGCATAGTGCCCTTCTTGCAGGTCAGTGTGGCAGAGCCACCCCACATGACAGACACAGAAACAGGGCCACCCCCTTGAGCTCTCTTAGGGTTAGCCCCACAGGTGCACTGAAAAGAAGGAGCTGTGTTTGGGATTTGATATGAGTTCTGCGCCATCTCTGAATACTGTCTGTCCTTAGAGGGAAAACGGATGGCTCTTCTCCAGCCTAGGGGACAGTTGGGGACTCAGAGAGCCAGTGAAAGACCTAGAGCAAATGGACTCATCTCTCCTGTCCCTCAGGAGCCTCTTCCCCTTTGGGAGCCATTTCAGGGTTATTGCAGGAGGATAGCAGTAGAGTGGGTGAGAACAGAGAGCCAGCTGTTCCCTTGGGTTCCCTAGAGGAAGCAGAATACAGTCACCTCTCCTTACCCCTCACTGGTTATGAGTCCTGCCTCTATTCCCCTGGTCCCCAAGACTGAAGGCTTCAGCCCCCACGATGGTTGCTCTGTCCCCAGGTCTTTGGCCATGGCAAAGCCAATGGAGAGCCAACCTGGGCCCTGCTGCTGACTGCCTGCATCTGTGAGATTGGCATCCTCATCGCCTCCCTGGACGAGGTCGCCCCCATCCTTTCCATGTGCGTGCTAGGCCTGGGGACCCGCCCATTGGCCCCATGAATCTCTCTTCCTGGGTCCCTCCAGCGCTGCCTTAATAACCCCAGGAAGTCCCCCAGCGGCTGCAGAAGCCCATCTCTGTCGTGTAGAATCACCCTCACACAGATCAGGGTGTGCTGTGAGGTTTGGCTTTTCAGTGTGGCTCGACCCTTGACGAGCCTCTCTTCTCCTTACTTCTCTTTCCTTCATGTCCTGTTCTCTCTGCATCTTGGCTTCTCGTCCTGCGCATCTTCCTGCACCTGCCTCACCTGGACCCCTTGCATTCTAGGTTCTTCCTGATGTGTTACATGTTTGTGAACTTGGCGTGTGCGGTGCAGACGCTGCTGAGGACGCCCAACTGGAGGCCACGCTTTCGCTATTACCACTGGTGGGTGCCCGTCCCCCTTCCCACGCAGCCATTTCCTACCTCTCCTTACCCCATTTCAGATCCCAGGTCCGCAAGCAGGGAGTCTCCTCTCCAGCTTTTGTGTTCAGTTAGCTGAAGGGTGGTTGTAGGGAAGGTCTTAAGGCCACAGTCAGAAACAGCCTCCGTGACATTCCCTTCCTCGTTTTCAATGCTCAACCTCTTACACTGTAGCGTGGAGGTTAGAGTCAGATGGACTCACATTCACAGTCAGACGCTCCACTTCCTGCATGTGAGAGCTTGGACCGATGATGGAGACTCTTTGGACCTCAATTTCCTCAGCTGGGAAATGGGCATACAAGTCACACTCCCTCCTGGCTTCTAGTGAGCATGTTGGTAGGTGATACGGAGAGGATTCTCATCTCAAGGGGGCTAAGCTCTCCTTACCATGTGACTGTGGCCTTTCTTCTGTGACAGGCAGCACCACACTCACTTCACAAAGGGAAAGTTGAGTTCACGGCAGGTGACCAGCCCATGGCCACCCATAAGTCTATGAGATAATAAATAGACTTCCTTTGCTTTTTTCTTTTTTAAGACAGGGTTTTTCTGTGTAGCCTTGGCTATCCCGGAACTCACTCTGTAGACCAGGTGGGCCTCAAACTCACAGAGATCCACCCACCTCTGCCTCCAGAGTGCTGGGATTGAAGGCATGTGCCACCACCACCCAGCAGGATAATGGACTTTCATGGAAGCCACCTGCTTTTGTCTTAGGGCTCCTCTTGCTGCTGGCCTCTTTCTGGCAAGTCCTGCTTCCAGTGTTCATGGGCCGATGTCTCAGAAACCACACGAACCCATCTACTTGAAGCTGTCTGGCAGGGTTTAAAGGGACAGAGACTAGATGGGGTAGTGACACTGCAGTCAGGTGGGGCATGGAGCATTGTCTACTCATATATTTAAAAAGCCCCATGTCTGCATGGTACTCAGGGTGACGACGGTGTGCCCATGTCTTGCCCAGGCCTTGCCTGCCACCGTACTCTTGCTGCCCAAGCCTAGACATCACCATCAGCCCTGAAAAGGGTTCAGGGACTGTGTTCTCCTCGTTTTCCAGGACTCTCTCCTTCCTGGGCATGAGCCTCTGCCTGGCCCTCATGTTCATTTGCTCCTGGTATTACGCGCTGGTAGCCATGCTCATCGCTGGGCTCATCTATAAGTACATCGAGTACCGGGGGTAAGTGCTGGGAGGAGGCTGGGAAGGCTGAGGGCATGGTGGCGCAGGGCTGGAGTTCAGGGAAGGGGCGGTATGGGGTGGGTTTGGAGATGAGGCTGACAATGCCTTGAGAAACATGTAAGGGAGCATCTAGACTTATGAGTGATTTCAAAGGGACCGATTATAGCTTGACTGAGTCAGCAGGAGAAACATAGGAGAGATGGCTGTGCCCTGGGACAACCAGACCTGTGGGATTGTGGGATGCTCCCCTCCTCCCTGGTTTCCTGGACTCTTGTGATCCCCTCCTGTTCCCCAGGGCAGAGAAGGAGTGGGGTGATGGGATCCGGGGCCTGTCTCTCAGCGCTGCTCGATACGCTCTCTTGCGCCTGGAGGAAGGCCCTCCACACACCAAGAACTGGAGGTGAGTGGTGAGGGGGCCTGGGGAGGCCCGGTTTATCCCTCTGACACCCTGTCTTGCCTGGCCCCTCGTACAACACTATGATCTGAGTCCCAGACATTTGTTCTCCAGATCTATTCACCACGTGTTTGTCTATTTGATCATTCCATTACTTGTGAAAAAAAATTCTCAAACTCACGTTGTATGGCCAACTCCCGTCCTAGCTCTGGGGTGGGGGGAGGTACTGCCAGCTCACAGACCTGTGGAGATCCACAGGGAGAGGAAGACAGATAACCCTGCTGAGTTGGCTCTCTTGCTCTCAGAGTGATAGGGTTGAGTAGGAGATTCCAGACAAATGACAATGTTTCTACTGAAGATGAGAGGCCCTAGGGCTCGTGGAATCTTCCCTTCTGCCCTTAGTCAGGTTCTTCCTAAGTAGCTCCTGTATACACCCAGCTTGACATCTGCCCCCTGCTTCCACTAAGGGCCAAGATGGAAGTCTAAATAATGGATATGTTACTAACCTGGGTCTCCTATCACTGGACTTGGTACTGTCTGGTCAGCACAGGGTCCAGCCCAGAATAGGTATTTGGTGAACTCTATGAAAATGAAGGAGAGTTGGAGGAACGTATGCTGACTGTATAGAGAAGTGATGGGTGAATGGCTGGAAGGATGGATGGATAAGCATAGACACATACGGGAGTCTACCCGGGTAAATAGATGGATGTATGAATGGATAGTGGGTGGGTGGATGCGTGGGCAACTGAGTGAATAATGCCTGGTAGGTAAATTCATCTGGATATTGCTGGGTGACTGGAGGATGGAATGGATGAGTGGGTAGCTGAATGGATGGATGAATGGGGGAGATGGAGAGATGGGTGGGTGGGTGGATGGATGGATGGATGGATGGAGAGCTGTGGGTGATGATTGCTGTGGCCCAGCAGGCTATGGTTGATGGGGCCCAGGTGTGAGGCCACATGGGTAAACTGAAGTCTGTCGTGTGGTGGGAGGGTGGGTGATTGGGAGGTGGGTGGGTCACGTGACCCTGCACCCTCTTCAGGCCCCAGCTCCTGGTGCTGGTGCGTGTGGACCAGGACCAAAACGTGGTGCATCCCCAGCTGCTCTCCCTGACCTCCCAGCTCAAGGCAGGGAAGGGCCTGACCATCGTGGGCTCTGTTCTTGAGGGCACCTTTCTGGACAACCACCCTCAGGCTCAGAGGGCAGAGGAGGTGAGCAGAGGCTGGGCAGGGTGGGAAGCCAGGGTCTAAAGGGTCTAAGGCTGGTCTTTGACTTGCTGTATTTGCCTTCAGTGCAGCTTTGGGAAGAGGAGCCTGAGGGTCCGGGGGTTAAGTGAGTGCCTGGGAATCCCACCCACAGGAGCTGGCTCTGGATGAAGTGCTTGCTGAGAAAAGCACAGGACCCAGTAGAGCCAGGCCCTGGGGATGCACACTGAGGGTGGAGGTGGAGACAAGGGGATCCCTGGAGCTCATTGGCCAGCAAGGCTAGCCAACCAGTGAGCTGCACGTTTAATGAGCAGCTGGTTAAAGGAGACAGCTGACATTGACCTCTGACCTACACAACACACACACACACACACACACACACACACACACACACACACACACACACCTACCTCAGCCTACAGAACCAAAGGCTGATAGAACCAGGAGGGCCCATTTCATGGATAAGGAAACTGAGGCTTAGAACCAGGTTACCTCAAGTCAGAAACTGCTCTTCCTGCTGGAGGGGGTGGGGGAATCTTTCAAGGCGTTTTAAAATTCAAGCGAAACAAAAACCAATCAATCAATCAAAAAAAAAAATTTAAACAAAACAAAAATAAAGTGAAAGATCTTCTAGGAGGAGGCCAAGGCCCAGAGAGCTGGCAGCTCTCTGAAGTCACAAGGCTGGCTGGAAGTCTAGCCAGGTCGCACAGAGCCCCTGGCTCTGGGTCACCTGCTTTTGTCCCATCCACAAAATAACACACAGAGCCACTGTAAATGGGGCAGCTGAGTGGGCATGAACTGTACGAGAAGTGTCTAGAACCCAGTGGGCAGAGGAGGAAGTGGGTTCTACCTGAGACTCAGGCCTGCCTTCCCTCGGAGTAGGGAGAGAAAAGGGGGCCCAAGGGAGGCAAGGGGAGATGGGGAGGGCAGCCTAATGGCTTGTGACAGTTGCTGTTTCTGCCTCACTGAGCTGTTCACACCAATCTATCAAGACTCAGAGCTGGGGGCCCCAACTGGTCAGGACAACTCAATGTGGACTGGCCAAGAGCGTGCTGGGTAGCAGACACTAAGCTAGGTATAGGGCAGAGCAAGCTAGCCACAGGCCACAGGCCACAGGCCACAGCCAGAAGGCTCCAGAGTGCTGTTCTGGGTTAATAAGGACAGAGCAATGCAGCACATTAGGGCTGTGATACAGGGCAGTGTCCTGAGCCCTTTCATGAATCAAGCTGTATAAGCCTCCTGATTCCTAAGTGGAACTGCCCCCCTCCCCCCAGGGGACGATAAGAGTAGAGGTTAGGTGACTTGTGCGATGCCACAGCCAGGAGGTGGCAGAGATGGGAATTAGCCTCTATTTGTTAGACATCAGGTCAGTGGTTGAGGGCAGAGTGGTTGAAATGAGCCTCCTGGCTCTTGAATCGTCACTCACATTAGCAGCTTGCCCTTAAGCGAGTCTTAATTTCTCTGAGCCTCGATTTCCTCATTGATAAAACAGGAGTAATGAGAATCCTTCCCTCAGTGCAGATTAAATGTGCACTGAAAAGGTCTATTGTTTTTGTTAAGATAAGCCATTGCATTGTGTGGCCTTGTAGAACAGCCTGACATAACTGTGGTCTAGATGGAGGGTGGTCTCTGGGGAGGGTGGCATTTGAGTCCAGGGAGGTTAATGGCTAATGGGTCAGAAGCACTTGGGATGGAAGTGGAGAGTGTGTTGAGCAAAGGAGTGAAAGCAGGGGCTGGGGAGGTGGGGTGGGTCGTCTGTGATGAGCAGGAACAGAGGAGACTGTGATGGGGTGCCAGTGAGGGTCCTAGAGTCAGATAAGATCACAGCCGACGTTCCGGCAGGTGGGATGGATGCAGAAAGGGACAGAGAGAGGGAGGAAGGGGTGAAAAGATGGGAGGAAGGCTGTAAGCCCCAGCCCAGGGTCTCTGAGGCTGGCCCTTACTACACACATCCTCCCCACAGTCTATAAGGCGCCTGATGGAGGCTGAGAAGGTGAAGGGCTTCTGCCAAGTAGTCATCTCCTCTAACCTGCGTGATGGTGTGTCCCACCTGATCCAGTCTGGGGGCCTTGGTGGGCTGCAACACAACACCGTGCTGGTGGGCTGGCCTCGAAACTGGCGGCAGAAGGAGGATCACCAGACATGGAGGAACTTCATCGGTACTGATGCTGCGGGGTCAGGGTGAAGGGCTGGCTCTGGGATGCCTTGCTTCTGAGGGTTTCCTGAGCACACACAGGCAGGTGATGCCACATGTTAGCTTTTATGTTGGGTCCTGGGAGGAAGACGGACAGGGCAGGATAGGGCAGGGTGACAGCTGCAGCTTCAGAGTCACTGCGGTCAGGGTCTGTGTCTCAGTCTGGTCTGTGCCAGGCAAGTTGAGACTTTCTGTAATGCTCTCATGTCCCTGAGCACTCGGCACTGTCACCTGCATGTTGGTGTGAGACTGAGACAGGGACAGTGAGGAATTTGCCTGGATCATACAGCAAGCCTGGGAAGTCATGTTTGAAACAGGTATTTTTTTTCTTCCATTTTTCAAGACAGAATTTCCCTGGAACTTACTCTGTAGACCAGGCTGACCTCAAATTCACAGAGATCTGCCTGTCTTTGCCTCCCAAGTGCTGGACTAAAGGCATGCATCACAACTGCCTGGCTTCTGATAGGTTATTTTTTAAACACTTTATTTTATTTTTATTTGGTTTGCATTGATGTTTTGCCCACATATGTGTCTGTATGAGGCTGTCAGATCTTGAAGGTGTGAGCTGCCATGCTAAGAATTGAACCTGGGACCTCTGGAAGAGCAGTCAGTGCTCTTAACCACTGAGCCATTATACTGTCTGATGGCTTCTTAATGATCAGTAGAGGCCTAGGCTGGGGAGGGGGCTCAGTTGCTAAAGCGCTGACCATGAAATGGTGAACACCAGAGTTTGATTCTGGAATCTGGAGGTCTCAGGTGTTGGGGAGGCAGAGACAGAGACTCCCTGGGATTCAGCTGCCAGCCAGTGTAGCCTCCTCTGGGAGCTCTCATCTAGTCAGGTCAGGTATAGTCCTGTCTCAAGCAAGCAGACAGACAGACAGACAGACAGCAACAAAGACACATGAAAAACCTCAGCAAGGTGGATGGATCTCGAGGAACAGGGAAGAGTGCCTGAGGCTGATGTCTGTATTCCTTATACATCTACACATGTGTGCCCATATGAACATGCACCCACCCCCTCACACACACAAGGGAAAAACAAAACCAAACCAAACAGGGCCATTATTGGCCATTTCACGGGTGGGAGATATAACAGGACCAGGAGATTGAAGTATTTTCTGACAGCCAAATAGCCAGTAGATGATGATGCCCAGGCAGATGCTGGTACCCTGATTACCAGAGTCCAAGGCCAAGGTCATATGGAGTGTGGTGGGTGCTGTGTGTCAAGAGCCCTTGTGGCTTTTCCTGGGCACCAGGAGGATTGGTCACTTTTGCCCTCTGGTCCTTTATTTTTGGCCTTTCCAAGAACTGGTCCGGGAAACCACAGCTGGCCACCTGGCCCTGCTAGTCACCAAGAATGTTTCCATGTTTCCTGGGAACCCTGAGCGCTTCTCCGAGGGCAGCATCGATGTGTGGTGGATCGTGCACGATGGGGGCATGCTCATGCTACTGCCCTTCCTGCTGCGCCATCACAAGGTCCGTGTGCATGCATGTCTGTGGTGCTGGGAGGCCGTGTGTGCATGCAGGCACATCCATGGGGAAGCTCGGGGCTCTGGCCAGCCAACATGCTTGCCCTTCCTGGGGACTCTGATCATCTCCCTTATGAGGGGTGTTGGAAACTGATATGTCACCCTGACAAGTACATTGCTACAAAGGAGAGGGGATCTGTAATACAGGGGATTAGTTCCCTAGTGTAGGCGCTCGGACCTGAGGAGTCTGCAGATAAGAGTCCTGGTGGGAAGAACCTGTGGGAAGAGGGAGGGGGCGGGCACTTTGGCCATGGGTCTTCTCACAGCCTCTAGCTGGACCTTTCTGGATTGCCTTTGATCCTTGCAGGTCTGGAGGAAATGTAAGATGCGCATCTTCACTGTGGCCCAGATGGACGACAACAGCATCCAGATGAAGAAAGACCTGACCACATTTCTGTACCACTTGCGCATTACTGCAGAGGTGGAGGTGGTGGAGATGGTGAGGCCCCTGAAGCCCCCGAAGCCCCTGGAGCCCCACCTGCGGCTCTTTCCTATTGGCCCCAACACCAGTCAGGGCTCCTCTGGTACCCATCAGCTTGCCTTCCCGTGGCCACCCCTTAGCCTCTTACATCTCATCCAAGAGTTCATCCAGCTAGCCTTCTCTCAGAGTAGCTGCCATGTTAAAGAGTGCTCACTCTGACACACTGCTGTGTGCACCTGGCAGGCAGGAACTCTCATGGCCTCCAGTGAGATACACACATTAGACATTTGCATTCCCAACTTGAATGTTGAAATGCAAAAAGGTTTAGTGATTGGCTGCACAGTACAGTGAGTGGCTGAACCCATGCAGGCCGCGGCCTGACCTGCTCCTGGTGGGTACGCTGTCCTGCTCCTATCTCTCCGCCTCCTCCGTGTATCCATGCCTCCTGCTGTGTTCACTAACCTACCCATGTTAGGTGTGTGTTCATTCACCTCTTGTTCTTTCACACACTTCTTCCCATTCTTCTTTCACTCAGGTAATTAATCAACTCATTCATCACTTCACCATTTATATCCGTGTTGAGTGCACAGATAACTAGCTGCCTGCTCTCCCAGGCCATGGCCCTGTGTGTGTTGCCCACAACCTTGGTGCCAGGATGTGTGATAGGAAGGAGCAGGCTAGAGGGAGGGAGGGCCCTGCCTCCACCTTGGCCTTCCTGAGTTCCTGTTTTCCTCCCTCTCCACAGCATGAGAGTGACATCTCAGCATACACCTATGAGAAGACGTTGGTGATGGAACAACGCTCTCAGATCCTCAAGCAGATGCACCTAACTAAGAATGAGCGGGAGCGAGAGGTAAGCCCCCCCCACCCCGGGCCACAAGCTGCTTCAGACAGTGGGGCTGTACAGGTGTGGTGTGGGAGGCTCTGGTGTGACATCCCTGGCCATCAGCACCGCTCTCTACACCCTAGTAACCCTTATCTGCCATTACCTCCTGAGAGCCGGCTCCCCTGCAGTGGGAATGACTGACTACATGTGGCCGCTGCATCTCCCTAGCCCCCTCACAGGGACTTTGGCATCGAGACAGACTTTCTCCTCTGTAGGAGACTTCTAGGCCTGAGGGAGAATAGTGGCTGCTAAATATGTATGGATGACAAGTTCTCAGGGGGTGTGGGCTGCCAGTGTGGGAGATAAGGGTTCATGTAACCGACTCTCAGAGTGGGTAACAGATGTATATTTAAAGGCATGGATGTTGGGTAGGAGTCAGGGGCGAGCCTCCTAGGGTATGAGTGAACGGCTTTCAGGACTAGTGGTGCTGAGCACCCCATGGGGGAAGAGCGCTTAGGTTTCAGTCTCTGGTCCTCTGGAGTAGGATAAAAGACCCACCCCAGGGAGTGGAGCCCCGGGGGGGGGGAGTGAGGGATGCTACCTGGGGCTGTGGACAGAGGAGCACCTAGAAGTGGGTGTTAGGTTTTTCGGGGAATGAGTGGCAGGTCCTGTAGGCGAGTGTGAAGAGCCAGGATTGGGTCTCCCAGGTGAGGAGAATCTGTTCTTCAGAATGAGGCTGACAGTTGTTCAGGGAAGTGAGCGGTGGGCTCTTGAAGGATGGGGGTATCACCCAGGCTGATAGTGGAAGGGATAAGAAATGGCATGTGCTGGGCAACCAGAGTGACATGGGACCATACTGCTAGGCTCAAGCTTTCCTGTGCCAGGTGTTAGCCTGCTGGTTGTTGATGGCAGGAAGGTCTGAGCTCTGGAGAGCAGAGGCCAGGTCAGCGATGTAATAGGTGTCTGGGCTTGAGGCACCGTACCATTTTCACAATGTGAAAATGTGCCACTCGGGAATGTGTGTAACCTGGACGAGCATCAGCTGTAGTAATGGCTCCTGGCAGGGCGTGGGTGGTGACCCCAGCAGAGCTGGCGTCAACCTATGTCACTCCCTAGATCCAGAGCATCACAGATGAGTCCCGGGGCTCCATTCGGAGGAAGAATCCAGCCAACACTCGGCTCCGCCTCAGTGTTCCCGAAGAGACAGCTGGGGACAGTGAGGAGAAGCCAGAAGAGGAGGTGAGTGGCTGGGGTGGTTTGGCTCTGGCAGATGGGAGCAGCGCCTTTGGCTACCGAAAGAGTCACCTGCTGAACACTCACCCCTTCTTTAGGTGCAGCTGATCCATGACCAGAATGCTCCCAGCTGCCCCAGCAGCTCTCCATCTCCAGGGGAGGAGCCTGAGGGGGAGGGGGAGACAGATCCAGAGAAGGTGCATCTTACCTGGACCAAGGACAAGTCAGTGGCAGAGAAGAATAAAGGCCCCAGTCCTGTCTCCTCCGAGGGCATCAAAGACTTCTTCAGCATGAAGCCGTACGGGCCTGGGGGCTAAAGCTGGGGGTGGAGTGGGCCTAAGGTCTTGTTTAGTAAGGCAGAATAAAAGAGCAGGAAGGTAGTCCTCTGGCAGTCTGATGATCCAGGGCAGAACTTGCCTTGGCTTCCCCAGATTGAGACCTACAGAGCTGGGCTGGCTACATTGTTAAGTAAGGGTCAGAACCAACTCCCAAGTGCAGGTGTTTTAAAAGAAAGTGGTGGGGGCTGTGAGAGCGAGGCCATCCTCACCTGGGGGCAGTTATGGTTGGCTCAGCGGCAGCCACCTTTTCCTGACCCCTCTCTTTTTCTTTCTCTCTTTGCTTCTCTTTGTGTTTCCTGAAGGGAGTGGGAAAACTTGTAAGTGCGCTACTATTTCTCCCTCTTCTCTCCTAGGTTTCTAGGGTCCCTACTCCATGGAACCTGCAAGGGTGTCCCTGGCCTCTGGGGCCTCTAAATGGCTCAGCTTGGAGAGATCTGGGGTTGGGGGAGGTCCCAGGCTGGCAAACACCAGGCCGGGCAGCCCGACTCAGGCTGGGAGGGTGACCGGACTTGGCTCTTCCTGGCCTTGGCTAACGAACGCCCTTGCCTCTTCTCCTTTCTTCTGCAGGAACCAGTCCAACGTGCGGCGCATGCACACGGCTGTGCGACTGAACGAGGTCATCGTGAATAAATCCCGGGATGCCAAGCTGGTTTTGCTCAACATGCCTGGGCCTCCCCGTAACCGCAATGGTGACGAAAACTGTATCCTGGACTTGACTTAGGGGGAAGAGGGAGGTTGTTGGCAAAGTATGTGTCCTGTAATGTGGGATGAAAACAACTGAGCAGGATCAGCACTGGACAGGGACACGGGCTCTGGGAAGGGGCAGACTGTCTCCTTGACCAGCTCTCAGACATGGAGTTCCTGGAGGTCCTCACTGAGCAACTGGACCGAGTGATGCTGGTCCGAGGTGGCGGCCGAGAGGTCATCACCATCTACTCCTGAGGGCCAGGACCTGCCAAGCCGGCCCGAGCGCGCCCGGCCCGCGGCCCCGGAGCCCTCGCCGCGCCACCCCGCCGCTGTCACCGTTTACATAAGACCCCGTGCCCGTGCCCGTGCCCCTTTCCCCACTGCCTGCAGCCCGGAGGCTGTGCCCATCGGGGCTGACTCCGAGGGCGGCCCGTGGGCCCCTTTTCTGAGCCCGGCCTCGCCCCGCTGGAGCTGACGCTGCAATAAATGTGGCGAGGCGGCGTGGAGAGGAGCGGAACCACGGTCCCGGACCAGGCAGCCCTGGCCCGTCCCTTCCCACGCCCCGCCGCGTTTCCCCGGGGCCCTGGTCACCGAGTCCCGGCGCCGGCCGGCCGCGCTATACATAGTGTACAGGAGACATCGCGTGTATTTTTATTGTCCCCACATTTCTGTAACTAGAAGCGCAACGGACTCCTCGCCACGGCCGTGCTCTCCCCGCTGCGGGCGCCCAGAGAGGCGGAAGCCCCGGGAGCCAGGTTTCCCTGCGCCGGAGTTGAGAGCCAAGTGCTTTACGGCCTGTGCTCTCCCTCCCTTCCCTGTCCACACCCCTCTCTTCCTTCCAGTTCTTGGCAAACACAGGTGAGACGGCGGCCGGCTTCGGTGGATGCGAGCTTTCTGGCGGCCAGGAGAGCCGAGGGGTCGACCCTCCAGTGAGAGAAACTGAGGCCCGCACCTACCGAGGAAGCCCCGCCCGGTGCCTTCGCGGAGGAGCAGACGTTTCTCCTCTGTTGGCTTGCCGCCTGCTCCCCATGTCCCGTGGCTCCTCGCCAAAGACTGAATTTGTGGAGCTGGAGGGCACCTCCTCCCCAGTTTCCTTCCTGAGACAGGCGAGAGTCGAGGGGCCAAAGCCAGTCTAGAGGCCCAGGCAGCCTCTGATGTTCCCTCCCTTGGTCCCCGCCTGCAGGTCCTGCCTGGGGACCCAGTTGCCTACCGAGTGCTCTGGAGCTGGGCCTTGCTGCCTAGTAGAGCTAAGTCTCCCAGACACCAGGTCCTGGAATAGGGCTGGAGTCACGTGGGCTCCGATGTTCCTCGCGCTTCTCTGCTCTCTTCTCTAACTTGGACCCAAGGCCTTTGGCTTCCCTAACTCGTCCTTGGCGCTTCCGCTCCACCAGCCCCACCTGTGGGGAGGTGCCCTCAGTCCTTAGAAAGGCTTTTGGCCGATTCCCTTCCCCTAGGGCACGTTTCTAAGAGGACAGGCACTGCATGCTCTTTAAGCGCCCTTTGGGACTGGGTACAGTGCCTCCAGCCCCAGGGCCCTGACCTGTGCACCTAGATAGACATCCTGTCCAGTCCAGGGCCGGGACCACTAGCTGACCTCACCACCTCCTTTCCCTTGTGCCCAAAGCAGAGAGCTGCAGCTGGTGCCATCTAGACAGGGTCAGGTGTGGCCAACGGCAGGGCTGGAAGTTCGCGGCTCGGCTGCTGGGCCCAAGGTCCCTCTGGCATTTGATGGGGACTGGATATTCTTCCAGGCAGTAACCATACAGTTGCAAGTGTAGGACCCAGGACCTGTCATCCTTCAAGACTGACCCCCCTTGCTGTGCTCTTGCCTTTTGGGGCGAGAGGGGCTGCGCAGAAGAGGCTATGTCAACATCAATTAGGGAACCAAAGTTGTATTACCTGGGCCCAGACTCTCTGGTTGGCAAGAGCAAAGTTTCCGTTGATGAAAACAAACATCCCACAACAAAACCCCAAGTTTTCTGTGCTCCATGTGCAATATTTGTTATGAACCTTGTGTCGTTCAAGTCACCTTTATAATCACTGTAGCTAGATGTTCCATGTCCATCCAGGTGACTTTTACTCTGAGTGCAATATTTCAATAGCCTGGTAGTGAGAACGAGTGTTGCTTTTGTTTCAGCCGACCTATGTGCAGGGCAATGCAATGCAAGTCCAAAACCCTTGTAAATAGGAGAGGTTGCAAGCCAAATCAAGAGTATTTATCGTTATTACTATTATTATTAGGCCTGCCTTTAATTTTAGTGTTTTGGTATTTCGCATCCTGCCTCGGTATTGATCTTGTGTTCTTTGTGCCAATATGCAAAGGAGAGGGTCGGTCTTTGCTTTATTGTTGAATGCTCCCATTTAATGCTTTAAGGCTTTTACTGTGTTAATTTTTTAGATACCTGTCTGCACACAATGCAATAAAAATAATTTTATTACACCCTTGATAGCCTAAGGGGTACCGTTTGGACACTTCAAGTCAAATCCACTGTTGACAGATGAAGTTGTGGTTTTTTTGAGACAGGATCTCATGGAACCCAGACTGGCTTGGAACTTGGCGATGTAGCCAAGGATGACCTTGAATTTCCAATCCTCTTGCCACCACCTTCGAAGTGCTGGGGATTTTATGTGTGGGCCACCATATCCAGTTAGAACAGGACTCTTGGGTGGGAAAACAGTCCTCTGTTCATGGAAGAAGTGAGTACACCAGCTTTGGGGCCCCATGCCTGAGCCAAGAGGTGCTTCCTAGGTGTCAGGTGACATGGCACCTTCTGGGAGGCAGCTGAATCCTTAGGGGAAGCTTGGGACATTCATGACAAGTGCTTTACAGGCTCTTCAGGGCTTTCAGGTTCTGACTAGATTATGTCAAACTCCTGCATGATGGGCAGCAACAGACATGAAGGCAAAAGAGGAATGCCCCTGTCTCTAACCATCATCCATAAAGGCTCCTCACAATGGCTTCCTTCCCTACAATATGTTTTGGCCACATTCACTGATAAGTTGTCTCTACTAGAAGCAAGTGCAGAGTAGGATGTGAGGCTTTTGCCCTGTGCCATTACTAACACTTCTCAGTAGGTGCACAGCACACTGCGGTGCAAGCTGGGTGCAGGGATCCTAAGGCCTGATCTTGGGGGAAGTGCTCTGCAAAGAGGTGCTTGCAGACACACCCAAGAAAGATGAGCACAGGTCTGACTTTCTTATTTTAATTAAAAAGTAAGTAATTATTTCATTTTATCAACAATACAAGAGTTCCAAAGGGGGGGGGGGAACCCACTGTATAACAAACAGATCAGAACATAAACTGCTGCCTTTTGGGGACCTTGGGTTTTGAAACTGGTTTGTTCAGCCTCTGGCAGAGACTCAACTGGAGTGTCAACTAGAGCTACCGCTCTTGCTTGCCTTGCCAGGGCCCCCCTTTTCACAGATTGATCCACAGGGTTCTAATGAGCAGTCTTTCCCAAAGGAAAAGAGGCTATCCTTTGGCTCTGTTCCGGGTGCTAGCCAGAGCCCTCCAAGTGTTCATTCTGTCTCAAAAGTTATGAATGCTGTCCGTTTGAGAACATATCCAACTACTACAGCCTAACATCAAATGGTCCCTACCTCTTGCTCATCAGAGAAAAGAACAAGGGTCTGGATGAAAACAAAAGCCTGGAGCTCCAAATAAACCACTGAAAACATGGTGTCCAGTGCCAGAGACTGGAGCTGCCATCAGTGCCGCTGGACAGGAAGGTGCTGACTGACGCTGTGGGGAGCAGTGGGGTCCCACACAGCTCTTGTCAAACTGCTGAGTGAGCTGCTCAGCCATCTGGAGACCCTCCAAGAAAATGGAAAACTACAAAACCAAACCAGCCCCCAAGGGACCGTTCTGACGCAGGCACGGGAGTCCATCCACTCTTGTGCAGCTGCCATGCATGCCATGCTTCCCCAGTTCAGAGTGCGTCCTTGAGTGCAGTTCCATTCTCTTGCGTGCCAAGGCTAACCTGCTCCTCTGTGAGCCAGGTAGCTCAGTTCTGCCTGATATGTAGAGGTGGAAACAAAGGCTGTCACCACTGATCCCACAAGTGGTGTCCCAAATGGGGCAGCTGGGGTTTGGCTTCTTCCTTTTTTCCTCCAATTCCAGGCAAGGGTCAGAGCAACCCCATCAGACAGAAGCTGAGCCTAGACCCCTGAAATACTTATTTCCTACCCAAACGAAAGGTACAGTCCCGAGAGCAGTCTAAGTTTTGATTCTGTTAAGTGGTAAGCAACAGCCGCAGGAAGGAGCGGTGCAGAAACTTGGGCTATCTGATGCTGACCCAGAGAGTTCGAAGAACACTTCCAAACATCTCTACTTAGGGTGAAGTGGGAGGGGCCGGGGAAAAGGGGACTAGGGACAGTGGACCGGTGGGTGGGGCCTCAGTAATGCCTCTGGTAAGATCCCATGGGGGCCTGGGGCCGCCCCACCTGTGCTGCAGTTTGGCTAACCAGGTGGGAAAGGGCAGGGCCACTCTGGATCAGGGTGTCCAGAGCCTTCTGTACACTTGGATTGTCAAAGTTAATACCTGTGGAAGATACAGGCCTCTGGCTAGCCATGTTGCTGGCAGGTGCCAGGCGACTGGAAGGCTGACCAAAGAGCCCTTGGGAAGGAGCCCCAGGCCTGGGGCCCATGTTCCGAGCAGACCCTGCCTGTCCCACAATGTTTGGAGGCTGATTTCCTGAGGCCTGTGGTCTTTGCTGAGGCTGGCTGTTTGCCGCTGTGGAAAAATTCTGGTTCTGGGAGCTTCCGGCAGCAACCGAGGGGGATGCAGAGCTGCTGTTGGCCGAGACCGTGCCACTATTGAAGAGGCTGAGGATTTTGGCCTGAAGCTCTTGCTGGGAGGTGGGGGGTGCGGCTGGAGTGGGTGTAGCAGAGGGGAGCACTTGGCCACTCTGAAGTGGTTGGGAACTTGCTTGTGTCTTCAGCGAGGTACCCGAGGCCGCCCCGAGTGGCTGGCGGGAAATCGGGCCTAGAAGACAAAAGAGGGAGGCATCTGGTTGAGAGTGCCCCCTAAGGGCAGGAGGCCTGGCAGCCATCGGAAGAACAGCAATCATACACGACAACAATCCGGCAGTACAAAGGGTAACAACAAATTCTAAAAGGACCATCTCAGGACATGGACTATTTCACAGAAGGCAGCCTAGTGCCCAAAAAATTGCTTGGAAAAAAGTAATAAATAAATAAACAAGGGCATCCATCATAGCATCCAGGGAGCCAACAATACTAGTTTACCCCCCACTAGCCTAACTCCAGGGAGCAGAGCTCAGCAGTGAATCTAGATCATTATTAACAGCATCACCAGCGTGCACGGCTTGTAGGAGAAGCCAATGGATGGCTCATTTCCCTTACCCACCCAAGAGAACCCTGGGCATGCCACCCTCCCACCGGAGCACGGGATGAGAAATGCAGAGTGAGAACTTCACCTCGGCCCTGCCACGTAGCTCACCAGGCAGAGAGTCGGCGCTGCTCCTCAGGAGCCGCTCCTTCCGCTCACGCAGGTAGTTGATGATCTTGTCTGTTTCCTCTGCTGTGAGGTATCTGTTGTCTGCCAGGAGGTTGATGAGGCTCTGGATGGCTGGAGGGTGCCCCCCACGACCTCCCTCCTCAGGGCCTCCACGATCTCGTTCCTGTAGAATGGCTTCATTAGCCATCTTGGCTGCCTGTCGGGCAATCTCCTCACGCTCCTTCTCTCGACAGTTATTCTTGTAACGTTCATAATTTCTGGCCACCAGCACCATGGCATCTGCCTGGGGCATGTTGCGATGCTCTGTAGGAGGGAATGACACAAGTTATTTTCTCCCATGACAGACCCAAGTGCCCAGTGCCCACTGCTGCACTTTGCAAGCCTTTCTCATTCTCAAAGCAGAGAAGCACTGCAGGGACAAGAAGCCTTGAGCCTAGAGTGAGGTTGGCTGAGGGACAGAGCAGAGCTCTTCAGTGTGGGACAGACTTTCCTACAGAGCTATTCAGTGAGATTCCTGGATCACAGACCTGTGATAAAAACCAAAGGAACACAAGAGCCTCCCACAGAGTCAAACAGACCATGTGGGGAGCAGCCCAAAGCCTCTAGCAGCAGCAGGAGGCCAAAGAATCTCTGTAAAGCCTGACTCCCCGCTGTGTTCCTCAAGGTAGAGCGGCTACTTTTAAATCCATCAAGTTCAAAAGTCACGGACTAAGATCAAATTGCAGAGTGGTGAAGATACTTCTGGAACCTACATAAACATCCTCACACAAACTGAGGGCAGCTCCTCAGAGACAAATGACTTGGGAATTCTGACATACCTCGTGACTATGGGTGTGACAGCCAGGCCATCAGAGATCCTGGGCAGGGTGGAAAAGGGGAAGTTAGGCTTTAATAGAGTCACAATCAGGGCATGGGTGGCTGAGTGTCAATGCTTTGGATAAACGCACAAGTCATTCTGAAGGATGTCTTGAAGGATCTTGTCCTTCCTCTGGAGCACCAGAGCCGACTCCTGTCCTCATAACTCCTCTACTTGTTGCTCCATTACACTGACCGACAGTACCCTGTCTGTGACCGTCTCTGTCTGCAGGAGCTGCATTTCAGGCAGCAGATGCCCAAGCCAGACTTCACTGGGAGCCAGGTGTGCACATGTCTTCCCAAGAATCCCTTCAATGATGTGACACTGGAGTTTGAGACGGGACACCATGGGAGTACTGACGTCACGCAAATCACCTGCCACTACAGCACAACTGGTTGTGGAACAGCTTGCAAGCAGGCCCAGTATAGTACCAGAGAACACCAAGGAAGACATGAATCAAAATCTCCCAGACAACACAAGAAGGATCTGCCACATCGGAGATGAAACACATCAGCCATTCCCCAAAACCCACTTCTCACAACCAGGTCACAGAATCAGTGTGCTGTTGATTCTCTGGGAACTTGGACTACTTGGGTCTCTGTACCTTGTGGAGTTCCAAACATGATGTTGACTGTACAGGAGCGGTGAATCTGGTGCTGCTGGGTGATGACAATGGCAAAGGGAGACCCTCCCCTGCTGACATCCTCCAGTGCTTGTGATAATGACACCTCTGTGTTGAGGAAGATCAGGTCCACAACCATGCCCAGGTCTCGTACCTTTCGCCCCACAGACTCAGCATAATCCCTGTAAGAACAAACAGGATCCGAGTGAGCACTCTCTAGCCACATCTCAATCTACATACTGCTGTACCTCAGCCTGCTGTCTTTCCTTTCCAGAACTTAGACTCTAGCTCACCTGGTGTTAGGCTTCTAATTTTAACTTGCCTATGGGCACACAAGGAAGTTGCCAGTAGAATAGTATTTTATCCCTATCTCATTTACTCGTTAATGCTGGCTATCACTGGGCATTGTTTCTATCTAGAAATCTTGTTGTTAGTCCTAAGATCTTGGGAGTTGAGCATTTTGTTCCCTGGTTCTTTACTTTTGGAAAACAAGCCTTATGGAGAATACCTCCCATTGAGTTTAGCTCAACAAACTGTTTCCAGAGGACTAGTCCACAAATTAACCACAGGGAGTTGTAAACAGGTCATGCTAGAAGAGCTGTGAGCCATTTCATTTGAGTTTCAAATATAAAGGAAGAGCTCACTTCACAAGGAAAGATTTGGTTCAGCTAAATACTCTGGACCATAAAATTAGCAGTTACGTATGAAGGACCCCAGAAAAAGTATCACCAGCTTCACTTCAATGCCCAAGTCATCAGTGCCACTCACTTAGAGGAACAAACTGAATCTTCACCTTCATCCTCATGCCATGTTCAAGATTCATGGGACAGACATTATTAGAGGAATGAAGGGCACTGAGCATGTGCAGACATGCTTCTTTTGCTGAAGTCTGTCTGCTCCATGTATGTTGTGTTGTTATTCCAAAGGGCAGCACTTGCCACGACAGCGTAAGTGTTATCAGCAGTGGATCACACTCCCCAACACTGGGCACCCTGTAGGGCCTACTGGAGTGCATCCTAGGAGCTTCCCAACTGACGCCACAGGATAACAGCATAGCTCCAGAGAACAAAATGCTCAGGTCCTCCAGACTTGCCGCTCCATCAGCCTCTGTAGGTCTCAGATGGATTTCCAGTGGTCTTTTGCTCTTTTAACCCCCAAGGCTGAGCTATTTCTCAGGGGTCAAACCTTCATGATTCTTCTCGTTATCTGCTGTCTACCCATAAGTGCCCATGACAATATCATGAGGATGTCACTAAGAAATCAGATACCACCACCTTTTACTAAGTTATCTTTCATAATTTTGCTAAGTTTTCAAACTTGATCTTCTCTTCTTGTTTATCTTCTGGAAGTGCCAAGCCATCTTTGATAGCTGACACATCTTCCCCTCAATACTCTTCAGTTACTGGACACAGTAACCACCAATGAGCTCAGTCACACAGATCACTTCTAGCCACTCTGGAGACAGACAGTAAGAGGGCTCCCTTCCCTGGGAGAAAGCAGATGTGTTTCTAGTTTTCTTCACTCTAGGCTTTAGAAGAAATCATCTTATCCCTAGAGCAGCCATGCTGTATCATATAAACTGTGAGAGCATATGAATGGGGTATCAAACTTTTTGTAGTTTCTCTTTATCCTCTACCAGTTTATTTATTACATTTAAAACATTTATTTTTATTTTATGTGTTTAAGTGCCTTGTCTGCATGTATGTCTGTGTACTATGTATCCGGTACCCCAGGAGGGCGCTGGATCCTCTGGGACTCTAATTAAGAGAGTTGTTGGTTGTCATGTGGGTGCTGGGATTTGAACCCTGGTCCTCTGAAAGAGCAGCCAGAAAGTGTACTGAACCTCTTTCTGAGCCACCTCTCCAGCCCTTTTTCTGTCATTTTAATGAATAAACAGTTCTAAGCATTTTTTAAACCAGTCTTTCTGACTGCTTTCTAAATATTGCTTTGATGCAATATTTCACAGGAAATATTTATGAGAGAGATCCTTGGAATCTACAATAGCTATGGTAAAATTCAGATTCTCAGGGGCTAACTTGTGGTTATACAGCCCAGTGCTCTTCCAATTGCTGGCAGAGTACCTAGGGAGCTCTCTACCAGCATCACAAAGACTTCTGTTCCCAAACAGGCTTTGCTCTGTCAAGTTCTTCTCCATCGTCCTCTTCTTTTTCTCATCACAATTCTTCCTTCCTTCTGCCTCTTCAATGGAACTCAGCATCTATCATGTCTTCAGCCTCATCCCCACTGACTATCACACAATTCGCCATGAAGTATAATGGGATAAGTAAGCAAAAAAAAAAAAAAAAAAAAAAAAAAAAAATCCACACAAACAAAAAACAAACAAAGAAACCAACCAAACAAACAAAAAACCCCACAAAACCCTGGGACCATTTCTTCACAACCTTCTTCATTCATCTTTCCTCTAAGCACTCAGGTTCAGTCAGTCCTGTTTCTGATGCAGTAGAACCTGTGCTCTATGACCCAGAGCTTCCCCATCAGTCCACCTTACCAACAGTCTAGGTTTAGCAGCCGTTATTGTTCAATATCATGTTTGGTGACTGAAACCATTTCTCAGCAGTCCGATACATAGAATAAAAACCAACACCAAACCAAACTGGGCAATCGTGAAGAACTGCACTAGCCTGCAGAGCATGGAAAATTTCATCCTAGACTTGGTGATAAAGCTAAGGTTTCTGATGAAGCTGGCCTTAGGTCAGACCTTGTTTAGTGGGAATGAGATTAATGTGTAGCTCTTTCCTAGGTTCTAGTTACCAGATCTGCCAAGTTTTTATTTCTGATTTTGTCCAGAGCATCTGATGAACTTATTTGAATAGATAGTATTAATCACCAATGATATTTACTGGGCAGTTTCTGCCTGGAAGGCAAAAATCTCAACTTCTTTTTCCTCCATCAGGAGGGTTTCCTTGGGTACACTGGCTGCACATAGTGCACAGGTTCTGTGGTGTAGTAATCCCAGGATTTCGAAGCATGTGTACAACCCAGAATAGGACTATATCATGTAGCCCATGTTAGCCCTGAACTTGAAGCAATGCTCCTAGCTCTACTCTGGAATGCTGAGACTATAGGCATGTCTCACTCTCAGCAGCTGATAGCTATCTTTTGATTCTCTAGTCTTATACCAACTGCTTTCTAAAATATTTCTCATCCCTTGGGGAGGCTGCATAGGAACACAACGGGAAGAAAGCCTGAGTTTTTATGCTAAAAATGGGTTTGGATTTCAGTTCCAGCACTTATTTGTGAAGTTGTGAAGCTGCAAGTCCTTTACCTCTTACCAAACTCAGCCTTTTTTCTAAAGCCAGGAAATCAGGAACATGACTTAATGCCTGTCATTGTCTTCATCTTGCCTCCAACTCAGCCCCCTGACCTTTTCCTGGCACAAGCCTCATTTATATACTTCTTCTGTCACCTTCCTCATTAGGCTGTATGAACTACAGGCAGATGGGACTAAGTGTCTATTACTACTGTAGTCCCGGTATCTAACCCCCCCCCCCCCCCGCTGAATGACACATATAATTATAGTGATGATAAAAATTTAGGTAAATTACCCAGGAGGTCGTTTGGGGTAAAACACTCAGGGGGGTCATATGGAGTAGGTGTTCAGAAAATGATGGCTATTTACTTATCTGTTATTGAGACAAAGCAAGGCAAACCAAAGCCTGCAAACTCTTGCCTGATGGCTGGTGTCTAACACAGATTTCCCTAGCACTGCACCTTTGAAAATATACTACATGGGGAAACAGAACACAGCTACAGCAAATGTATAAGCTGGACAGAGCGGAACAGTCCTGTGGACTTTGACTTGGCTAATACCTCAGCAAGGCCAGGCTCATTCCATTCAAAGTTGCCCCTTATGGAAGTGGAGGAGAGATATTACTTTTCTTGACCAGGATATACTCCCATTCTTACTCTTAATTCACATGTTTCTAAGGGCTAATATCATTTAAATCTATGGCATACACCCCATCTCTAGTAAATTACAATATTCTGGGCCCCTGTCCAAAGTGACAAAATCAGAGAGAGGAATTATAGTAAGCCAGCTTAGTCTCATGAAAAAAAAAGAAAAAAAAAAAATCTAAGACTTATGGAAGAATACTTGGAGGGAAGGCTGAAGAGATGGCTTAGCACTCTCAAGTGCTAGCTAAGTAAGCTGACAACCTAGCATGATGGGGGATGTCCTTCTGTATATGTTTCTCTTATTGGTTGATGAATAAAACACTGTTTGGCCAATAGCCAGTAGAGGGAAGAAGATAGACAGGACTAGAAGACAAGGGGAATTCTGGGAAAGGTAGGTAGAGAGGGCCTAGGAGAGATGTCATGTAGAGACTGGGAACATAGGACATCCCAGGTGTTCTCTGGTAAGATAAGACCATGTAGAAATACAGATAAGTAGTTATGGGTTAATAATTAAGACAGAGCTAGCCAATATGAAGCCCTAGCCATTGGCCAAGAGTTTAATAATTAATATAGCATCTGTGTGTTCATCTGGGGCTGAAGCAGCAGGAGCAGGAGGAACAATAAAACTCCAGCAACACTAGCAGATAATAGTAGTTCTAGGTTCAGCAAGAGGCCTTTTCTCTGAGGTGGGGTTTCTCTGTGTAGCCCTGGCTGTCCTGGAACTCACTCTGTAGACCAGGCTGGCCTTGAACGCATAGATCTACCTGCCTCTGCCGAGTATTGGGATTAAAGGTGTGCTAAGAGGTCCTTTCTTAAAAGAACAAGGCAGGGAGTAATAGAGGAAGGAGGGCCTATGCTGTCCTCTGGCTTTTGTAGCACGCGCGCGCACACACACACACACACACACACACACACACACACACACACACACACAGAGAGAGAATATGAACACATCAGAAAAGCAAAGCCTTGTCTTTAAGGAAGCATGGTCAAAAAGGCAAGAGAAGGAGAGTTGAGATAGCAATAGAGGGCATATCTTGCTGATAGCTGGGCCACGTTTGAACTTCCTAACACCTTGGGCTTAAGGCAGTTCATATTGGGTTTTCTGTCACTTAATGAAAAGAACTCTAGCTGAAGCTCAAGAAATAACAGAATAAAGTCAGTGAGCAGAGCGCTAAGCAAAACCCTCAATTTTTCTGACCCTTTTCCATCCTAGTGAGAAGCAAGCATGGATTCTTACTTAGTCTGTTTGTTGACCACAATAACAGAGCAATCCACAGGCCTCTCGGCATCAAAGCGCCGCTGGATTTCCTCAAAATACTGACGATAAAGCTCCTCTCTGCGACGTTCTTCACGTTTCAATCGCTCTGCAAGGCACCAGCAGGGAAAAGAGAAATAAGGGCTGCCCTTCCATAATGTACTTAAGACATCCTCAATTAATCCTCATGTATATCTCTCAAAATTAACCATTTTTACTTCTTTCTATTATCACATCCATTAAGATGAAACTATGGGCGATAGGCCATGGTCATTGTAATGCTTTATATGATCCTACTACTAAAAAGATCCCAAGAAAGGCTGTTAACCATTTATGTAAAAAATGTGGATCAGCCAATATACTCATGGCTGTATAACACCAGCACTTGGAAGACTGAGACAGGAAAACTGCTGAGGTCAAGGCCTGCCAAGCTTATACAATGAGCTGCAGGCAAGCATGGGCTACTTTGTTTTTTTAAAAAAAAAAAAAAAAAAAAAAAAAAAAAAAAAAGTTGGGCAACATGGTATACTCCAGGGAGGTGGAGGCAGGCCTGGGTTCTATCAGACTGTCTCAAAATCAAAAAAGAAGTAAACCAGCCATTGTCGACTTCTCTGAACACCTTACCCAACACTGGGCATTGTTATTCTTTTTCATGTCTGCCCACTTAGAAGTTATATTTCATTACTATTCCAATGTGATTTTTTTTTGTTGACTTCTTAAAAACAAACAAACCAAAGTGCAATTTTTATAATGCCCATTGCTAGTCAAATGGGCAAGAGTGACTACTCTAGAACACCGGTTACAAGGCTCCTCCCGTCTCTTAATTGGTCAGTAGGAAACAATAATAACATTTTTGATGACAAGAGTTGAGAAACCTAGGTTGTAAAAAGTAACACAGATGCTTGTCTCTACCTAAAAGAGAAGCTATTAGGTAAGAATGATAGGAGACATACAAAGCCCCACATTGTAAGTAAAGAGCCTTCAACTGCTATCATCTGCTCTTTCTCATTTCCTGTGGGATGACTAACCTACAGGATGGTGCTAATTTGCATTTAAACATCAACATTAACATTTGTGGATTGCCTCACTGGGTCACTAAGTCCTTTGTGTGGAAGTGGTAGTGTCCATGAATGACTCTTCCCCCAGGAATGGGAACACACTGCTAGGACTTCACCTTTTGCACGAGGACCTCGTCCATCAAAGCTATCTCTGTAGCGCTCGAAATAAGAGTCATCCTTTCTTCGGCAGTAGTCATCCATCCTCAGATAGCGGTCATAAGAGCCTTCTCTCCTGAAATGTTGGGGGCAATTTCTCAAGTTACAACTCTGCCCTATCTTACAAAAATCAGATGTAGAGACTACTTCAAAACCAACGATTCCTAAGGCAGTCACAGGACTTTGGGATACAGGTTTGTATGGGGACTTGTTTATTGTCTCTGGGGTTGTGACTTAAGTTATCTCATCTCACAAAATGATAGGAACTTGGGATGAAAAGTGATGGTATAAAGACAGCACTTGAGCTATTGGAGGAACCATTTCGTGCCTCCCTCATCTCTCTTCCCTGTACTTTAAAAAACTGTAGTAAGGGGACTGGAGAGAGGGCTCAGTGGTTAAAGAGCACTGGCTGCTTCTCCAGAGGTCCAAAATTCAATCCTCAGTAACCACATGGTGGCTCACAATCATCTACAGTGGGATCTGATGCCCTCTTCTGGCATAAAGTTATACATGCAGATAGAGCCCTCATACACATAAAACAAATCTTTTAAGAAACTGCAGTAAAATAGGTATTGATAATTTGCCATTTTAACTTTTATCTCGGCAGGGTCTCATGTGGCCTTGAACTTGCTCTACAGCAGAGGCTGGTTTTGAACTTCCTTACCTCATTTTCCTGTGCTGGTATCACAGTTGTCCATCACCATAATGGGCATTAAACCATCTAAGTGAATACTTCATCGGCACTACAATCCCAACCAATGCCATGTAGCTGTTACTGTTATCCATTTCGAATTGTTGGACAACCTCAAACAGAATTCTACATCATTTGCCCACTTTCCTCAGCCCCAACAATCCCTATTTCCTGTCTTTATGGATCTGTCTATTCCAAGGACTTCAAATGAGTGGAATCATGCTTTTCTGTCTGACTTATTTCACTTGGCATGATGTTCGCAGTGTCCACCTGTGCTTTAACATTACCCAGCATTTCACTGTGTTTTATGACTGAGTATCACTCCACTATATGACATAGATATCTAACAATGATGGATATTTAGGTTGTTTTTGCCTGTGGTCTATGCAGATTGGATAATGCTGCTGTGTGCACTCACACATGATTGTCTGAACCCTCCTCTGCTCTTTAACTTGGTGTGTGTGGTGTCTGTCCTGAGTGTGTGGAGGCCACAGGGACCACTTCTCTCCATCACTTCAGTGCTGGTGCTATTGGTGCACACACGTTTGGCTTGTTTGTGGGTGCCGGGGATGGAACTAAGGTCTTCATGTCTGTGGAGCAGATACTTCATTCACTATCCAAGCCATTTCCTAGCCCTCGTTCTTGAATCCTGAACCACTTTTCATGGTGGTTTGAACTGGTCTTCCTGCTTCATCTTCCTATGCTGGATCACAGGTGTACACCGCCACACCTGGCCATTAAATCATCTAACTGTATACCACTATTCATATCTTGCTAATAATTATTTTCTGCATCTTTCCCAAAAGTCATTAAATGCATCCTAGCAGGTGTGAAGGGGTTCTCATTGTGGCTCCCATCTGCACCTGCCTGATGACTCATGATGTGGACCAACTTTCATGCATCTGCTGCCTACCTGCAAATTTCCCCATGTTCTGCAGGCCAACCTAATTTATACTCTACCTCTGCTTTCGTTTGTACAATACTGTCTTTCAGAACACAGACAGCTTCAGATGCTTGTCAGTTTTGTTTTTTGAGACAAGATTTTTCTGTGTAGCCCTGGCTGTCCTGGAATTCAGTTTGTAGAGTAGGCTTGCCTCCACCTCCCAAGTACTGGGATTAAAGGCGTGTGCACCATGCCTGGCTCTAGAAGCTTTTAATAAGCACAATTCATCAATCATTCAAACATTCAGCAAACTTACTGTGCGCTACTTGATAGGAACGTTTAAGGTTACTTTATATAGCGTTTTTGATGTGTCCCCAAACACACCTAAGAAAAGTTGCTAACAAAAAGGTAGATGGGCAAGTTCTGGACATACCTGTACAGAGGGTCTCGGGAGTCTCTTATGTCTCTGTATCTGTCATATACAGGGTCTCGATGATCTCGAAAATCTCTAGAGTCTCTTAGGTCCCGAAGGTCCCGAAAATCTCTCAGGTCACGAGCATCCCGTATGCTTCTGCTATCTCTGTGATCTCGAATGTCCCGGCTGTCTCTGTGGTCCCGCAACTCCCGAGGGTCTCGAATGTCTCTGCTATCCCGGGCATCCCGGCCATTTCTACCATCCCTGGGTTCTCGCCTTGGACTTCCTCGAATTGGAGAGCGATCACGCCTTGTATCTCGACTATCTCCAAAGCCATATGGATCCCTGTGGGAGTTAGCAAAAACATGCTAAGACAAAGAAACTTTAGGCGGCCAACCCTTCAGCTCTTTACAGAATGCCACCTCCCTCCAAGTATTTTTCTCTGAAATACAACACATACAGTGAGAACATAACTAAAAGTTTTAGGACAGTCCACCCATCTTGTTATCAATAAGTCCTAGAAGGTTCCAGAACCTCTAAAGATTATAGCATTAAAGGAAGTATGCACGAACAAAAGCCAAAAGTTGTGGCTGGAGTAGTGGTAGTCATCAGGCTTCAGGTATTACCCAGTGCTTCTTATACATGCCATGTACTCTTCAGTCACAACAGGTTTTCAGAGTGACAGCACTTTTCCCTAAAGTCTATTTTCTTCCATAACCAGTATCTGGAAAAGACTTTATGGGTCAGAACTATGGGGCACAGTAAGGGCCAATGTTCATAAAGGAAAAGGCAACTTGTCAGCTCTTTCTGGGTGAAGGTGCCACCACCCTTCAAGTCTTTCAAACACAGCACTTCAACAGTGAGAACAGGACTAGAATTTTAAGGACAGTTACCCCATCTCTGCCACCATGCTCAAACACAATCTCATACAAAGTATCAGAGGAATCATTTTTAAAGTATACAAAATCAGTTGAAATATCTAGTACAGACATTCAAGTCGCAGGGAAAAAGCAAACGGTCTGGTATGTCAAGTTAATAGTTCTAAAACAATCCGCTCTTGTACTGCTACAGGTAGTCTCTTCCAATCTAAGGGCTTTTTACTACTTCCTCCTTGTTTACTGGCTCAACTTGAGTTGCTTTTATGACTTAATCCACAAACATACATGTCTGCATACTTTTGTTCATATGCTTTCTCTACTTCTTAGATGAATCAAAGTACCACCAACCATCACAGGCAAGCCCACACACCATTTCCCAGCCACTTCCTCCTATCTATCTTCCCAGTAGCTTTCTCGAGGCTAAAGCCTCCATATCTGTGACTCACCTTCATCGGGCACTTATCTTTGTACAATGTCTTATGTCTGACCCACTTGCAGGATAACCTCCTTCATAAAGCCTACCCTAAACTTTTCATCTTCCACAACAAACAGGTTCCTCCCCCAGATTTCCACCTTAGTAAAGGACACATCTGTCAGTCACTCACCCAGAAAGCTGGATGTCATCATGCTCTGAGCTATATGTCTAAATCACATTAGTTTCCTTGTCTGAAAACTTGACATCAATTCTGTCCACTTTACCTTCCCTGGTACCACCAAATGCAACCTCTTCACCTTGCCCCTAAAACAGTAAGAACCTTCTAGAGCCCTTCTTTAGGCTCTTACCTTTTCTCATGTTTGTCCAGAAAGGTCACTCTTGAGGGAACATTTGTGTAGTAAAACCCTTCAGTAATTTCCCACAGTATCGAAATTCAATATAAAATCTTCACCAAGGGTAGGAAGGGCCTGAATGATCTTGGGCCCTAACTTCTCCAACCCTACTGCACTTTCTCAAGAGTTTACCACTTTCTTGCCACATGGGCCTTTCATCTACAACCAGCCTAGATCTTTCTTGATCCTCTAGTGCAGCAGGAATGGACCCATATTTCTTTTCAATGTTTCAGTATAGAAATATCCCCTACTCACTGATTCTCTTAAGTTTATTTTTTGATATTTGAGATAGGGTCTCATAGCCTAAGACTCATGATCCTCCTGTCTCCCACAGGGTGCTGGGATTACAGATGTGTATGCCATCACACCTGGCTTGACTCTGTTAAGAGTTTTGCCAGGTGTGGCTGTGTGTGTCTGAAACTCCAGCACTCAGGAGGTTAAGGCATAGGGTTGCCATGACTTTGGGCTACTCTAGTACAGACAAGTAGTGAGATCATGACTCAGTAAGGAGGGAAAAATTACTTTCTGCCCCTAAAATTTCAAGGTTATAATTTTTTGGGTGGCAATAGGGACTAAACTTAAGGTATCACATGTTAAAAGTGGGGGCTCTACCATTGAGCTGCATCCCATCCCAACTACTCTGATCCTTCATATCATTTAGTATGAATTTACAGTCTATATTCATTTAGTGCACCTTCCCTAGTAGACTGCAAAATCTACAGGGATAAAGATGTCATCTGACTCTGCCCTAAAACCATACCACACAAAACTATGTTGGGAGGAACGTGTTCCTACACATACTTTTACTACAGTTAGCAAACTGTACTGAGGTAACATAAACACAGTGCACAACATTTTAATCAACAATGGACCACATGCACAATGGTATTCCTTTAAGACTATCACAGAGCAGCAGTCTGCAGGTAAATGTACTTTGTATTATTTACAAAACAACAAAGAAATTGTCCAGCGGCAGCTTCTAGGAACACAGCCTTTTCTTAGGCAGTGAATAGCAGTATATCTGTTCACATGATCCTCTACCAACAGAAAGCTGTCTTCAAGGCTGTGGCTCTAGGATATTAATTAGCAGGGAGTTCAGGAAATGTTTAATAAATTGAACTATATTACTGAACTGTAAGCCTCTCAAGACCAGGAACCACATTCTGCTGAAATTCTAGCATTCTTCACCACTGTACATACTAGGCATTTATCACAATGCCAATGGCTTTGAATACAGCCTTGGTTTCCCTTCATCCTCATAGCTACAGTAAAAACAAATTAAATGCAGTTTTGTTTTCTACATATTATTGGGGAGGGAGAGAGGATGAGGGACTTGTTGGGTTGTTTAGGCTGGTCTTAAACTCTAGGTTCAAGAGAGCTCTCCACCTCGGTTTCCAGAACAGCTGTGACTATTCTGGTCCTCTATTTTAAGCCTCATCAGTACTCTTTGATTGGGGACACTGTCTTAAAGTAGCCAGGTGTTTACCAGAATCAAGTGCAGACTAACCAAACTGCCCAAGCTCCCCTACTGTAATCACAGAACCCTCCTGCTATGTGGGACATCTGCTGCAGTGAAAAAAGTGGGCAAATAGTCAGGAAACGACAGGAAGTGACAAATACAAAGTATTTTTAGATTATTAATGATTGGCAGATAAACCTGCCTTGGGGAGCAATTAGAAGTAATCATTAGAGTCAGAATCAGATTTCAAGTGTACTTGGCAATTAGGGCTGAAACATCATGAGCCTGATCGACCATAGACCCACGAAGGCCTTGGGCTGAGAGAATGAGGATTAAAACCCCATGTTTAACAGCATGTTATCTGCTGCCTTATGACAATTATGAATGAAATAGCTGGTTCTTGTCATTACTGTTTTTATTTTTGAGGTGCTCCTACCTGCTGCTACCAATCTACATCTCTAACCCAGTCTTCTTTCTTTCCATTCCATTGAAACATCTTACCTGGTAGTTTACCTTTGCAGGTTGGCCACTACAACCCTGTTCTCACAGCCTGGGTCCATACTTCTTGCATGGCACAACATTCCTCCCCTTTCCCTCAAAGACTCTGAAGTCCATGTGCAACAAAGCTAGTAATTCTCTTCTGGACAGAAATGTAGAAGGGGCAATATTCCCAAAGGGGAATGGATGGAAGCAAAGCAGTAATGGCGCTGAGGGCAGTAAAGACAGTAATTCTCTAAAACAAAAGGCAAACATTTCTCTCCTCCAGAGGGAATATAGTAAACCACTGTTGTTGCAGACACACACACACAAACAAAACAAAACAATAAAACCCAGTTAGGGTCACTCTGGTACCCAAACAACAATATTCTCAGAGCAATGGCACTCCTGTTTCTGACCCCCACCATCTTCAAAACAAAAACACAGTTAACAAAAGGTAGTACTGTGTCCAGCTTCCAGAGCCAGGAGAGGACAAAACTTGACCTCAGATAATAAGTAGGTTATAAGCAAGTTTCTAGAGCACAAAAAGTTCACAGGATCACTGCTGGGCATCAGAGGTATTTTTCAAAGGGAAGCCAAAACAGCACACTAGAGACCTCGCAGAGGAACAGAACCCAGCCGTTAGGCAGCAGCACCAGAGGCCACAGAGGGGAGGCACTTTGTCAACATACAGTTTTGCTCCATGTTCATGATCTATTCAGGGGGCAAGGGAAGGGGAGGCAAATGATCTGTTTTAAGAGACAACCAAATCACTGGGAAACATTCTAGAGATGAGGCAGGGATGGGTGAGGGGAAACCATGGCTCAATAGCAAGTGACATGCTTCTGGTTGACAGGCTTCCCTCGCTGGGAACTAAAGGAGTTTGGAAGGCACTAAGCAAACAGAAGAACTGACAGATGGTGGCTTAAAAGGCCAAGTCAGACTTGAGCTGAGTTTTGTTGTTTTCGCTTTTTTTTCCAGCAAGCTTGAAACATCGGATCCAGGACAGCATTCTTGGCTGTGGTTGTATGGGAGATTCAGGAGATAGGCCCCGTCTTCTTTCTTTTCTGTCAGTGAGTCCTTCCTTTCTTCCTGTGTCCACTGCAGTATTGGGAGCATCAGCCTTCATTTGGCTCCGAGAAAAATCCTTCATCAGCTCTTCAAATTTCCATCATAGATCCTGCCCACAAACACCATTATCTAAATGACTAGAAGTGGTGTGGCGTTGACCCTCCACCATGATAGTCCCCGGTAGTGAGAAACAAGGGACTTGTAGAACTCTATCATCAAATACATGTAGGAAACAGGGTACAATGAGATGCACACTTCACAGATTCAAATTCTTTAGGTGCTCAAGCTTCTCTCCAGGAAGCACTCTAGCTCCTACGTTGAGAGAAGTGACACCTCTTGAGAGCTGATGACTTTCTTGAAGAGGTAAATCACAGCCAAGAGTCTTCTACTGTGTTGCCATTCAAAGTTGGGGCATTTTCATACAAGAGGAACAAGCAATTACAGAAGAAGTTATGGTCATATGGACAAGGTGGAAACACCCAGGTCATACAGAAAATTTGTTCAGAGCCAGGTTACTTCTGATGAGCTAATTAATGCCCAGTGGCTTTCACCAGAGAGATAAACACCCTTTACCAATGTAAGGGAGAAAATCCCCTGAAAAGCTCTGGTGTGGAGAAAGTAATTCTACTGTTCTTTAGGTAATATGGGAAAGTTTGGGAAATAGTATCTGAGGCCAAATTGGCATAGGGATGTGCTGCAAAATTTGGTTTTCAAGGACTGAAAATGGCAACTTTGAAAATCTTGGGTTCTAACTCAGTCACGGAAAGCAAACCGATGCCTGTTTACCAGCTACAGACAACTTTTGTAAGTATGCAATGCACTAAAATAATCTAAGGAAGCAGCCCAAGGACGGTATAATAAAGATCCAGGCTGAAATGTGATCCTGGGTAGGAATCCCTCAGGCAGATTCTAAGCTTGGCCAGGCCAACAGTGTCAGAATTTTTCTTGACAGCTGGAGTCATTAGGGAGGCACATTAGTGAACAGAGCAAGCCCAGCAGAACTGTGTTTACAGAGATACCTAAAGAGGTGATAATCCTGGGAAAACTCCTGAAGATACATGGGTCTTTTTACACTCAAGGTGAAAGTCCAGCAAAACAAGTGTTACGAAGGCCTTGCCAGCATATCTAAAAACATTTTTTTGGTTTTGTTTTAAAGCAGACAGAATGAAGACATAATGGAGTATTTTTAAGGAAATGCTGGCTGTCGGTTCAGTGTCAGGTCTTACTCAAGAACAGTGCAACCCTGTGCTAGGGCACACAGAGGGATTAGGGCTGCTCAATGAAGGAGTTCAACACTGACACTGGAATTTCCTCAAGGTTTTGACTGGATACATGCACCCAACGGATTGATAGTTTAGAAGTCACTGTCCTTCTGGATTAATTTGCTCTGCCCTACCTATTCTAGTATCCCACTGCTGTTCTGGTGTGTTCAGAAAATGAAGCATGGGTAGGGCAGTGACCAAAGCAGCACCGCTTTACTTTAGTAAGTTTACTTTGTCTTGATCTACTTTTGTTTTTTTTAAAAGGTAAAAACTTGGGCTTCTTTTGTTGAGGTTTTCAGTGGTGTTGATAACAAATTTTACCAAATGTGAACATCCTGGTTTCCTCTGAAATAAATAATCATAGCCACACAAAACATCATTGTGCTAAATAACACACCAAGGAACCCAGTCATAGATCCCAAGAAAATCTGGTAATCAAATGACACTAGCCTAGCAATCCCTCTATTGTGAACAAAGCAGGAAGCCACATCCTCTACAGTCAAATAATCTGATTGGAGCTTAGTTCTGAGGTATATCAAGGTGTCAGCATGTTTGATTGTCTGGAGTGGAGATCATCTGGAAGAGTTCTCTCTAATGCTGTTTATGATTGATTGCTTGTGGGAAGCTATTATTAAAAGAAAAAAATTATTCCTTCTTGGGGTGGTTTGAATAAGAATGGCCCCTCATTTGAATAAGAATGGAATATATATTAGAATGCTTAGTTACTAAGAAGTAGTAACATATATTTGAAAGGATCAGGAGTATTAAGAGATGTGGCCTTGTTGGAGGACGTGTGTTACTGGGGGGCTTTGAGGTTTCAAAAGCCCATGCCATGCCCAGTCTTACAGACTATGAGCAAGGATGTAACTTTAGTGCCATGTGTGCTGTGCTGCCTGTCCTAATGACAATGTACTAAGCCTCTGAATATGTGAGACAGACCCCAATCAAATGCTTTCTTTTCCAAGAGTTGTCCTAGTCATCATGTCTCTTCACAGTAACAGAAGAAAGACTAAGACACTGTCCTTGTAGAGGACATTGTGGAGCAGCACTGTAGGATGGGATGAAATTAATCTCTATAATTTAGTGTCCTGGCAATGGCTACACTGGATTCCAAACAGGTGAGCTGATTTTTTCAAAACTGCAATGTTGATATTTATGATCAACTAGAAATGTGAGAAGCACCTGGCTAAACATCATTAGGATGATACAAAATGCCTTTTAATTAATAACAGAAACAATAGTGACTGTTCTATGAACTGTGGGTGTACTTTCCTTATTTTGCTTCCAGTCTGTAAAAACATAACTGCTTCTATCCAGAATCACAAGCATCACAGGGAGAGAATTTTTCTAGTAGAGTCAATATCTTCATAGTTATACATTCCATACTTACTTAATCCACTTACTTGAGAAAAATACACACTAGAGCTCTCTGGAAATTACACACATCATATCTTCTCTTTCAAGTCACTGGCAATTACAACTTCAACCCAAAACCTCATAATTGTGACCATGAGATACAAACTCTTGGATACCTGACTCCATGTTTATTATTGAGGCATTGAGTAACAATGGAGATGGGATTGCCCTAACTCTACATCACAGTTAGATGCAGCCTGACGGAAGAAGACATTACATGGAAATTTTTTAAGTTTTAAGGATTTGTGTCCTCTAGGTTACTTACACATACCTGTAAATCAACCAACACAGTATTTAGCTGAAAGTGTGTGTGTGTGTGTGTGTGTGTGTGTGTATATATATATATATATATATATTTTTTTTTTTTTTTTTTTTTTTTTTGGAGACAAGCTCTAATGTATCCCAGGCTAGTAATGAACTTACTATGTAGCCGATGATGACCTTGAACTCCTTTTGCCTCTATTTCTCATGTGCTGGGATTATGACATGCACCACCATATAGCGTGTATGTGGTGCTGGGGATCGAACCCAGAGTTTAGTACACAATAGGCAAGCCTTCTACCAACTGAGCTATACTTGCAGCCTGTCACAGGCATTAAAGGTTAAAAAGAAAAAAGATATATCTTCTTGTATAGTGAAACCAACAGCTAGGACATCCATGTGACAGCTGTGGTGTAGCTACAGTTGCGGTGTTGAATTCAACTCCTCTGTACATTAGGGTTCTGTTTGAAGAACTAAGTTTAGTTCATGTAGGGAATGTAGTTTGGTTTAAAAATTACATTTACAGCTTGGTGGTGGTGGTGGCAGCGCATGCCTTCAATTCCAGCACACAGGAGGTAGAGACAGGTGGATCTCTGTGAGTTTGAGGCCAACCTGGTCTACAAAGCTAGTTCCAGGACAGCTAGTGTTATTCAGAGAAACCCTGTCTCAAAAAACAAAAACAAAACAAAATTTACATTTACTCTTCTCTGTATAGGGGGTGCTACGGCGCACACATGTGGAAGTTAAAGGAGATTTATGGGAGTCAGTTCTCTCCTTCTACTATGTTGGTCCTAGGGATCCAACTCAAGCTGCCAGGTTGGTGTCAAAGACCTGTTCCCTCTGAGACATTTTACTGGCCTAGAATATGATTTATTATAGGTTGTGGCATTTTACCTAGGAGCAAAGGCAAAATTCACAGTACATGTGAGTTTTCAAGAGACATCAGACATGAACTACACTGCGTTGATTTGCATCTACACAGAATTGCACACGAATGCATCCCACTTGTGAGTTGCTATGGGACCACGAAGTGTGTACACAATTCTCAACAGAACACTAGTAAAGTTTTTCCTTTGTATCTTGAGAGTAAACACCAAGGATAAGACTTTTTTGTCTATGCAGGAAGGAAGATCATACTGGGAAAATGCCCTGTATGTTCAGAAAAGCTCAGAAAAAGGAAGACTTTTGAGAAGTGAGTGTTTTGCCCTTTTTATTTCCCCTCAAACAAGTAACCCAGACATGCGAGCACACGGGATCTGCAGCACAGGCACAGCAGCAATCTCCCAAACAGCTCTTTCTGCAAACCTGGGTTAACATCTGGAGCGGCAGCAATCTGCAGTGAAGAGTCAAATCTCTGCTGCCTGCTGCAGTGCAGTATGGCAGGCACACACCAACACGACCCTGGGGCCCTCTTCCTGCTCTGAAGGCTCCCAATGACACGTGAGCTGGGAAAAGATAGAGGTTTATCCTCTTCCAATTGCCTGCAATTCATGCTGCAAGCTGAACTTGCTGGTTTTGTCACCGAAAACACAAAGCTTCCTCTGTATCTCGTGAAGTATGATTTAAAAAGTAGGAAGGCCCTTCACACAAGGTTCTTGTTTGCTTGAGCGGTTCTGATTTGTTGGGGGGGAAGAAAAGACCCTTCATGTGTGAAGTTGGGCTTAACTCCCCAAAGCCCAACTCTCCCAGGGTAACTCACTGCTTCAGGGTACTTTACCTTCGTGTGGGGCTGGGTCTTGATGGAGCCGTATTCATATTTCTTCTTTCCGCTGCCTTATTAATATCTGAAAAGAATAATCAACCCATCTGTTCAATGCTACGGAATAAAAACAAGATCATCAGCACATTTTAAATGAAAGCAATAACCAAAAAGAAAGAAAGAAAGAAAAAGAAAAGGAAGGAAAAAGGAAAACAAAACAAAACAAAGAAAACATTGGCAACCAGCTGGTAAAAGGAAATCCATTCAAGAGACTTACTGGTACTCAGGCAGTTTTTTATTATTAAGTTAAGGGTGTATAGTGTCACAACATAGGTTGAAAGATGACCCTCTATTTTGTACCTAAAACATAATTTGTATAAATTTAATTATGTCAATATTTCAATACCCTGCCAAATGTTAAACTTAACATTGCCCTGCTCAAAGGGAGGCAAAGGTGGTTGTCAGTTGGATATCTGTGTCTGTGTGTCTGTGTGTGGGGGGGAAGAAAAGGTAAATAATTATATTTTATATTATAAAGAAGCTAGAATTAAGTCTTAAAGCATCACTATTCAGTGAAGCATAGCCCTTTAATGTATTTTGGGTTGCTTTCCATTGGATGGAAATCTTCCAGAATGAGATGTGGGAGAGAAACTTTGATTTTAAAATCAAAGAATATAATTTATTCACATCTATAAGCTAAGGTAAGCATGAACATTTTGTACATGGGTTGTGAGAAACCATTCCTAGCCAACTGTCATTTAGAGAGGGCAGCATGTGCCACAGGTTAAATAAGGGAGGGCACCAGTGTCTTTAAAAGCTTAGAGAAAGGCTGATGAACACAGTTAAAAATCTGTTTTGTTAAAATACCACCTTTTAAGAGGTAATCGAGTACTCAAGGAAACATCAATCTGATTCAAAATTAACACCTGATCTTCTCAGGAAACAAATGAATGGATTAGACTTTCCACACTTGACAAATGAAACACACTGCCTCCTACTGCCGTGCAGCTTTATCCCTCTTGTTCCATTTAAGCATCACAGCTAATGACTCAAATGGTATTAAACACTCAGATAATAGAATGCTTAAAACAATAATTATGCATTAAAAAAAAGCCCAAGCAGCTTCCAATCATGTGCAAACCCACAGCAATATGAAAACCTTCAAACGGTCCAGTATAGACTTCACTCACCCTGTAAGCTGCCCATTTTTACGTTCTCATACAAGTGAGGAAGACTTGTAACTCCACTTAAGTCAGAAGTCTCTACATAAAGGCCTGGAGGATGTTTCTGAGAAAACTGAAGAGAACATGAATCTACATAGCCAGAGAAACTTACTCTGCCCAAATCATTCCTTACCTTCTGAATTACAAAGACACAGAATATAATCTCTATTTAAAGTCAGGATATATTTTCTAATTAAGACCTGACTTGAAATAGCTGCCAGAGGTTTGATACGGCAGGAGCTTCTATAATTTACAGTTAAGTTCACAAATATCCAAATCATACATTATGTAAAGACAGGCATCACAGTGAATGATTAACTGCACGTGTGAGGCAAGACAATTTTTGGGTGTCGGTTTTTTCCAGGGATCAAGTTCAGGTTGTAGGCTTGGCAAGCAGGTATCTACCCATGGAGCATCTCTCTGGTTCCTTTATTTATTTATTTTTTAATGTATGATTGTGAAGAACAAGTTCAGCTGCAAGGGCTTACATCATTAACCTAGCCTGATTTTTACACATTTCAAGTACAGAACAGACAGGATTTGGAGTAAATAGAAAACCTCTACTACTTACATAGTTCTCATAGTATCACCGGGACACACCTAGTATGTGCATACAAATGGTGCTATTTATTTGTAGCACAAGTAGCTTTGAATTCAAGGTCTTCCTGCTGGATAGATGCCCTGGAGAGCTGGGATTTTTTTTTAAGGTGTCATACTGCCCCCTGTGGCACTATGTTAACTGGTAAGTTTCTGTCAAATCTATCCAGTCTGTGAGTGCTACCAAATAAATAGGAATTACAAGATCAAAGTGGTTATATATTATGAAAATATGAGACAAAACTGGCTCGAGATAGGAAGGGGATGTTTTATATTTAAGTTGCTAAAAACAATTCAAAGATTACTTAAAGAACACTTAAGAGTATGTACTTAAGCCATTTTTACCACAATTGCTTTGTAGTATCTATTCTTGATTCTTGAGTAATACAAAGCAATGGCATACACGGATGTTGCGCCTCCTGTTCCCTCTACCACTCCTTTCCTCACTTTTTCCTTCTTTGAAACAGGCTAGTTCTAAATCCAAGACATCACTCTTCCAAGTGCTCCTATTACAGGTGTGGGTCACCATAACTAGTTTTGTTGTTTTGTTTTGTGGTGCTAGCCAGGCTAGTTCTCTGCCAGAGCTGCATCCTCAACACAAACTACTTTTTCACTTTGGAGGCCAACACACTTTTAGTGTGGTGGTGTGCCAAGTGTTTGCCTTTCACCTTCATTTCACCAATCTTCCAGCTTGGTTGGCATACAGAGACAACGAAATAGAATTTTTTGGCTAAGAATCTCATTCAGGAAGACTGCCTCTGTTAGGGTAGAGAGGAGAGGGTTTTAGACAGTAGTGAAAACTACCAACATTGTTATTAAACCCCTCAGGATCCTAGCACACACACAGAACTGGAGATCTGAGCTCCTGTCACAGGAGGCAAAGGTTTAGTTAGAGCGTCTCTTTGAAAATGCACATACAGTTACTGGCAAAGAAGCTTTTGTGTTAATCATGACTCCCCAGAAAGCTAGATAGCCAACATCAAGGAAATAAAAATGACATTTATCTAAAGGAGAAGGAAAATGGCAGCAAGAGACAGAGCTCTTTTGGACATGAACTGGGGCCTTCAGATTGGATAGAAGTTAGGCAATAGGAGGGTGGCAGCAACTTGGAAGTCTTTCCAAAGACAGGTGGAATGCTTCTTTTGAGTAGAAACGGCATGGCTTCTTTCTGATGGGGGATGTCCTTTTGTATATATGTTTCTCTTATTGGTTAATGAGTAAAACACTGATTGGCCAGTAGCCAGGAAGGAAGTATAGGTGGAGCTATCAGACTGGGAGAAATGTGGGGAAAGGAGGCAGAGAGAAACCATCAGGGAGACGCCATGTAGCTACTGGGAAGACAGGATGTGAGGGAGTTCTCCGGTAAGATAAGGCCATAGATTGATAGCTATGGGTTAATAATTAAGAAAGAGCTAGCCAGTAAGAAGCCCGAGTCATCAATCAAACAGTTTATAAATAATATGTCTCTGTACGTTTATTTGGGGCTAAGTGGCTATGGAACCAGGAAGAACAGAAACTTCTGTCCACATCTTTCTGTTTCTATGACACGTTATTCTGGTCAAACACCTTTATAAAACCCAAACAAAATCAATCTCTCAATGTCTTCTCCACATTTGCTTGGATGCTACTTGTACAATTAAATAATTTTATCAGCAAGATGAGTGCCATTCACTATTACCATAATCACCAAGAGATAAATATATAACGTTGGTCCAAACACCGGTGATTGCCAAGCAGTCTTCTGAAAGCTTCAAGTTAAGAGCATTTCTCAGTTAAATATTTTTGACAAGAAAACTAACACCAATGAAGGGATTTACAGAAAAAGGAAAAACTGGAAAAATAATCAAGAAAACACATTACACAGAAGCAGCAGAGACACTTTAAACCATGAAAGAATAGGGTGAAAATTTCCCAAAGAGAGTGTATAGTTCCCAATCTAGTTTTATTTCAAACCAAAATGCCAGGCAGGGCTCAACAGCAGCCCCTGAGTGTTATAAACCTGCATGTAGCATTCATAGTACCATGAACTGTTTTGCTTTACACACACACACACACACACACACACACACACACACACACACACACACACACACGAGACAGAGAGGATAAACCATTATAAGACAAGGGTTTCTGTTGCTATTTCTGCAGTACTTAGCAGGCTACAGCAACAGAAAACAATGAGCATGAGACATAACAGCAGACTTGAATGGTTCACAGTACCATTATTACAGTTGGAAGATTCCAAAAGCCATATAATTCCAATAACTGCCAACAAATTAAATAAAACTTTCCCTCAAAGTTTAGCTGAAAATCAACTAACAATCAGGAGTTGGCATTATATGAAGATGACACCATTTGGAAAACCATATTCACAAAGACAGCAAATATCACCTATTGCATTTCCCAAATTGGGAGGAAAAATGCCAGAGCTTCTAAAGATGGCAGCTTTGGTGACACATGCAAATTAGGAACACTGTGGTGAATTTTACTGTCACAGGCCAGAGATTTTTTTTTTTAAATGCCGTGTTGGCCAGGCAGTGGTGGCACAAGCCTTTAATCCACGTGGGAGGCAGAGGCAGGCAGATCTCAATGAGTTCAAGCCAGCCTGGCCTGCAGAGTGAGTTCCAGGACTGTTACACAGAGAAACCATCACAAAACAAAACAACAAAAAACAAAAAACAACACCTTAGCTCTAAACTTCTTGTTCCCCAGCCTTGAGGTCAGGAGCAGACATACCTCAGATTCAACTTTTCCTCCCTTAGCCTTGACAGTCAGGAGTAGCCACACCTCAGATTCAGGTCTGTTGTTATTTAGACTAAGATGGCCAAAACATCCTTCTGTAGCCACACCTTTGACCTTTAGGTCTTGTGACTTGCTGACAGCTTTGAACCTCTCTGTTCTTGTGCTAAGATGGAGTGCAGCCATCTTTATGGGCACTCACACAAAGCCATGCTTGTTGCATTTCTTCTAATCAGCATTTTAAGCTAAATTCACTCTGAATACTATACATTCCCTTATATTTACCCCCTTCATTCTATATTTATTATATCTTTAACTGTATTAGCATAACATTCCTTGGAAAGGGGCACTTATGAAGTGTTCACTCTGTCCCCAAGCCTGCACAGAACACCATGTGAATGGCTTGATCCAGGCCTTTTACAACTCTTCAGTTGGAACTACACAGTGAGACCATGTCTCAAAAAACATGTGGTTTATCTTAGGCCACACTATTAGCAAGACAAAATGTGGAGATCTGGGAGTTTGGGGCTCTCACATTAGAAGCTAAGCACTGTGCCAGCCTGTAATCCAGCTGTGAGGTAGACACAGCAGATCCTGAGGGCAGCCAGCTAGTCTAGTTCAGTGAAAGAGCCTGTCTCAAGGCAATAATGTGGAGGGCAATGGGGAACCACCCTATGGCCTACTCTGACATCCCAGGAAACGTGTACATCCACACTCACATGCCTATCATGTACACTCCCTCATTCCCACACAAAAGGCAAATCTAGAATTCATATCCAAGTCCAACCAACACAAAGTGCTTAAATATTGAACTAAGCTTTCCCTAACCCAGACATGACTTCCATTTTGAACATTCTTGCTAGGACTGACAGCCCAGGGGAACCTGGAAAAGGGCCACTCTATGCTAAACATCCAGTGCTTAAATGCCTCACAAATACTCAATAGAGTAGGATTTACCTATTTAATTATTATTTCTATCAATTTCCTTACCTCAAACTATAGTATTTCTGGGTTTTGCTACTGATATTTTATTCCAACTCTTCAGACAAAAATTATTTTTGTTGTTTTGGCCTCTAGTTCCAAATTCTTCTGCCCCCAACTCCTAAATATTGGGACTGAAGGGCTCCAAAAGCCCTTAATGAACATTTTCTGTTCTTTTAATTAAGAAATTTTATGTGTATGAGAGAGAACACGAGAGCTTGGGCATTCTGGAGATTAACCCTATGACCTTGTTTGTGAAGGGTGGGCAACACTTTACTACTGAGCTAATTTTTGTGTCACCCCACCCCATGAACTTAACTTTTTATTCCATTTTCCAAAGCTCAAATTTTTAAAAAAGTAAAAAACCCACAAGTGTAGCTCTCAGCCCTCACCAAAGCAGTGTCTTTTTGCAGCAAAGACTATTACAGAGACCCACAAGCTGGTCAGATGCAAAAGATACAGGGCCATGGGATTCCCAGCCCCAACAGATACATTTAAAACACAATCCCTATACTAAAGGCTCAGGGAACATCTTGGAAGAGGAGGCAGAAAAACAATGTTAACAGGCAGAGACCCAAGTCTTTCTGTAAGACAGTGTCTTATAGACATGGCAGGGAAAAGCACCCATGAAATCTGAAAAATACCATTGTCTAAGCAAGCAACATTTATATAATGACAATACCAGTACACATGCCAATGTAGATAGGGAAATTTCACAAGGCCCTATCTCTAGATGAAGAGCTACATATAGACATTCATGGCTGCTGAAAGAGAGGCAGAATCACCTTTTTTTTCCAGGGACAAGTCCCAACAGGCTATCCAATTCCAAGTGGTTAGCTTAAACACATAAACACTAAAGAGACTAGTAGTTACATAGATGTACATGTGCGGACACACACAGTCTATATAATACATATTAATAGTATACAATATATAGCAACAACAATTTATAAAGAAGCCATGAATCTGAGAGGGAGTTGGGAATGGGGACATAAAAGGGGGGGAGGGGCAAGTGGAAATATAAATACAGCACTCATGGATGAAATTCCCAAGTAAGAAATTTAAATGAAAAAGTTCACAAGTTATGTCCATATATAATTATGGGACACACTGTGATGATATAAGGTATGGATGTATGCATATCTATAAAATAACACGTGTGTATACACACACACACACACAGTGTGGAATAACTTAGTCAAGTTACCATCCACCACTTTAAACACTTATCCCTAACTGCATTTTTTTAACCTCTGACCATCATCTCCCCAACCCAAAGCCTGCAGTAAGTAACCTTCATTCTCTGCTGTGAGGTGGTTTCAGACTTAAAGGTCATTGAGCTTTTGCCTATCTATGCCTGGTGATTTCCCTTTCTTCTTCTGGCTAGGGTCAGCAGATCTGAGCTAAAGCCCTACTAAGGAATTCAGACAAACCACTTGATTTCTCTGAGCCTGTGACTTCTTGGTAAAAATGAATAGTCTATCTAGTGTTTGCTATGTTGATTCAATGAGACAAATAGCTAAAGATTTACTGAGAGTCATAAAGATAACCTAATCTACAGTAAACCACAGACTACAAAAAATTTAAAAAACACAGCTTTAAAACTGATAAAATTGTGCCAAACTGAAAAATAGAAAAGCTTAGTTCTTAGGAAACTAAGTCAGTGAACTTGAAATGGATAGTTTATAATTAACATACAGAATATTTCTTTTATGTTGCTATTTGTCAAATGTATAAACCAGGCGGAGGTGGTGGACACCTTTAATTCCAGCACTAGGGTGGCAGAGTCAGGCAGATCTCCAAGTCTGAGGCCAGTCTGGTCTACAGAGTGAGTTCCAGGACAGCCAGGGTTACAAAGAGAAATCCTGTTTTGAAAAATAAACAAAATACTCTTACTGTACTAAGCTGTCAGATATGTAGAATTGATGAGGCCCCCATCCCTTACAGAGAAAGAGCAGGCGCCGAAGGGGGAAAGGACGGGCTGAAAGAAACACTGGAAGTTGAGCAGCTTGGGAAAAGGGAACAACAACCCAGCACATGTGAATGTAAAGGAATGATGCAAAAGACCTAACTAACCAGGAAACCATAGGATGTTTAGCCTAAGAAGACCAAGACAGACGAAGCTAATGTAAGACTAAATCTAGATCACAAAACACTCTGCTATGAAAAAGGAAAAAAAAGAAAATGATGGTAAAAAGGACCTGCTAGGTAGGAGATATGAACTAAACTACCAAAATGAAGCCCAATTAACAAACCTTCATTGCCTAAAAACAAGGCAGTCTTTGCCAGGGAGGTGGCTCCATGAATAAAGGCAATTGCCACAAAAGCCAAGTGGCCTGAGTTCAAACCCATGTAAAGTAGGCAAAAACAGATTCCAGAGTTGTCCGCTCTCCACCATGTGAATGCCACAATGTGTACTCCCTCATAGCACACAAACTAATAATAAAATTTTCAAAAATTTAAAGGACAAAATGCTGTCCATTACAGCAGCATTCTTTAGAGACTATAGGTTTGATGTAAAAGAAAAGAGATGGAGAAAATTTCAAAGGATCATGATTTACTTTTAATGATGGAATATAAAATGAACGGATGGTCAAAATTGTAATAGTCACCAACCTTCTTTTTAGCCAGCTTTCCAACACCTTAATAGTTACAGTCTATTAGTTTGGTTCACTAGTTTGGTCCACTATTCAGAAAGAAAACAGACAACCATTCTTGACTTTCTTAGCATCACTTTAAAAAATTACAGCAAAAAGAAAAAAATCAAAACAACAACAAAAACCCTGCATCATCTTAGCTTTTAGTTCAGTGCTAGGATAGAATAAAGGCCTTGAGCTCACTGCACAAACGCTTCCAGTATCTGCTTCACCCATGCCATCTTAGCTCTTAAGTGGGCACGAGCAGGGATGAGTCCATTCAGTCAGGAAGGAGAGTCTCACAGCCTTTTCATCTTACAAAACTGAAAATGTGTCCATGAAACAAAACCTTCCCATCCCTTCTCTCATGTATACAGATATGTTCCCACACATATTGCATACATACATTCATCCCTATGCCACACTGCTTTAATGATGGTTTCAGCACCTCCTGAAAAGTTCATTTACACCCCACCCCCACACACAAGAGCTGAGGACAGAACCCAGGACCACTGAGCTGAATCCCCAACCAAAAGTTCATTTTAAAAAAATCACATTCCTAGGCCCTGTCCTAAGTTTACAGTTTCTGAGATCAGTATTCTGAAATTTAACTAAAGTCTAAGGGGACTCAACAAATACTTTGGGGAGTACTAGTCTGTTACTTATTTATTCCTCTAGCTTACACAATATAACAGTTAGGCCTTCCATTTACAAGTTTCCCTAAAACCTGTTCAAATAGAAATAACAAACATCATCAACTGTCAGAAAGAAAATCTAGTCATAGCCAGGGTTATTAATTGACAGTGTCAACTTCTGGTTTATGCTTCCACTTGTTTTCAAAAGCTCTTAACTCTTAAAAATGCTTCAGTTTCATAGTGTGAACTAGATTGCTTCTTAACTTTTTGGCTAAGGTGTAGTGTAGTCTAAACTAGAACAACAGGAATATTTAGAATGTCTGTGGACCTTCTTATAGCTAATACCCTGCATTCAGAAGAACACCTTTTTCTAACAAAGAATGTCTTTCAAGATCCCAGTGTCTGCTTAACTTCAGATCTACTACAGGTTGCTTTAGTGGTGTGGATGTGAAAGTATGCATGTGGCCATCTTAATTTTTTTCCCCAAGTTGCATTTAGGTAATAAAACAAAATATGTCAAAGAGGACCACATTAGCCAGGGTATGGGCTAAAGAAGATAACATGTTTTCAAAAACAACACACTTAGTAAATGAAAGGGAAGCATTAAGACCGCACTCCCCCCATGACAGGGTTCAGTGAGCCCATAACTGTGCCATTCCTAACTTAAGCCTCTGGAAACCTGTGCGGATGGTCCTGTTTCTTTTGGAGGTTACAGTGTGATTATACTTTTTAAACTGTTTTCAGGGACTGTGTTTCCATGTTTTAGCTACTGTCATAGCATTTTCTTTATAACAGTTGATGTTTGAGGGTTATTCTTTCAACAGGGTTTAGGAAGACTTCTAAATAGATGGCCTAACTGTATGTTACACTGTGTAAGCCAGAGAAATAAATAGGTAATTGACACCTTGGTATTGCTTTAGACAGTAGCCTTACCTTTACCTTTCATTACTAAAGCTTCTATTAATGAGAGTAAGAGAGGGTCATTTTCTGTTGGGCACTGCTCTTTTAACTTAGAGTTTAACTCTAAGCAGAATAGTATACACAACAGTACATGCTGTTCATGGGGCTGTAGGGAGAACCTACACAGCTGCAGCTGGCCTTTATCTGCCCTTAGTCTTTAGCACTTTCTGTTTAAAATAGGTAAATCATGTCTGAGAGTTTACCAAGGGAACAAAGCTTATGCAAACCATGGTTGAGAAAAATCCTGCACACTATTTGGCACTGTCCCTAAGCTTGTTTAAGATGTTTTGGAGATATGGAAATCAACTTACTAAAGGTGTAAATTGGAGAATACAACAGCCCTTGGCTGGGGGGGGGGGGGAGGGAGTGGGCTTAGTCTGAGAGGTTGAGCTCCCCTCAGCTGCAAAGACTAGATTCATCCTTAAGGTATCCTGTCTTCTTTCCACAGACCCTCATGACCCCACATCTGTTCTACAACACAGGACAAATCTTTTAGCACACACACAAAAAGGTGACAGTGAACTTTAAAAGTATCAGTCTCAAAGACATATGGTAATCACTCATGAACCACAAGGTATACAGGAAGCAATACAGTAGAAAGAATAATTCTTTGGAGGAACACTTAAGTGGAAGAGTTCATGGGAATACATCTTCATTTCTGGAATATATATATATATATATATACACACATACGTATATGTGTGTGTATATATATATATACATACGTATATGTGTGTGTGTATATATATATATACACGTATGTATATACACACACACATATAACACCCACACAAAAACGTGCATATACACACACAGGGTTAGCATACAGAGAGGCCTCAAAACTATGGATACTATGCAACATTACCTAGTATTGCGTATCTCCAACAATACTGTCTTGACATTTTCTCAATTATGGGATCTTGAGCAAGAAATCTTAAAACTCACTGAGCTGTCATTTCCATATATGCACAAAACTTCATAACACATACAGCAACACCAATGTAGCCATACAGCAACACCAATGTAGCCATCTTACAAAACAATTTGCAGAAGCAAATGAGTGGTGTTTACCAAGTGCACTGCTAGCTGTGAATTCCTTCTGCAACTATGTGCCAATGGTGAGTTTAGGGACAGAAACAGTATTTTTCATGTGGGCTGTCAAAAGCAGAAAACTGAAGGGCACATTCCAAAGGTTTTCCTAAAAGCACAGGTGAATTCAGTTCTCATAATAGCAATAAGCTTATAAAGGCACTGCCATCTGCAGGCCATAGTCATGGAACGCCTGTAATGGTTATTTAAAATTAAGTTTCAGAGCAAACCTTTGCTCATGGGACTTCTAAAGCTTTTCCAAAAGCTGTTTTATTTTTAGCTTGGAGCACTGGTAGATGAGGCTCTATTGCTTAAGTTCTGAAATGGACTCCTGATAAAATAAAATTCCCCTTTTCTTCTTCGCACAGAACTGCTGTTTAGAAATTCGAGGACAATGAATGACCTGATGTTTAGTTCCACTCTGTTCATACCAAGGTCAGCCCCAGTGAACATACACTTCTTGTCTTACACAGCCCTTGGTCATGAGGTATCTGGAATGGTCCGAGTTGGCTTTTCTGAGTTTCCTTTTAGGAACTTAAGTAAATCTGCTCTCACACTTTATAAAAGCCAAATTTATGAATAGATAACTAATGGGTCATGGAACAGTTGATATTTAGAAAAATGCCCGCCGTTTAGTTTTTGCAATGTGGTCAGCTCATTATACAAGCAAAAGCAGCCTCTATATTTAGGTTGAGAGTATGAATGTTAGGGGTCCCAAAGAACATGGAAGGTAAAAAAAAAGATGAGCTAAAGGGAAGAGACAAAAAAAAAAAAAAAAGGAAAGACAGACATCCATGTTAACCACCGGTCAAACGTTCTTCAATCCCCACAAGGCAAAACTAGGGCCTTGTTCCAAACGGTCGACACAAAGTTACTTTTTCACACTCAGACTGATACACAAGTATAGTTGCCAAAGCCCCATCAGGGTTTGCAGAAATATCCTTTTATGAACTGTCAAGGTGGCTACCACAAGTGCTGTAAGAAAACAGAGGAGGCACACCCAGTGTATTTGAGGGATGATTCTTGCAGCTCCCGGGACTCCACTTCTAAGTCAGTAATGGCAACCTTTTACAATGAGAATAATTATCATCCCGAAGATCCCAGGGCATTTCAATGGGATCTCGAGTGCCGCAGGGGGAAAAATTCTACATACAGTGAAAGCCACAACACGACAATTAACCCCGTACTCCTAGTGGTTCCCAAAGCCTGGAGCGCACAACTTCAGGAGGAACAAGGACACAGTGTTTATTTTAATAGACAGGTATTTATTATTATTTTTTTAAATGAGCGTTAGAAAAATAACTGGCTTTCCATCACACGGCTTGGGGTTGAAGTTTCCGCCTTAAACAAATGTATTGGGGGAGGGGGATTCGGAGTCAGTTTTAAGAAAAACATTTTAACATTTGGTAAACAGTACAGATGGTAGGCGGACTGTAAAGATGGAGCGCGAGGAACTGAAGCTGGGGAGACCTGGTCCTAAGCACATCCCCTGGCCCGCTACCGTGGAGCGGGAAGGGCCCAGTGCTAGGGCCCTGGGAAGCCAGTAGGTTCTGGCGCCGTGTCCGTGCGAACCCCGGGTGTGGTTTCTGTCGCCCGGTTCTCCGGGGCCCAAGGTGCACTTCCATATAATGGGCGAGCTGTCACACAAGTTGACATCTCGAGAATGCGCCCGGGGCGACAGCTCACCCCAGGTTGATTGGCGTGGGGACACCACCGCCGAGACCGGTATCCACCGCCCCGGTTCGAATCCCTCCTGCGCCACGGACTTGCTGAGCCCCCTCTCGCTCCCTCCCCCATCCCCGGGCGAGCGACTCCACAGACTGGTGCCCAGGGCGTGCGCCGTCCTACGAAGAAGACTCAGCGGCTGCGACCGACGCGGGCCGCGATGCCCACCTCAGCCCGCAGTCGCTCGCCAACCGGGCTCGGCCAGATCCGGGCCCTGGGCCGGACCGGAGCCGGAGGCAGCCGCGCCCCGCACCGGGCATGCGCAGCCTCGCGCGCGCCCGGAGAAGAGGCCACGGCCGCGCGTCGAACGGACCCTCCCGCCACAGCGGGCCCCCCACCCCCAACGGCCTGCCCATCAGTCCTACGCCTCGGCGGACGGCCACCGCTTCCCGGCACTCACCGCTACCAGCGCGGCCGCCTCCCCGCCGCTTCTCCGCCTCAGACCTGCCGCTACCGCCTCGGCCTCAGCCCACCTGCCCGCCGCAGGACAAAGGCGCCACCAACCGACCAGCGCGGGCACGAGGCAATGGCGGCCGGGGCGGAGTGTGGAGGTGGTGGGGGCAGAGGGCGCGCACGCAGCGGCGGCCACGGCAGTGACGTAAAGAGCGTGCGCGTTTACGGCAGGGCCGAGTTGGGGCGTCCATCTCCTTGGCGACGAGGGCGAGGAAGTGGAGCTGGGGCGGCGGTTGAGAACGCCGACGGTTGCCTAGTAACGGGGTCTCTGTTGAGGACCGGCTCCATGCCTTGGCCCCTTCAGTCTGGTCTTTGCCTGCTGTTTCCAGAGCCCTTTCCCACCCCGGTAAAGGGCAAATAGAACATTTAAATCCCCCAATACTTTCATCCCTGTAAAACTTACAGCCCTAGACGCCCAAGAACCTGTAGATCTGTCTGTCTACTGCAGGAATATGCAGTCTCAAGCTGATCTCAAGGAACAAAGAGAGTAGGGAGGCGAAGGAAAAGCTGTATTTAAATTTACATTTAAATAGGTTGTGCATCCTATTCGTTTCACTGACAAGAGGCAAAAGGCTCCTAGAGATACAGTCGCGATTCTTCTTGAGTTATTTCTTTGAGGAATATTCAAGGTCAAAAACAAAATCCCTACAGCATAACTGTCGACCGTGAAGCATGTAAAACGTTGCTTTTCTTTTCCCCATTTAATCTAGAGTTTGTCGCAGGGAATGGAGAGTTGTAAATGCTCTCTATTAAAGCTATGACTACATGAATCGCCGCAAGAACTCCTCAGATGCCATCGGGTCTCGATTTCGGATTTTGATCCCTTGAATAGTACAGATCAAGTAAAATGGTGGCTGTGGAATTTGAACATCGAGAGTCCCAGTTTCTTTAAACATCGGTTCCTGTGTTCACTCTGTTCATTGAACACACTCGCTGTTTGTTGTACATCTGCTACAAAGCCCTTAAAACTTGGCTGGTGAGGTGGTTCTCGGGGTAAAGGTACACATTAAAAAAATAAAACAAAAAGCCATCTTTAATCCCAGCACTCAGGAAGCAGAAGCAGGCAGATCACTATGCAATTAAGGTTAGCTTATATATTAGGAGTTGCAGGTCAGTAAGGGAGATCCTGTTTCAAAATTTTTCTTTTTAATTATAATTCTGTGACTTGTTATGTACCTACTTGCTAGGCACCCTCCTTAGCAAATAGAGACTCTTCTCTGTTCTTGTGGAAAGTAGAGATGAGTAGAACAGGTTTAATAAAAATCACCCTAGGGAGTGTAGTTGCACACTGAGGTGTGTGTTAGTGAAAAGCAGTATTCATTCTCAGAGCCTAACCTTACACACAGGTGAAATAGCTGTAACATTGATAAGATCGCACGAGATTAGAGATCAAAACAGAAAGCCTGTCAAATAGGTAGTCCACAGACACTCATTTTTCTTCTCTAAAAAAGAGCCGGCTCAACAGTCGAGAGTGTTTGCTACTCTTGCAGAGGACCAGGGTTGGGTTCCTAGCACCTGTATGTTAGCTCACAACTGTCTGTAACAACTCCATTTCCAGGAGACCCAATACCGGATTCTTGCCTAGGCGGGCACCAGGCATACATTTAGGCAACACACTCAGACATAAATTAAAAATAAATACTTAAAACGCATCCTAAATCACAAACATTTAGGAAGAATCATGCCAATCATGTAATTAAGCTAAAGCATGGGCTGGCACAGTTGGCAGAGCGCTTGCTCGCCATGCAGGAAGACCGCAATGCATCCAGCACTGCATACACTGGTGTAGTCTTGCAAGCCTATAATGCTCGTAGCTCTCAGGAGGTAAAGGAAGGAGGATCAGAAGCCCATGGTCATCCTCTACTACACAGTGAGTTGGAAGCTAGCCTGGGCAACATAAGGTAAAGGCAAAAGTACTTGATTTCAGAGGTGTATGAAGGAAAAACAGACGGGACTTTTGTCCTTGGGGAGCTCACAACCCATCAGGGAGCACAAGTGTGTGTGCCACCACTGCTCGGATGTGTGCCCAATAGTGGTATTTCTTGCTGGACACAGGCTAGTTCCCTCAATTTCCCGAGGAACCTCTAGTTGGCTCTCTGTAACAGCTGTGCCCTCCTCTATGCACCTTCACCGACCCTTGTTAGTTTTGTCTTTGCTTCTGAAGTCTTGCTCCTAGAAGTGGCCCAGGCCGGCCTCCACTCTGTGGTGATCTTTGTGCATCAGTCACCAAAATGTTGAAGATTATCAGTCAGTGTTTTCTTCTAAACCCCCTGTCATCAGAGTGCCCTGGCACATTATGAGTATACAGGAACATTGTCTAGGCAAAGGGACGAATCCCTCTTAAATGCAGTTCTTAAAGGACTCACAGGAGCTAATAGTGGTCCAAACAGTCCACATTTCTTAACATTGGTTTTAGTGGGATTCCTGGGCCACGGAGCTGTTTGACAGAGGTGAGGAGGCTCCATGCAGACTGGGGCTGAAGGAGCAGCAGTCTCACTCAGTTGGCTGCACAGACTAACAGCCTGCCTGCCTGCCTGTGCTGCCCTTAGGGTGGCAATGGGGTGACCCTAGTCAGTAACAGATCTCCGTTGTTTTGAATTCCCTGGCTCAAGTTTACAGGCAGAATTTACCATTTGGATGAGAACACAAGCTATGGGATCAGAATGACCCTTCCTGAACTCATCTGTAAACAGGGAGTAAGTATTACACGCTACATTCAGCTGAAATAAGTGTAAAAATCCCACAGTTCGTATGCATTGTACCTATGGCTCTCTGAACCAGGCCTGGCTCATTAACTCACAGCATCTGCTATCGATTCCTGTTGTGACATCACAGTTTGTGACTTTCCACAGATCTGTTTGGGCAGTATTTTTAGACCATTGCTAGAAAGCAAAGGTCCTTAGGTTTTCATGTCCTACTCTGATCATAGCTGGCACCAGGTTCTCAATTGTTGAACATTGGAGAAGGGGTGGAGGGAACGTTGCTGCAGTGATGTGAATAAAGCACCTGGTTAGCCCCAACAAATCTAATAGCCCACTGAAGCAAAGCCTTGCAAGCACAGTAGATGAGACTAGGTCCTAGCTACTTGGCAAATTCTGTGAAATATGTGAAAGGGGGTGGAGTAGGGGGACTGTTGATTGGTCACCTTTTAAGTGCTTCCCAGCCATTAGGGACCCTCCTTGGCAGGGTCACCTGGAGAGGAAGTGTCTGGTGTCTGGTCACACCCCTGTGTCAGTATGCCTTTGTACTACTTTGATAGTCAGAATAATGGCTGCCAAAGTTGCCCGTGTTCTCATTTCTGGAACTTGTGAATCTCTCTCCCTACATGGTAACAAGGCTTGTCTGGGTAGACCCATGAGTTGCACAGGTTCTTATAAATGGAGGTAGGAAGCAGAGTCTCAGAAGGAAGCATGCTTCCTTAGCAGAAATGAGACAGGGAGAGGGCAGAAGAGAGAGATGGAAGGAGATGGGGTGGGGCAAATGGGAGGTGTGATGGTTTATATGTGAAACGTCCCTCACAAGCTGTGTGTTTGAAAACTTGGCCCCCAGCTGTTGGTGCTGTATGGGGCGGTTATGGAAACGTTGGGGAGAAAGGATCTAGATGGAGGTGGGGAATTATCCCTGGACCTTTCAAGGTCAAATCTGACAAAACCTGAGAAGCAGAAGCCTCATACTCCTACTGCTGCCGTCACGGATTCTCCCCACTGTGATGGACTGAGATCCCCAGTAACTGTGAGTGGCAACGAATCCCTCCCACTACCAGGTACTTCTCTCAGGCATTTGCTGGTGGGGGGGGGGGGGATAGGTGGGGAGGGTATTGGTGGTCCCAGGAAGCAAGCAGCTTCTAGAAGATGAAAAAGGCAAGGAAATAGCTGTCCCCACAAACCTCACAGGAAGAAACACAGCCCTTCTGATATATATTTTTTTAATTTTTATTTTATGTGCCCCGGTGTTTTGCCTGCATGTGTGTGTGTGACTGAGGCTGTCCGATTACCTGAAACTGGAGTTACAAATGGTTATAAACTTACATGTGGGTGCTGGGTATTGAACCTGGGTCCTCTAGAAGAGCAACCAGTGCTCTTAACCACTGAGACCCTGATTTTTTTTTTTATAACTTTAGACTTTATTATCTGCAGAAAACATGATATATTTTTCCTGTATTAACATGACTTATTTCTTCCCCTTTAATAATTAAATATTTAATTAAAATAGATTTTGACACACCAGAGGTCAATCTAATTAGATTTCCTCTCTTCTCTCCTTAAGCTATTTAACACCAAATAACACTTGAATAATTTTTGTGTATGTTCATTTTTTTTGGTCAGGGGGTATTTCAAGACAGGGTTTCTCTGTGTAGCATTGGCTGTCCTGGAATTAGCTCTGTAGACCAGGCTGGCCTTGAACTCACAGAGATCTGCCTGCCTCTGCCTCCTGAGTGTTGGGATTAAAGATGTTTGCCTTCACCTCTCAGAGGAGCATGCTCATTTTGAGACATCACTTTTTATCTCTTGATTGGCTTTGAATTCACCATGGAGCCAAGGATGGCTTTGAACTCCTGATCCTACTGCCTCTACTTTCCAGGTGCCAGGGTTATAAATGAACACCACCATGCTTAGCTCACCCTGAACCAATTTAACCTTTATTCTTTACCATATAATATTCTATTCTACAAGGAGGATTCAGTTCGGGGTTAGCCACTGTTACAGTAATGTCTGTGCTAGATTGTCATTACACTTGATGGAACATGTTTAGTCTGTCTGCAGAGCCATGTGAGATATACTTGTTAAACATTAACTGCCATTAATAAGAGTCTATGCTACTCAGATGACCAAGTTAATCCATTCAATGCCCTGCCATCAGAAGTTCTCAGAAGATCCAGCTCCCCATTTATCTCTGTAATGCTACTTGTAAAGAGAGAATAATCAGGTTGAGCAGTGGTGGTACACACCTTTAATCCCAGCACTCAGCAGGCAGAGGTGGGTGGAAATCTGTGAGTTCCAGGCAAGCCTGATCTACAGAGCAAGTTCCAGGGCAGCCAATGCTGCAAAGAGAAACCCTGTCTCGAAAAGAAACCCTGTCTTAATAAAACGAGAGAGCCAGAGGGTGGGGCATAAGGAAGGAAGGAGGGAGGGAAGGAGGGAGGGAGGGAGAGAGGGAGAGAGGGAATAATCAGACAAAGGTAAAGGATGATGACAGAGAACATCATGACAGGGAAGCTATCCAGTGGTTCCCTATTTCAGGAAGCAGGATGTAGAATTTGAGAATGCCTCATGTGGTTTTGTGTGTGTGTGTGTATGTGTATGTGTGTGTTTATGTGTGTGATATGCATGTGTGTAAGCCTATGCTTGTGTGTATGTGGTATGTAGGTGATATATATGAGCATATGTGTACAAGCCCATGCTTGTGTGGGTGGTATGTGGGTGTGTGTGGTGAATGCTTATGTGTGCATGTATGTACAAGCCCATGCTTTTGTGTGGTATGTATGTGTGTGGGGGTATGTGTGGTATATGCTTGTATGTGTATGTGTGTACAAGCCTTTGCTTGTGTGTGTGGCCAAAAGTCAATGTTGAGTATATTTATCACTGTCCACCTTACTACTATTATTTTTTTGATACAGGGTCTCTCACTGAAACTGGAAATCACCACTTAGGTAGGCTAGCTGGCCAGCAAGTCCCAGGGATCCTCCTGTCTCTGCTTCCATGTGATGTAATCACAGGTGTGCACCACCATGACCATATTTTCGTGTGAAGGCTGGGGATCTGAACTCTGTTGTCATGCTCATACAGCAAACACTAACCACTGAGCTACTCCCTTGCCCCCCAACCCCTTTTATTTTGAGCAGGGTCTCCCTATGTAATCCAAGCCTTGAACCAGAGACCTTGCCTCGGCCTCTCAAGTGCTGGGATTACAGATATGCATCATCATTCTCCACATTCTATGCATTTTAATTTTAAAAAGCTCCCCCATGTTTGCAAGTCACTGGGCTAGCTAATTAAAATTGCAAAGATAACACACCAAAAAAGCCATTCACCACATGTCACCATCTCTCTGGATCCTTTGCAGATAACCCAACCCGATCATGTTAAATGTCCCTTCTGAAGCTTTTGTCTCGATAACTGGCTGACTCAGTAGAGATGGAATTAGAAGATGAACACTTCAGGTTCAAACCCCAGTGGTAAAAGTGTCATTTCCTTGTTATTCATAGTTTCTGGGAACGAGGAAGGGCTGGCCCAGAAGTTCTAGCTCAGAGTCAGTGGCTGTCTCACTGGCTGGGGGTGACTAGAACACCTGTGGGTGACATAGGTCCTTCTTCACACACCCCTGGAGTGTCTCCATGTTGATTATCCATGTGCCGAGCCTGGGGCTTCATGGCACTGTAGGGCAGTCTTGCTGTTTACACACAGCTCAGGGCTCCAAGAGTGGAAAGAAACCAAACAGGACCTACATAGTTTTCTGTGACAGAGCTTGGGCAGCTTCAACCAAGAAAAATGTAAATTCTGCCTCAGGATGGGAGGAATGTCAAGACCCTGTTCTGAGACGAGCTTGTGGCATGGCTAAAGAGCTGTAACTATCTTTGAGAAACCCTGTCTGCATAGCTGAATCACCTCTCAGCCCCATGCATAATGTACTCAGCCTTTCCGTCAAACTTTCTCAGATCTCTCTCTGTCTCTGAGTATCCTGGACATCACCTTATCTATGCTGTTGTCATCCCTGGCTTGGCCCGCTGTGTGTGCGTGCGTGCGTGCGTGCGTGCGTGTGTGTGTGCTCATTATTTTCGAGACAGGGTCTCACTGTACTGTGGCTGGCCTGGAACTAACTTACTTACTTACTTCAGGCTGGCCTTGAAATTATAGAGAGCCACCTGCCTCTGCATCAAGTGCTGGGATTAAAGGCCTGCACCACCATGGCAGCTGGGATATTTTTGCAGGACATATCTGTCCCCAGTGTTGTAGGATAAACATGAAGCTGTCTTCAAGGTCCTCTGAATCGGGCCCCCTTTCTGCCTTCCTGCTTATATGAGGCCACTGTCTTCTATGCTTTCAATCTGCAACCACAGTGGTCCTTTTGGGCCCAACACACATCATGTCCTTTGGACTCAAGGTCTCTGTGTCTCTCGTTCTATGCTCCCAGCCCCATTCCCATTTCTTTCTCCATCCTTCATTCCTTCTCTTTCTACTCTTTAACTCAGTCCAGATAATTCTATAGGTTTTTGCCTGCCTTCACTTGTGCTCTGTGTAGAGAGGCAGTGTAACGGCGTAGCTAGTAGAGCAGACTGTTGCTCGGTACCTGGGTTCAGACCTTGGCTCTCCCATTTACTACTGTGTGGCCTTGGGTACAATACCCTAACCTCTTCATATTTAAAATAGGCAAAAAACACAACAGAGGCGGTGGTGCACACTTTTAATCCCGGCATTCAGGAGGCAGAGGCAGGTGGATCTTTGTGAGTTCGAGGCCAGCCTGGTCTATATAGAGAGTTCCCGGATAGCTAGGGCTACACAGAGAAACATTGCTTGAAAAACAAAACAAAATTGTGAAATAGGTACAAGTGCCTGACACATAATACTCAATGGGTAATTTGCAGCCTGTTACTTCATGTTCCCATCTCACCTGTGACTTTGGGTCCACTGCTGAGGACAGAGGGGTGCTAAATATAAAGCAAGGACCCTTGGCATGGCATTCATGAAGATGAATGCCTTTTTTGACTGGAAGTAAGCCTTTCTCTTGATTGTGAATTGCTGCTCTGTTCCAACAGAAGTCAGGCATGTCTATTTCATTGTGAGACTAAGGGCTGAACTTACTAGGGCTTTAGACATGGAGCAAGCTCTGTACTACTGAGCTACAGCCTCAGTCTTCTCTGGACTTCTGACTTTCAGACAGGGTCTCACTATGTTGCCCAGGCTGTCTTTGAACTCACTCTGTAGCTCTAATTGACTTTGAACTTTTGACCCTCCTGCCTCCACCTTGAGTGAGTATCGGGGATGACAGCCTATGGCAGTAGGCTTGGCTGCTGCTGGTGTGTTCTTGTATTACTCTTCAGACTTGTCCTCACTTTTTGATGAGGGAGGGTTTGCCACAAACTAGATCTGTTATTTAATTAAGTAACGAACAAACACAGAGTACTATGCCACATGCTTGCTGCCAATATTTTGATGATTTTATGTCTATATAATTGCTTTTTTTCATTACACTATTATGATATTCAAATCCACTGGGAGAAATCAATAATTTAGACTCAAATCAAATTTAGATTAAATAAATTTATTCTTACTGCTGGCAGAACAGCCTTAGAGCCAAAACAGCACGCCATGCACAAGGGGGTCAAGGTGGAGTTTTAAGGTAGACATCAGAAAGGTGTGTATTACAGCTATCCATGGAATCTACAGCTGGTCAGGAAAACTGTGTTACTTCTTCAGTTGTTTCTTGCTTTCCCTCTGTGTAAGGATAAAAAGCCCATTCTACCTCTTTCAAAGGCAGCTAGCTGTTACTACCTCACAGCCCATTCATTACCTCATTCTTATCTCCCCTGTAGGCCACTAGGTTCTCCCAGGCATTCCAGAGCAAAAGGTCAATAGCTCTTAAAGGATACCTGGCTCCACATTAAGTTTCTTTATTCTTCACAGGGGACCCGTGTAAATTATTACTCAGGTCAAACCACTCTAATGACTGGGACAGGTCAGTTCATTTCTGGGCAGGCAATAACACAGTGCCATCAGGTTAGGACTGGCTGTCATGTCCCCACAATGTCTTATTCCTGGGAAAATATATTTTTGAGAAGGGTCCATTGACTTCTCCAGACAGAGGAGGCCACAGCACACAAACACTTAACAACTTTGGCATAAAGGAAGCCATTGATGGATGGAGGCAGGAACTCTCTTGGGGGCATATGAAAGAGCGAGGAAGCACTTTGAGTCAGGAATTTTGCTGAGCACTTTATGTATACCCTAGCTCGGTACTCTTTACCGAAAAACACAGATATTGCAGTCCCACTTTATGGATGAGAAGGTTGAGTTTCAGAGAAGCAGATAGTTACTCAACAGCTTGAGGGAGTCTACTTGTCTTTGCTCTTAATATTTCACATGTAAACGGTGACTCATCCTTCCATTTGACAGATATGCAAACCGAGACCCAAAGATGTGAATCCATTCTGCTCCCTTCCACACACACTGTTAAGTGTCACAGTCAGCATTTGAACCCATGTCTTTGAGACTTGAAAGTCCCCCTGTTCTATTGTACCACGTGGAGTTTATGGTCGTACCATGGAAATGCAGTCTGGGCGAGCTGACGGTTGGCCACGTGTATGGCCCCAGCAAGTGTGGCCATGCCATCCCTTGGGATCAGACGGGTGGGAAAGAAATGACTACATTTTTTTCCCCCTGTGGAGTCACAGGCTGGTGCAGGGAGCATCCTGGCTGATGTGAAATACACACTGGCACACAGAGCACTCCATTAGCCCCCATTGTTTAGACGAGAGAGTCAAAAGTAGGAAGTGGGGGATAAAAGATTCCCAAGTAGGCAGCTCTCTGTTGGGCTCCTGCTGGAGCGGAAAGAGGCATTATTTCACAACCATTAGTGATGAACTCCGCAAGGATGAAAGTCGTCTTGTGACCTGTGAATGTAACGAGATGAAAATGAGGTAATGTGATGTTTTATAACGACAGAGGATCTGAGAAGCTGGGAATTATCTCAGCATGAATACTACGAGGAAGCGGGAACAATGGGAGCCATCTGGAAGCAAATCTCTATTCAGCTGTATTTATAGCTGTATTCATCTTGTCTTTCAGTTCAGAGGTCACCAAAGCGCTTGTCTCACCTTGCTGTGTGTATGAAAATACTGCGCCTGTCACAGTCCCCACAGCTTCCTTCTGTGGAGCCCGTCACATATAAAGGAGAGAGAGGCAGAGCCTTCCAAAGAACGGAATGAATAATAGCTCAGGCTGAGACAGAGAAGAGAAGGCAAGAGAGCAGGGGGAAGAAAAGAGCTAAGAGGTTTTGTTCACCACTGCCCAACCTCTTTTTCTAGCCTGGAGCTGTCGCATAAGGTGGTACATACTAGCTATATGTGGCTGCTTACCCTTTTGTGAAAAATAAAAACTGGGCTGGGGTACCACCATTGGTGAAGTACTTGCCTTACACATGCAGGAACCTCAGTTTAATCCCCAGGACACACATGAAAAAGCTGGTTGTGTTAGCACATACTTGTAATTCCAGTGCTAGGGAGACAGAGATGGCTGGTCCCTAGGACTTGCTGGCCACATCTGGCGAGCCTCAGGCCAGTGAGAGAGCCTGTCTCAACGGAGCTAGATCCATTTCCTAAGGATGGCATCCAATGTTGTCTTCTGTCCTCTATATATAGGCACACACACAGACACACAGATGCATATAAACATATAGACATACACATCACACACACATACACACACACACACACACACACACACACACACACACACACACACACAGACGAGTAAGTACAAAGACATCCACCTCCTCAGTTGTAGTGTCCACATTCAGGTGTTTCCAAGACACCCATTGCCAGCAGCTACCATGTTGGATGGTGCAGATATGGAATGTGTCTCTATCATAGATGGGCCAACCCACTAATATACCTAGGAATATTCAAACTTCAGGACTTCAGAAACCCAGCAACCCTTAGAGAGTTGGAAGGAGTCTTCTGAAATGGATATAAGAATACTAAGTGCCCAGTGATCATGGAGGAGCTACTGAACCCCCTGAAATGCTTGCTTATTATCAATGGTTGATATCATTTTTACTAGATATTATGATATCTTGATAAAAGACTCTAGGCTTTCCAGTAACCATACAAGTTTTCACTGTCATTTCAGAGGAGAAAACAGGTTAGGGTGAGGCCATGCTGTCAGTGGCACTGTGGTTTTAGACCCATGTCTCTGAGGTCAGAGGTCACAGTGATGACGATCAGCTCTGCTCTCTCCTGCTGCACGCCTCACCTGTCATTGAAGGATTGATCTTGGCTGCTGTCTCTTATAACTAGAAAGTGAGGCAAAGCTATGAGCTCATGCACTGATGTGAGAGCTCGTGCAACAGTTTCCTCTGAAATGGAAACATTCCCTCCTGCCAGGAAGCTCCTTAAGAACTCACAATAGCTTCAGGAAGTCCCTGAAACTAACAAGACAGGCTAGGCGCTCCCTGCCAGAGCCAACAAGTGAAGCTGCGAGTCCTTCTCAAAGGAAGTGAAGCTGGGCCGCAAAGAACACTCTCAGAGGAGAAAGCTATGAAGAAGGCCTAGCCCAAAACAGCTGCCTGGAGGAGGCAGAAGCCAGAGGCACTTCCTGGAGGGGGTTAGACCAGCTGAGGCACCCTGGAAAGGACACCCCCAACTGTGGAGCTGCCTGTAGGCTGTGCACAACAAAACTCATGGTTCACCAAGTTGGACTTTGGTGGTATATGGGCTTTGGCCTGTCGTCAGATAAGTAGACATGTGTGTTGCATCTTCTTGGGAAAAGTTTTGTCACTTGATAGAGATAATGCCTGGAAGCCATGATGGGAAGTTGGGTAAGTGAAACATCCAGAGGAAGGGCTTCTAGGTGGGGGAGGGCTGATGAGCAGCAAATCACATCGTGGCCAACTGGGGTTTCGCCCTGACTGGGAAGACAATGCAGAACCTACTTCCTGGACATCCAATCCGAGGGGCTGAGGAAATAGGGCTGCAACTCTGCCAATGGTGGAAGGCTGTTCCAAGGGGCATTTAATGCTGTCACTTCTATTCTGCTTCCATCCAGAACTAGCTAAAGATGCTCTTGAAGCCATTAATGGGCTCAGAACAAGTGGTCATCAATGCTCAGGATACATCTAAGTGTGGATGGAGGGCCTGAGGGTGGGGGACCTACAAGGTGCCACACAGTGGGTTATTGGACACTCTTCTTTATCAAAGTGATGGCTAGTGCCCAATACTATTTTACATCCTATAATACGAAACTGAGATGGTTACACTCTGCCAGAACATGCCTGTGGGAGAGGCCAGAGGCACAGTTAGACATCTGAGCTGATTCTTGACACAGATGATAGAGGAAAAGGTTGATTTCCATTGCATACAAAGAACTCATTAGCCTGGGGACTCTGTCTAGTTCAATACTATAACCCTAACATGTGATCCAAATTAACTGCTCAGTGAATTAGTTGAGTGAATTCCTGAGAGGCTGAATGACAGCTATCTGAAAAAAGATGGTTAGTTCATATATAAGGAAGTTCAAGTGGCTGACAAACTTTTAATAAAACATAAGATACTCACCTTCCCTGGGCTGGTGCTGCTGGCCTGTAATCCCAGCTTCTTGGGATCATGAGGTCAAGATCTTCCTGGGCTCCAGGATGAGTTCCAGGCCAGCCTGAGTAACTTCATCCTAAGGAAAAAAGACTGAGAACATGGTGTGAAGCCCTAAGGCTCAAACCCTACAACCATAAAAAGAAAAAAGCGATTAATATCAGAGAAATATAATTTTTGAGAAATGTGAACTGAAGCAGCAATATCTGTTATACATCAAATTATCGAATATTAAATGAATGATAACATTTGGTGATGGAGAGAGTCCAAGGTCCTTTTTTTAAAAAAAGTGTTTTGTTTTGTTTGAGACAGAGGATCACTATGTAACCCTGGTTGTCCTGGAACAGGCTACGTACACCAGCCTGACCTTGAACTCACAGAGATCCACCTGACTTTGCCTTTGGAGTGCTGGGGCTAAAGGTGTGTGTAACCACACCTAGAAGTCCAAAGTATTTTTAATCTGAATTTTTTTTCTATTTTTCTTTCTTGCAAAGCATTTTGAAAACATCTGTTTGCACTTTGTCTACATAGACAATTCCTTCTAGAAATCTTCTCTATGGACATCAGAGTGCAAGTGCCCAAGCATGCATGATCAAGGACCTGTGTTTCTCAGTGCCCATTGCAAAAGTGGGAATGAGGATGCAAGTCCACAGTAGAGCAGCTGAATCAGATGAGATAAGTTCACTGTACAGAGCATTCCAGAATTCTTTCAAGCAGGAGCTGAAGATCTGTGTCTTCAGACTTGGTACGATTCCTGTGATATGTTATGTAGTGGGAAGTTCCAGAAAAATGATAGATTTCTTTTCTTAGGAAAAGAACAAATTAACATGTAGAATGATCCCTAATGGGATGTCATGGAAAGAAGATAAAGGAAGAAAAAATGTGGGGGCTGGAGAGATGGCTCAGTGGTCACAAGCACACACCGCTTGTAGAAGACCCAAGTTTGGTTCCCAACACCCAGGTCAGGGTGCTCACAGTGGCCTGTAACTCCAACTCCAGGGGATCCAGTACCCTCTTCTGGCCTCCACAAGCACTGTGCATGAGCACATACCATACACAGATACACATAACCAAAAATAAATCTCATAAAACTATCATGGGAATGATGTTCATATCATAACAACACAGGAAAATATGAACCAGAGATTCTTGCTTTCCCTGGGAGAGCTCTAAAGATACCAACAGGCTAGGACTAAAATGTGGACACAAATGTACAAATGAAAACATTGATTTAATTTTGGAAAAGGACAATGGGTTACTTTTGATCTGCAAGATCTCACATACATGTGAAATGTCTATTTAATATAATATCCTTTAGTGAACTAATACATTCTGCATGGGCATTGGAGAATCAAAATACATGATTCATCTGGGGGAGATGGCTCAGTGGGTAAAAAGTGCTTGGCATACAACTCTGGATATCCCACAGCCACATAAAAAGCCAGCTGTGGCTGTGTGTGTCTGTAACCCTAGAACTGAGTGTTTATCAGTACAAAACCATTGCTCTCAGAAGATTCAGAATCCATGTACCTTGGGTGAATTCTTCAATCATACTGGGCCTTATTTTTTTGTTATTATATTTATGTACTTATACATTTATTTATTTATTTACTACATATGCTCAAGCAAGAGTGCTGCTACATGTGTGTGGAGTTTAGAGGCAACTTTCAGGAGTTGGTTCTCTCCTTCCACTGTGTGGGTTATGGGAATTGAACTCATGTTGTCAGACTTGGCAGCAAGCGCCTTTAACCCCTAAACCAGTCTTACCAGTCTTGTAGCTATTTTTTTCTGAGACAGACTTTCTCACCGGACTTAGATAGAGCTTGCTGATTTGGCTACACTGGCTAACAAGCTCCAGGTAGGCTCCTGCCTCTGGCTCCCAGCGCTGGAATTACAGACCCCCACTGCCTCATTTTTGTTGTTTATTTTGTTTGTTTCTTCGATTATTTTGATACAGGCTCTAACTATGGAGCCCTGGCTACCCTGGAACTCCCAGAGATCCACTTGCCTCTCCCTCCCTGGGGACAGGATTAAAGACACATGTCGCCATGCCTAGCTTTCCCTTGGGTTTTCACAAGCTTTCCCTTGTGTTGGTGATCTGAACTCAAGTCCTAATGCTTCGGGGCAAGTATGTCACTGACTGGTCTATCTTTTCAGCCATACCGCAGGGTTTTATGTTCTGAACCCTTTGTGCCACCTGTTGTTCTTTCGTTAGAGTTACGAGAATAAAAGGCTGGAGAAGGGGTGGGGGTGAGTGGTCCCGGGCGAGGGTCCCAAGTGAGTGGCGTCCCAAAGTAAGGGACCACGTGGGAGAGAGAGCAGGTTGCATAGCCGAGGGTGACCCAGGCCGGGGGGGGGGGGGGGGATAACATGCCGGGCAGACAGAGCTTAAATGAGTTTATTTAGAAAAGGGGAGTGAGGGAGAAGGGAAGAGACATAGAGACACCGGGAACAGAAGAGGAGAGAGGGGGAGAGAGAGAGGGGTGGGTACTGAAAGCAGGGAGAGAGAGCAAAAGAAAGAGAGCAAAAGAGAAAGCAAAAGAGAGAGCAAAAGAGAAAGCAAAAGAGAGAGCAAAAGAGAAAGCAAGAGAGAGAGAGAGCAAAAGAGAAAGCAAAAGAGCAAAAGAGAAAGCAAGAGAGAGAGAGAGCAAAAGAGAGAGCAAAAGAGAGAGAGCAAAAGAGAAAGCAAGAGAGAGAGAGCAAAAGAGAAAGCAAGAGAGAGAGAGCAAAAGAGAAAGCAAGAGAGAGAGAGAGAGCAAGAGAGAGAGAGAGAGCGCGAGAGAGAGCAAAAGAGACAGCAAAAGAGCGTAAGTGGGCAGGGGTCTGACTTTTAAAGGGGTCCTTTACCCCTGCCTGCAGACTAGTACTTACGGAACCCTGGGCTGACCAGAGTACTGCCTGAGTGCATTCTGCCAGGTGACGGGCAGGCCAGCGTAATGCCTGAGTCCTTACACCACTAGTTTCTGTTGGTACACCGAGGAAGGGGACCAAGCATGGGTGTGAAGTGCAGGAGGGATCATAGAACTGTCTTTGGGACAGGCTAGCACAGGGATGGCTGTAGGACTCCATCCTTCATATTCACCTTCCTGGGGTCCTGGCCTGAGTCTGGTTCTTCGGCCTTCCTGCACAGCATCCTTCCAACAACATTCTCTTCTATCTAAGAATATGAGCTCTGTCTTTTATGTGAGGACAGTGTGAGGAGCGAGATGGGGCTGGGCAGTGGAAGGAACTCCCTTTTACATGAGGGTCTCAAAATAGATCTCCCTTGGAGACATCGTCTGTCCTAGATCTGACTGGGAAGAGGGGGTAGCAGATGATGGGTGGGGGAGGGACACAGACAGTGATCTGAGGTAGTAACAAAGACAGTTGGATGACTGGAGGTTCCTAGGGAGCTGGCATCAGAGGGGGAGGCCAGCAGAAGCCAGGATGTAGAAGACCTTAAATGGCAGCGGGAAATCTTGAGTCACCTCTCCTACCACCAAATCCATCTCTTATTCCAGACAGCACAGTCCCAGAAGGCTGCTGAGGCTCAGGGCTGAGTCCTTCATGTCTGGGAGTCACAATCAGCCAGCCAGCAAGGCATTTTAACCAGATCCTGACAACCTTTTGTCAAAGCACCCTTTCGTTTTGTTGACTCTTGGGTTTTCCAGATTTCTCATTGTGTTCTTTCCTAAGTGTCTTAGTTCCTTTTGACAAATCCCAGCTCAGCTCTGCTGAGTTATAGGGAAATATCTGGGAATCCCAGCCAGAGAACCCAGTCATAGTGAGGATGGGTAACCGTGCAGCCAGTGTAGGTCCTGATAGAATCCTTCAGACTTGTTACAAACAGTCCTGCATTTACTCAGTAAGTGCTTGATCAGCACCTGGCATGGGCCTGCACTCTGGCTGGGCATCTAGATGGGCAATAGAAGATGACTGTGTTGATTAGTTTTATGTCAACTTGACACAAGCTAAAGTCATTTAAGCATAGGGAGCTTTAATTAAGAAAACACTTCCATAGGATGCGGTGGAAGGCAAGCCTGTAGGACATTCTCTTAATTAGTGATAATTGGGGAGGGCCCAGCCCATTGTGAGTGGGGCCATCCTGGGTTCTGTAAGAAAGCAGACTGAGCAAGCCATGGGGAGCAAGTCAGTAAGCAGCACCCTCCACCATGGCCTCTGCATCAGCTCCTGCTCCAGGTTTCTGCCCAGTTTGAGTTCCTGTCTTGACTTCCTTCAGTGATGAACAGTGATGTGGAAGTGTGAGCCAAATAAACCTTTTCCTCCCTAAATTGCTTTGGTCATGGTGTTTCATCACAGCAATAGAAACCATAACTAAGACATTGACCCCTTTCTCTCTAGTAATCAAGTCAGATGTGCGGAATGGCCATTATAAAGGTTATGGAGTGAAAGTTCTGCCAGGAATTGTCTGGCAAAGCCAATGGTTTTGTGTTGTGGGGAGCCAGATCTCCCCAATGGCTTTACTATAAGAGGCAGAACTGACTCTATACCCACTAGCCACAACCCCAGGCGCCCACTTTAATTAATAGTCCTGGACAGAGGAAGGCCTTTTGTTCTATTGATGACTGCAGGGTGTGCAGTAGGAAAGAACGGGCGTGAGGGAGGCTCAGAGGACCTTGTGGAAATTGAGGGGATGTGGGATGCTGTCTCTCATGTGGTCTTCCTGGCAGTGGAAGGAAGACATGGCAGAAGACATGGCAGAGCCGCTGCCCTGGATAAAAGGCCCCTGTGGGCCAAGAGAACATAACAGTAGCCAGACTGGAGTACCTTTCTGAGGTTTCATCTGAGTAGACGGAGTTCTGGGCACTGCAGTCTCCAGGTGGTAGCAATGGCAAGAGAGGAATGTTAATTAAAACCTGAGCTGGATGTCCCATCAGAGAACTGTCTGGGAGGAAAACCATAAAAATTACTCAGTGTCCCTTGGAAGCCAACACTTGGCCACTGCAGACAAGGGGGGGGGGGGTCAAGCCGCAGGGAGAAACTTGACAGAGGCCAGACACTCCCCCCCCCCAGGGGGGTTATCTGCCCTCTTCTGCTTTCTCCTTCTCATCTGAATCCCTGGAAGGTGCTAGGGTGCATCTCCCAGCCAGTCCTTTCTCCTCCTTGCTTTTTATTTCTAGCTGACAAGATTCTTTCTGGCTCAAGTCAATCCTTGGATGAGCAGGGAAGATGAGATGAGATTTAAATTGAGTTTGCGAATGAAGCACCAAAGGATGGAGATTTTAACAACAGAAAGTGATCCAAAAGTAATGCAATCTGCCCAAAATGTCATTAAGGGACAGAAAAAGGGAAATTCAGCTGAGCATGGCTGGAGGCAGAGATTAGGGCCAGAGCTTCATTATCATGCCCCATGGAGTCGAGCCGCCTTAACACACTGGTTCCACAAATAAACAGAATAATTCAAGTACAGCATGGTGGGGCTGAGTGTCACTTGGACGACAGGCTGTGGGACTAGAAGAGAGAGAGCATGGGGACGTGGTGTGCTTACCCCAGTGGGAACTGGGGGGAAGAGCTCCCAGAGGAGGTGCACTGAACTCCGGCTAGCTGGGATATTTTTAATTAATTAATTAATTTTTGAGACAGGGCTTCACTATGTAGCTCTGGCTGTTCTAGAACTCAGTATGTAGAGCAGAAAATCCAGAAACCTGCCTGCCTCTGCCTCCTGAGTGCAGGGATTAAAGGCATGTGCCATTATGGTTTAATATTCATTTCTTTTTTAAATAAAACTTTATTGTAATGACCTTGCAAATAAAAGACATCATGTAGTGAGATGAGTCAGATCTACACATCTTCTAAACTATCAGAACAGCCAATCTAAAGCCGTGGAGCTTCAGGTTGGATTTTACACTTTCACTAGTAATTATATTTTTATGCACTTAACCACCACAAAAACCCTGACAAATGCATGGGAGTTAAAACTTGAAAAAAACAATTAGCCTTATATTTATTCCCCCCCACACACATAATATACACAAATATAATATACATACACAAACACATCCACACATGCAAGCGTACATGCCAGTGCAGTATACTATGTAGGAAAGGGAACAAGAAAGGGTACATATTAGGTGACGAGGAAGGACAGAATATAGGTGGAAGACACACGTGTAGAGCTGGGTCTTTGGCTAGCAGGTGCCACGGATTCTGCCCTCCATGCATGCTCCTCAGCCATTCACCCATCCTCACGAAGGCCATTTCACCCAGGATTCCAAATTCCTGGATCACTGTTCTTTCCAGTGCTCCTTGCCCTATCTCTAGGACTGGATGCTGGCAATCGCCACCTCCCTGGAAGCATCTCACTAGCCCCTCCCTCCTCACTCAGCCCATCTCAATTCTGTTCTTTCCCTTGGCCTCACCACCAGCGTCTCCTAGGGATGTGTGTGAACTGAAATATCTTCCCTTTATCTTGTCTGGTCTGCACCCCATGGGGCAACATGAAGGCTACTATTTATTCTTTCACACATTAATTTAAGATGCTTTAATTGCCGCTATGATATGTTTTATATAATATAATTAATGTTTTAATTCTGTGTACTGGCTTCCCCCAGGCAGTTTTGTGAAGGGCCCAATTTTGGAATCAAGCAAATAAGGAATAAGCAATAATTGAGGTTATCTAGGAATGCCCCCACTCCCAGGAATAAAAACCAGGCTTGTTTTCCAACAGGGATGAACAGAGGAAACGGTTTAATTTCTCTTTATCCTGGATTTGTTTGGGTGTCTTTAATGGAGACCCTTGGGTCCTGCTTTGACTGCTTCTGGCCTTTTTGTATGTGAACACCCATCCTTCTACCCAGGTTTGAGGTCAGTATTGAGGTCTCTAGAGTTGAGTACCCTTTGCCATCTTCTTTGTCATGGGGGGCTGTTCCTGGGTGAGAAGTGACAAGCCATTCACATACTATGAAATCCTGTGTTAGGACAGTGGCGCTCGCGTGCGTGCATGCGTGTGTGCGCATGTGCATGTGAGTGCGTGCATGCGTGAGACAGAAGACAGGATGGATTCCAGAGGGAGAAGGCAGAAGGCAGACAATGCAGTGGAGCCTGGCCTCCAGGCATGCTCTTCAGCATTTACCTGGCCTGTGCTCCTAAAAAAAAAGGCAACTTTTTCCCAGACTCCTACATTTGGACTGAAGATAAATGAAGCTATTTCTGTGTCTTTGTAGCAAAGGCCCTGTGGTGAGTCAATTGAGAATCACACCCATAAGCTCATACGTTTGAATGCTTGGTTCCCAGTTAGTGGAACTGTTTTGGAAGATTAAGAGGCGTGGCCTTGTTGGAGAGAGTGTGTCACTATGAGAGGGCTTTGAGGTTTCAAAAGCCCATGCCAGGCCCAGACCACCCTCTCTCCACCATCTGCTGCCTGTAAAGTAGGATGTAAAGCTCTCAGCTGCTACCCTAATGCCATGCCTGTCTGCTTCCCACCATGATGATCATGGACGAACCCTCTGAAACCGTAAGCAAGTCCCCACTTAAATGCTTTCTTTTGTAAGCGTTGCCTTGGTTATGGTCTCTTCACTGCAATAGGACAGCAAGTGAGACAGGTCCCACGGCTGCGGTTAATGTGCCACCCCTTCCTTCCCCATCCCATCCTCCTTTTTTCTCTGCAGCCTGTCCTCTCAGCACGGCCCGGATGTCCAGAGTGTGGAGGATCAACATCCCAAGTACCACCTAGTTCAAGCTCCTGGGTGGGAAATTTCAGCTCAAGTGAACTCTGTGCATTGGGCCCCAAGCTTGGACCAGAGCTCAGGCTACCTTAGCTGCAGAGCAGGATGCTGACCCTGCTTCGAAAATAATGGTGGTAGTGGAGGGTGTGGGGTAAAAGCACTACTTATGAAGCCTGACAACCTAAGTTTCAGATATGGGTCTCACATGGTGGGACTAGACAACTAACTCCTTCAAGCTGTCCTCTGACTAGCCACCCCCCCAATATTTCATGAGGAGAGGAGGGAGCAGAGGAGAAGATATGATGAATGTTGGGTGGTGCTGGGAAAAGGACACCAAGGCTAAGGTGCCTGTCATGCAAGCATGAGGATCACAGTTCAGATTCTTGCTACAGATCACCCCCCACCTAAGTTAGTGGGGGAGGAGGGATGACCTCTACTAACATTTCCCAGTGGGTCCTGTGATCCTACTAGAGGCTGGTCCACCCGGTAAACACCTGTCTCCAGACTCCGGATGGATGGGATAGAAGCCGCTGGTGGAGACAAGTGAATGGCGTGCATGTATGGAAGGATGGGACTCTGCCCCTACACGTGGGAATTTCCTTCTCAAGAAAGAGAAACTGAGTAGGGAACTCATTTTCTTGAATCACTTCCCGGCTTTCCAACTGCGGTGATGCTGGGGACTTCCTTCGACCTCTCTGGCCTCATTGGGGACGCTTTCGGTTCTGAGAAGATTCCCGGCAGTATTAGGGGAAATGTGGGTATCCTGTGGCGCGCCCCCTTGCCCCACCAGTACCTACAGGAATCCCTCTGCTCTTTGCAAGCAGGAGAGTCCCTAGTTCTGCTATAGGTGGCTCTTGGGGTCCCAGGAGGTAGAAAAAGAGCTCCCCTTGGGACTATGCCTCCTTCAGCCGTCTAGGTGCCTGCCCTTTAAACTCCGGGGGTTGGGGGGAGAGGAGAGGGGGGTATCAGACTCTTGGGAAGGTCTGGGGAAATCCCTGCTCAGCAACCATCCAGAGACCCTCTGCGATTGGTGCCTGAAGGCCCCGCCCCCTTCCTGGGCGGGGCCCTTGGCAGGGACTTTGAAGTTACTAGAGGCACTATCCTAAGCTGTGATCTGGCCGATCCAACGACCCGCAATGGTAACTTTGCGACAACGGCAGTGCGTGCTCTGGGGCTGCTTGTTGACAGCGGTGAGTGGCTTCTGTCCCGATCCCAAGGGATTTGAGAGTGGGAGATGGAAAGATGAGACAAGAGTTCGGGGATGAGATCTTCCTAGCTGATTTGGGGGGAAGGAGGGAAGGGGTGAGTGAGTAGGGCAGGCAAGATCTCTCTGGTGTTGACCATAAAATAAGGTGGGCTGCCCCTCTCCCCTCCCAGAAGGCTGGGATTCCATTCCGTGTAGTGCACAGGGGGAGCTTAGGGAGAGCATACCTGGACAACTATCTAATCCAGCCTGGGCTTAGGAGCTGGCCATAAAGACTGGAAAGGGGTTCGGAGTTGCACAGGAAGGAAGCCTGGCTAGGGGAAGGGGCGGGTCTGGCCTGTTTCCTGTCACTTTCCATTGTGGATAGATGCCTGCCATCAGTGGCTATCCTCTCCCTGCTAGTTGGGGCCACTTTCTTCCCCACTTGTGGGAACAAGACCCTGGGTACTTTCTTGGTAAGAGGGGATTTAACACTCACCACACCCTACCATACCCAAGCCCATCTAGGAGGAATCCCCAGGTTGATGCCTCTTCCCCTTGTACTTAAGATGGTATAAGAGATACCCAAAGAGAGGAATAGCCATGGAACCCAGGAAAGGGTGAAGAGACCAGCCTCGGTTTCTCCAGGCACCAGAATGGCTCAGACCCAACCAAGCACATCTCCGGGATTTTCAGAAGCCAGCACTTGATTCACTTTTGATTTAAATGTATTTCTGCAGTTCCTCATTCTGGAGGCTGGGAATCCCCTGACTACCTGAGTCTCATCCCACCCCTCTGCCTGGGCTCCTCATGTTTTCAAGAGTCTTTTTGGTTTGGAGACAGGGACTTACGTGTTTTAACTGACTCCCTCCGACTTGCCCATGTGGGCAGGTGTCATGTTACAGGCCTGGCTTTCTGAAGCTGGGACAGTTAGTGCCCTGAGCACATGCTATCAACCAGAGGAGTTGAGAGAGAATCTTAGGTATCTGAGGTTGACCTCAAATTTGCTATGTAGTTGAGGCTGACTTTTAATTTCTTCCTTTTCTCCCCCATTTTTTTTTTTGCATGTATGGTTTGTATGTGTGTATACATTTGTGTTGGTCATGTGTCTTCTTGCATGTGGTGGCCTGAAGCTTCTATGAGTCATTCTTGGACACTCTCCACCTCACTCATTCAGGCAGGCTCTCAATCAAACCCAGAGCTCCCCATATGGCCAGTGTCACCAGCCAGCTTGCTTTGGGGATCCCCCGTCTTTGCTTTGTAAGGCTGGAATTACAGGAGGGCCACTAGAGATACCTGGCATTTACCTGTGTTTCTGGAGATCTGAACTCTGATCCACACATTTATGTGGTAAGCTCTTTAATAGCCGAGCCCTCTCTCCTACCCTTGCATTTCTGTGTCGTGCTGGGTCTATGGGCTTGCATCACCATGACCAGTTTTATGTGGCACTTAGAAGGGAACCTAGGGCTTCGTGCATGTTGGGCAGTCATTGTACCAACTGAGCTACATCCCCAGCAGAGGGCTGTAGATTCTGACATGTGGCCTGGGCAGGGATAACTGTGGGGGTCAGCAACAGGAGAGGAGAGGAAGTGGGGAAGCTGCTTTCCAAGCTTTCAGTCGCACTCTGAGCCAGTGGTTCTCAACCTGTGAGTCACAGGGGCCGCCTAAGACCACTGGAAAACAGATACTTACATTATGATTCCTAACAGTAGCAAAGCTACAGTTATGAAGTAGCAACGTAAATAATTTTATGGTTGGGACTCACCACAGCACGAGGAACTGTGTTAGAGGGTCACAGCGTTAGGAAGGTTGAGAACCCATGCCCTAAGCAATGGCTCTTAGAGGGACAGGATGCTGGAGGAGGGTGGAGTGGGAGAGAAGTGGATGAGAGCCTTGTGGGAAGAATGGAGGAAGAAACAGAGGTGTGATGAAGGCTGGTCTGGACTACCAAGGGCAAAGTCTGCCCTTGCGAGCTCCAGTCTGGGCCCCAGGTAGTGGCTGGGCCCTGCCAGAAATAGCAAGTGCTATTTATCGAGGTCTTTCTGTGCATTGGGCTGGGAGAGAGATTGCATATAGCCTCCATTTGATTTTTCCCTACTCCTCTGTTACACAGATGACTAAAATGACGCTCAGAAAGGGGAAGAGGTTTGCCCAAAGTCTCTCAAGATGGATATGAACCTATATCTGACTTGTGAGCTTGCCACTCATGTGGCAAGGGGTCCCCAAGCTGTGGCCCTGAGAACTTTGTGGAGGAAGGATCAGTGCTTTGGGGAATGAAACTGGGGTGACAAGCTGTCAGAGGAAAGGTGCCTCTTTCAGATGCTCAACGATGCCGCCAAGGGCTTTCACTGCTCTTGAGGTAGACTGGGAAGTCTGGTGAGGTGCTGCCTGGGGATGAGCTGTTGCCAGAGGAGCTTTCAGATGCATTTCATTAAGTGATTTGCTCAGATACCCAGGTTGAATGAGAGCTGTCAGTGAGCTGAGTCCTGGACAGTCAGTCACTTTCCAGGGTGCAGGGTGTTGTTCTTTTGAATAAAAGCTGGAGAAGGGGGGTTGGGGTCCCCGGTAAGGGTCCACGTGGAGAGCATAGCAGGTTTCACAGCCGGTGAGAATGACCAAGGTGGCTGGCGAGGCGGAGGGAATAACACGCCAGGCAGATAGAGCTTAATGAGGAGTTTATTTAGAAAGGGGAATGAGGGAGAATGGAAGAGAAGAGAGGGAAGAGAGAGAGGGGGAGAGAAGAAGAGGCGGGTAGCTGGTGACCAAACGAAAGCAAGAGAGAGAGAGAGAGAAAGAGAGAGAGAGAGAATGGGGGTGTGCAGCAGCTTGCTTTAAAAGGGAAACTCGTGCATAACTCATAACTGAGTCCCCTTAAGCAGCCCTGTAGTGAGTGATGTAGCAATGACATGGCCATGCCTGCCCCGCCCATTGTTAGGGGGCGGGGTCAGCAGACTGCTGGTTTCCTACACAGGGTACCCGAGCAGACAGTCATCTGTGTGAGCTGAATACAGCTGCTGTTTTGTGAGCACCCACCACGGTAGACTGCCAGCTCATGCTTATGTGTTCTCTCACATTCTCAACCCAGGGCAGGTGTTACAATTCCATTTTAAAGGTGACAAAACAGGGCTGGAGAGATGGCTTAGTGGGTGAGAGCACATGCTGCTGAGTTCAGGTCTTAGTACCTACACTGGGCTGGCACACAAATAACATAGTAAAAACAAATCTTTAATGGCGAGGAAATGCAGCCTCAGAAGAGCAAGATAACTAGTTTGTGTTTCAGAGTGATCTGTCTCATTCTCAAACATGGCTCCCCACAGCCCTAGCCATGGGTATTTCTAGAATGTAGCCTGACTTGGTGGAACACAGTATGGGCTAGAGGGATGGCTCAGCAGTTAAGAGCATGTGCGGCCCTTGCAGAGGACTGGGGTTAGATTCCCAGCAGAGGATCACAACCACCTGCAACTCTGGCTCCAGGGAGTTTCTGACTTGCTCTTCTGAACTTTGAGGGTACCTGCCCTCACACACACATATCCACATATAGACACATATCTACCCTTAATCAAAAATAAAATAAATCTTATGGCTAGACAGATCCTTAGAGCACTTGTTGCTCTTGCAGAGGTTCAGTTTCCTAGCATCCACATGTGGCTCACAACTGTCCTTGGCACTAATCCCTGGGAATCCTGAGTCCTCTTCTGATCTCCAAGAGCACCAGGCATGCACCTGTGTGGTCAAAACACTCGAACACATAAAATAAAATAAACACACCTAAAAAATGTTATTTTTTTAAGACAAGGTTTCTTTGTGTAGCCCTGGCTGTCCTGGAACTCACTCTGTAGACCAGGTTGGCCTCAAACTCACATCCACCTGCCTCTGCCTCCCGAGTGCTGGGATTAAAGGCATGTGCCACCACCACCCGACTAAAACTTTAAAGTCTTTAAAAAAAAAAAAAAAAAACTTACATAAGTCCTCAAGTACAGGACTGGGGAGATAGCTCAGTGGTCGAAGCACTTGCCATGCAAGCCTGAGGACCTAGTTCACCCCTGGAACCATGTAAGGTTGTGTGTGGTAGAATGTGCAACCCTAATGCTCCTACAGTGAGACAGAAGAGCCCTAAAGTTTTCAGGCCAGCCAGCTGGGCGTAGACCCCATTTTAAACAGGTGGCAGGTGAGGACTGACACGGATGTTGTGCCCTGACTGCCACACACTTGAACTGTGGCAAATACATGCTCCAAGTCACAAACAGGGCAATGCATATGCACACACACACCAAAACAGACTCACTTTATAGTTCTTAAAAAAAATCACACTTTAAAAAATATTTTCTATTATACATATGTATGTATGCACGCATGCATGTATGTAGGTGTAGGTGTGGAGATTAGAGGACAATTTATAGAAGCCAGTCTTTCCTGCCATGTGATTTCTCAGGGATTGAACTCAGGACATCAGGCAGTAGGTGCCTTGATCTGTTGAGCCACATTGCTGTCCTGTCCTTATGTTTTCAAGGAGCAAGTCTCTAGAGTCAGACCATAATTAATCCCTCCCTCCCTCCCTCCCTTCCTCCCTCCCTCCCTCCCTCCCTCCCTTCCTCCCTCCCTCCCTCCCTCCCTTCCTCCCTCCCTCTCTCCCTCCTTCTCTCCTTTCCTTTCTTTTTTGTTTTTGAGACAGTTCTTCTGTGTAGCCATGGCTGTCCTGGAACTCACTTTATAGACTAGGATGGCCTTGAACTCACAGAGATCTGCCTGCCTCTACCTCCCAAGTGCTGGGATTAAAGGCCTGCACAGCCACACCTGGCTAGTTAATGCCGCCTTTCAAAGACTTTTAAAACTAAAATTAAGACAGGCCTAGGGAGGAGGCTCTCAGCTACGAGCTGAGGTTTACTAACTTGTTAAGAGTCTGTTGCGTGTATTTTTAGGGTTTCTTTTTAATTTATGGGAAGTGATACTGGCTGTTCTCACAAGGCAACAACAGACTTACAGTTAAGAGAAGTGTGTTTAAACTAGCAAGTTCATAGCATGGGTGGCACTTAGATGTGGAAATGTCGAGAGTAAGACACAGTCAGTGGACAGAGGACATGTTGAGAACTTTGAATTCTGTCCCTGTGGAATGTTAGAAGGTAGCCTGACCTTAAGGAACACAATACAGGCTGGAGGGATTGCTCAGCAGTTGAGAGCATTCCAGGCACTTGCAGAGGACTGAGATTAGGTTCCCAGCACCAATGCTGGGCAACTCACAGCCACCTGTCACTCTGGCTCCCAAGGAGTTTCTAACTCGATGTTCTGAGCTCTGAGGGTACCTGCCTTCACACAGTGTCTCGGCCTCGTTGCTGCTCAGTGTTGCCCTCAGTAGAATGACTCCTATCCTTCTGGCATCAGTTGATGTGGAGCTGGGGACAGAAACCATGGTGGCACTCGGGAGAAGGGCTGAGGCCAGCTGGAGCTGGCAGCCTGGGACTCTACAGGAAGTACTTGAGTTCACCCTTCCTGCTGGGTCTTTGGGAGCAGCGAGAAGTCAAGTGGATCTATTTGGGTGAGAGAGTTGCGAGTTCTTTGTAAGATGGCAGAATGACTCTCTGGATATGTTTTATAAGCACACCACTTGGCAGTATAGTAAGAATCAAGTATAGCTCATACTGTGGGGGCTTTCTTTTCTGCTTTGAATTTCCACTTCTGCTACAGTCTGTGTCCTGGCTAACTTTCAACATGTCTGTCAGAGATCCCTTCCAGTTACACACTTCTGTTTTTTAGGTCCATTTAGGACAATGCATTACATGCGACGACAAACAGTACCTCTTCGATGGCCAGTGCTGTGACTTGTGCCAGCCAGGTGAGATGACAACGTCTAGCCCCATACCAAGACCCTTCCTTCCCTCTTGTTTGCTGGCAGATGCAGACCCCATGTATGAACTGTGAACTCAAGGCTAAAAATGGCTCCCCCCCCCACTTCCTTGATACTAGAATGCCCCAGGCTGCCCTGTATCCCCATCTTCCCCACTCACACAGGGTCTGAGATGTCCATTCCCAAGCTCCATGCCCCAGACCCTGGCTCACTGGGTAGTAACAAGGTCTGCGTCACAGGGCTGACCTGAACTGCCTCATTTCTCCCCCCTCCTCCTGTTGTTGTTTTTCTTCAGGAAAGAGACTGGAGAGCCACTGCACGGCTCTCGCCAAGACCCAATGCCTTCTGTGTGGCTCAGGCGAATTCATGAACAAGTGGAACAAGGAACCCCGGTGTTACCAGCACACACACTGTGAATCCAGTGCGTGGGGCTGCTTGGGGAGGTGCACTTGAGAACTGGGTTGATCTGGATTTCAGTAGAAGGGTCTGACCTGGTGGGTGGGAGTCTGGGTTGAGTTTGGACTGTTGAATAAGTTAGTTAGTTGGCCGTCGTCTGTACCAGGAAGAGAGCGTAAGGAAACAGGAGATGATGTGAGAAGTAGGGATCTTGCAGCCCAGGGGGATTTCTCATTCATCCTTCTCATCTCTGCTCAGAGGAAGGGCTTCAGGTTGAGAAGGAGGGCACCTCAGATACAGACACCATTTGTGCCTGTAAGGAAGGTCAACACTGCACTAGCGAGGAGTGTGGAAGGTGTGCTCAGCACACATCCTGTGGCCCTGGCTTTGGAGTTAAGCAGATGGGTAAGTGGCCTGCCTGGGGAAACAGCTCTGTGGATGGAAGAAAGGAGCTGGGGTTGGGCAGTTGACTTTTGGCCCCCAAGAGCAGAGGGGATAGCGACACCCACTTGGACTGGTGTCTTCCTCTGATTAGCAGGAAATGGGATCTTTCACATTCTGGCCTTGGCTATGGGCAACTTCCTGGGGAAGGGGAAGGGGACTCCTGCTGGGTTGCAGTCTTAAGGGGCCACCGCAGACTGTTTCCTGCCCTGCTTGTCTGCTGGCTCCTGCAGGAGTCACATGCTGTGACACTGTGACTCACTGAGACTCTTGATGCACCCTCCCCACATGCTCCCAGCCACGCGGACTACCGATACGGTGTGTGAACCCTGCCCAGCCGGCTTCTTCTCAAATGGGTCATCAACTTTTGAAAAGTGTCATCCTTGGACCAAGTAAGAGTTGCCTCTCCTCAACCAAAAAGAAGCGTGGGTCCTGTTGCAGCTTCTTCAGCTACCTCCTCATGGCCACACTCACTCACTTGTGAATGTGGCCTTGTGGCTGGCCTAAGGGACGCTTTGTGCATGTTTTTTTTTTTGCCTGCTCTTGCTCAGTTAATAGAATCTGGACCTCCTTGTCTTCCTGAAGTCTCTCATCTTGAGGCACCACGACACCCCTTTCTCTCCTTTACTGTTCCTTGTCAGTTCTTCCATTTTCTTGGGGTGTGTGTGTGTGTGTGTGTGTGTGTGTGTGTGTGTGTGTGCAGTCATGTGCGTGTGTATGTACACTTGTGTGTACATGTATTTGTACACTTGTGTATGCATTTGTATGTGTGTGCACACGTGTGATAGCAACTTGGGGTGTTATTCCCCAGGCACTGTCCACCTTTTTCTTTTGTTCTGAGGTAGGCTATCACTGGCCTGGAACTCGCCAAGTAGACTAGGCTGCCTCTGCAGCACCGGGGATTACAACCATATGCCACCCAGCCTGGGTTTCTTTTTCCTAATGTGGGTCCTAGGGATTGAATTCATGCTTACAGTCTCCTGACTGAGTTGTCTGTCCCCCAGCCCTTCTTGACTCTTAGTTGCTTTTCTGGTGTTTTGTTCGGATTCTCTGCTCCCCAGTCACTATCCCCCCCTCTCCTGGACTGTCTTGTCTACATCCGCGGTTTCCTCTCCCCTGAATCTGTGCTTTGGGCCCCAGAGTCTCACAGCTGAATGTAGTGATTCCCCAACACCTCAACCTCTGTATAACCAAGCCCCAAGTGAAAGGCAGGCTCTGGCTCAGGGCAGTCACACAGAGCTGCCCACCTTTGCCTCCCCCTCCCCCTCAGTCAGGTCCGTGTGTCTGCTGTGAGCGTCTGGGGAATCCACCTCTTTACTCTCTAGTGTGGTCACATGGGCCTCAGCACTGTGGTGTGGTGATGGCCTCGTCTCTTCACAGGCTCCTTACCCCTTGGCTGGCTCTGCATTGTCTTGCCATTGTGAGCCCTTTCTGGATCACTGTACTTTAAAGCATTCCATGGCTCTGCTGCCTCTGGGAAGAAGCCCTGAGTCTGGTGTGGGGCCGGGTCCAGCACGTTTCCCTAACTCTCCCCCATACCTTGCACGCTGCGTTTGCACACCTTGCACGCTGCGTTTGCACACCTTGCACGCTGCGTTTGCACACCTTGCACCCTGCGTTTGCACACCTTGCACCCTGCGTTTGCACACCTTGCACCCTGCGTTTGCACACCTTGCACCCTGCCTGAGCACACTCTTTATCCTTTTGCTTCGGAGTCTCCTGCCTGGGAGAACCCTTAAGTACGCACCCCATTAACTCTTTACATTTGCTTTTTAAAAATGAATAAGCCCCTCTCCTCAGGCTCTTTTCTCTGTACTCCTTCCCAGAGATTCTGCCAGTAAACAAGAAACACATCGACACACACACAACCCCCCCCAACACACCCATGACATCTTACACAAGTTGTGGCCTACATTCTATACCTTGTTTACAGCTCACCTTCCCCGAAGGCTAGCAGCTGCTTGAATGGAGAGTTGTAGCCCCCCCCCCCCACCTCACCAGTCTCTTCCTCTGTGTTTGGAATGATGTCACCCACAGCAGGCACTCATCAGTGTCCACTGGTGGGTATTAGCCGATCACAGAGGTCCCTGTACCGGAGTCAAGTGTGCACCGGCCACACCGCACCACTTGGCTGGTGCGGCTGCTCTTTTAACTTTTGTACCTCTCGGGGCCCTTCTGATCTTCCTCTGTGGATCCCCTAATCTGCTTCAGCACCGGTGGGACCCTCAGCTTCCTATCTGGAACTGGAATGCCCCTCCTCTCTGGAGGCTTCCGCTGAAGGTGCTCAGTGTTTTTCTCACGTGACTAAGTACACGCTTTCTCTGAAGCCCTCTTTCACTGCTTCTGGCCTTCCCATTGCCGTGTCCCTCTCTGCCCACATCTCCCAAGGACCATCCATCCCACAGCTCACATCTCTGTTCTTGTCCTGCCTCTGGCTTCCCACTCTTCTGCAGTGCCTCCTGTGTGAGTGGCCTGGGACCAGCCCCTCTTTCTAGTTAGGTTGTCTGGCTGGGTGCCAAGGACACTCCAGCTGCCGGAGCTGCCCTGCCTGGAGCATACCATCACAAGTCAATCTCAGGATTGACTCTCCTGTCACCCTGGTCCTGCTTAGCTGGCCCCCACTTTCACAGCCACCGATGCCTTCATGGAGAAACCTCCCCCAAAGACCCTTAACATGGACCAGTTTTGCTCTGCATGGGACATTGGTCACATCTGCTCATCTTTCAGATGCTATAATTGGCTAGGGGGCTGTTCCTGGCATTTAGCTGGTGGAGAGAGAGGTGCTGTTAAATATTCTGGGACTTAGGGCATTTCCCAGCATAAAATACCTGTGGGTGCCAAGAAGCCCCACTGTGTACCAAACTCATCCCCTCCGTTCCAGCCACGAGGGTCCTGCCTTTGAACAATGCCCTCTCTGCTTTAGCTCTTATCACAGAGCCTGACCCGTACCATCCACACTCCTGGTTACCCTCCTTCAATGGAAGCGGTAACTTTTCCTTTCACTCGCATCTTCCTGTCCTTCCCATAATGGCCAGCTCAGAATGCTGCACTGTCAGTCACTGTCAGTGAGCCTGGCCTTGCCACTCGCTGGCTGGCTCCCCTGGGCTCGGAAGCCTTACGGTTGGGGAGCCCTGTTCTCTCTCCCTCTCTGCATGTGTGTGTGCATGCACACATATGTGTACACATGTGTCTTTGTGCAGCTGTGAGGCCAAAAACATGGTGGTACGACAGGAAGGGACGAATTGGACTGATGCTGTCTGCGGTGAGTCCAGGGGAGAACGGGTCCTGCCTGTTGTTTGGGAAGGGGGAACTGGAAGGGGACCCTGAGACACATGGGAACACTGAGGTAGGAGTGAAAGCAAGAGGCAATTTGGGGAGTAGTACTTCAGCTCCTATCTTGGAAGCTGAGTGAGTCATATCTGCTGTGTGAGCCTCAGTTTCTCTAACTGTGAAATGGGTTAGCAGCAGCACCTCCCTTACTGGTGTGGTATGAGTGCATGGCATGGCATTTTCCCATTTTGAAATTGTGAGCACAGGTCTGCTCCCGCTCAATTGAGGCGAGGGTACACTGTGGCGTTGTCACCGGTTAGCCTTGGTTTGGATGCTAGGATGAGAAGCTTGACCAGCGGCTGGATCACAAACTCAGATAACAACAGGGACTAGGTTGTCACTGAATGAGTAAAGAAAGAGACGGGTAAGAGAGCTGGGTCTGGGGAGTGGGCCTGTCAGCACAGCTATTTAGGAAGCTGAGGCAAGAACTCTGCAAGTTCAAGCCTAGCCTGGGAAGCTTGAGGACACAGTGTCTCAACATAGAAAGTAAAAAGAGGGTTACTGAGATGGCACAGTAAGCCAAACTCTTGTGCAAGCATGATGACCCAGCACCCCACACTTGTCTGGCATGTGTGAGGTCCTGGGTTAGACCCTCCACACTTGTCTGGCATGTGTGAGGTCCTGGGTTAGACCCCCACACTGTCTGGCATGTGTGAGGTCCTGGGTTAGACCCTCCACACTTGTCTGGCATGTGTGAGGTCCTGGGTTAGACCCTCCACACTTGTCTGGCATGTGTGAGGTCCTGGGTTAGACCCCCACACTTGTCTAGCATGTGTGAAGGCCTAGGTTAGATCCCCAATTCCGAAAAGGAAAATAAAAATACAGTCTTTTTGTTTTTCTCAAGATTGACTTTGTTCTCTTGGAAAGATGTGACTGGAATGGAGTGAGAAAAACTCTTGAGCTCATATGTAACATGTAATAAACTATTGTGAAAGAACAACAAGCAAGAGAAAGAACATTTTGGAATTATACTAGGAAAAAAAAAACAAATGTAAAAAGCAAAAACCTGCAGTGAACAAAAGAGCAAATTTTAAAATCAAGTAGGAGCTGGCCTTGCCAGATGTGTGGACCTTGCTTACAGCATCCTGATTTTGTCCCTGGTCCAATACAAGTTTATTTAAAAGCCACGTAGCCACCTATGGGCCAGAGTTTGTTCTGCTGGTGTTTGCCTCCCTATCTGTCAGGTGGATGGGATGGTACAGGCATACAGCCCCAGCACTCAGGGGGCTGATGCATGAGAACCCCAAGTTCAAGGTCAGCCTGAGCCACTTAGTGAGACCCTGTCTCAAAGAGGGTGGAATTTCTTTGTCTCCTTAATTGTTATGGGGAAGTAGTTGCACCCCTTGCCTCCGAGGCCTCCTGCCTTTTGGTCTTTTTGTCACTTGGAAGAGCAATGAGGACAGAAGAGAGACTTTATTTCTCTCCTCCACACTTCCATAGCAAATGTGAACAACGTAGACAGGAGAGCTGAACGGCCGCAGGGTAGGGAAGAGAGCAGGGGGCGTGAGAAACAGGCAGGCGGGTTTCCCCTCACCACATAGCTGGTGAATGCCAGGTGGGAAGTTGGCTGACTGGGGGCTGAGCCTCCCAACTGGAATCTCCCAGGGCTAGAGAGATGGTAAGAGTGTTTATTGTGCAAGCATGAGCTAGACATAGCCACATAGACTGTGACCCCAGTGCTTTGGGGGTGGGGCGAGAAGGAGAACTGCTGTAGCTTGTAGGCTGCCAGACTAGCTCCAGGCTCAGGAGAAGGTGGTATGTGACATGTGACAGAGCAGGACATCTGCATCCTCCTCTGGCCTCTGAATGCGCACACAGATGCACACACACCTGCACATACACCAGACCCACATACACTACCCCCCCCATGGATATGCAATCTCGTAGTTCATAAACATTGGCAGATACCATAAAGCATTTAATACAACACCATCCCAATGCTGCCGCTCGAAAGCTCTGACCTCAGGAGGCCTAGATGCTTTAGAAGATGCAGTTGCTTTGGACAAGGAGTGGGAACACCTACCGGTGGCTCTACTCAAGTCTGTCTCCCCAGGTTTGCAGCCCCGGAAAAGAGCCCTACTGGTCATTCCCATCGTGTTGGTCATCCTCGCCACCGTCATCATGGTGGTGTCCTTCTGTATCAGTGAGTGCCCCTGTGAGGGGACAGGGGGAGGACTCAGTGCTACAGAACCAGCCCTCCCAATGCCCCACCCCTTCTTTTTCTTTCTAGAAAAAGTGGTCAAGGAACCAAAGGATAATAAGGTAAGCCATCTTTGAGGGAGAGAAGCTTGAAAGATTGACTCGTGGGCAGGTTGGGAGACTCATGGCAGGGAGACAGATTACTACTCTGAGCAAAGTGCTTGCTGCACAAGCCCAGGGACCTGAATTTAGATCCAGTACTCACGGAAAAAAAACATCAGGGTGGGGTGCAGAGCTTGCTGACACAAGGTACTCCAGGTTCCGAAAGAAACCAAAGGAAACCCTGACTCAGCAAGTAAAGTTGAGAGTGACATTGTCCTCTCGTCTCCATCAGTGCATACATGGATACATGCACATACACCCAACACCACACCATATGTACACACACACACACACACACACACACACACACACACACACACACACACACACACACGGGAAACAGGCGAACAGGCTCAGGGTCTGTCCCGGGGTTAGTAAGGTGACAGTTGGCTACTCTTAACCCTACCCAGCTCTGAATCACGATCTTGTTCTTTCCTCTAACCCAGTCACTTCCCCATTGGGAGGAGCCAGGCAGCATTGGCAGAATAACCCTGCCAGTGCTTTCCTCTGGCTTGGAAAATAGGCAAGTCCAACCTTTAGAGGCCCAGTAGGTGGAACCAGAGGGGCAGCTTTTTCCTCTGCCTGACTCTGACTCTGGAAGTTTCCTGCCAAATTTCATGTGTCCAGCAGGGGGCAGGAGGTATCTGAGAAATCAGCTTTGATAACATCCCTCTCCCACAAGGGGAAGGGACTTGGAGGAAGGATTCTGCTCCTGGGGACAGGATGGCTCTGTGGCTAGGGGTGACCTTGGCTCTCACACCCTGGCTCTCCAGGCCTTACCCCCTGCTGTTGAAAGGGGAGATCCTACCGAGACAGAAGATTGCCCTGGCCACAACACTGTGGCCCCAGTGCAGGAGACATTGCGTGGGTGTCAGCCCGTCACACAGGAGGATGGCAAGGAGAGCCGCATCGCAGTGCAGGAGAGGCAGCTGACGGACAACATGGACTTGAAGCACCTGGCCTGAGACCCTGGAGCTGTTGTAGTGGCGATGGCATGAGGGCAAGGACCTGGCTTTGGATGACTGCTGACATTTGAGATTTGAAAGGAACAAAACCTGTCATGCCTGCCTCTCAACTTGCTTTTAAAAAGATGGAGGAAAAGCTTGGGTATCAGGGGTCCACAGAGTGCAGCCATACAGGACCCAGAGCCGTATCATGGTAGCTTTTACTCTCAGGAGTCATGGACGCCACAGTCTACGGCTTTGTTGCTTGTACTGTTAGAAGACACCTGATTGCCCATCAGCAGGGGACTGGCTAAATAAATTTGTAATGTATTTATGCAACAGGATCTCAGAAATACTATCAGCCGAAACAAACAAACAAAAGCAGGTAGTGGAATGATGGGTAAAGCGACTTTTAAAAACACATACCCAGGCAGGTAAGATAGCTTTTGTGGGTAAAGGTGCTAGCCACCAAAGCCTGATTACCTGATTTTGATCTCTGGGACTACATGGTAACAGGAGACAACCAAATCCAGAGGGTTGACATTGGACCTCCACAGGCACTCTGTGGTACATGTTCATGCATGCATGAGTGTGTATGTGCATACCCTAAAATGGGTTCATGCCTGTGATACCAGCACTCAGGAGGAGAAGGCAGGAGGACCAGGAGTCCCAAGCCAGCCTTGAATACATAGTGAATTCAGGGCTAGCCTGGACTACATGACACTGTTGCAAAAACAAACATTAACTGGGTGGTGGTGATACACGCCTTGAATCCTAGCACTAGGGACTCACAGGCTGGTAGATCTCTGAGTTTGAGGCCAGCCTGGTCTACAGAGCGAGTTCCAGGACAACCAGGGATACACAGAGAAACCCTGTCTTGGAAAAAAAAAAAAAAAAAAAAAAAAAAAAGAAAGAAAGAAAAACAAAAGCTAAAGCACAGCTTCTCCCAACATCCAAAACAAAGCACATGAAGCCCTCACATGCCCTGAAACAGTACTTATGTACTATATAACAGTGTGTAAGCAGGCTGCACACTGTACTTGAATACGGTCTATATAGATATGGAAGGAAAGCTATGATGCTGTGAATAAGACACGTAACGTGTGGGTAAAGCAAAGATTTCAGATTAAACCCTGAACATCCAAACTGCAGGAGTGGGTGTGGAGAGGAGGCTCAGTGCTTAAGAGCAGCAGCTCCTATACAGGGTCTTGGTTTGTTTCCCAGGGCCCACATAGTGGCTCACAGCCATCCAATTTCAGGGAATCCGATGCCCTCTTCTGCCATCTATGGGCACTGAACATACGTGATACATGTACATACTACACAGGTAAAACACATGTACAGAAAATATGAAGAAGTATTTTTTTAAAAGAATGATGAGGTCTCGTGGCAGGTGTGTGTTGGGTTTCCCATAATGCATCATTATTTTTCCAAGGGGACAGTAGATTCATATCATGCTTACATAATTAAAAAATCATCAAACATGCACGAAGGAGACTAAGGGTAGACATGCCAGGTGATGAGATATTTAATTTGCTATTAGGCTAGAAGAATTAGGGTATTTTCTGAGCTCAAGCAAGAGTGTACCCAGATTGCTGGGCCTCCAGGGAATTTTGCCTGCGTGCTCACATTCAGTGGTAAGTTTGCAAGGCCTCAGGTTCACAGAAGTAGCCTTCTAGGACAGGCAAGGTCTGTGTCCCTCCCCATTTTACAGGTGGAGGGAATGGGTATAGAGAGGGGGAGTGACTTGCCAATGGTGACACAGTGGTGTGCAGTGGCCCATGAGCTCTTGGTTCCAAGCTGTCCCAAGATCCAGCTCTGCTTTCCAGAACCTAGCCACCGCAGACACCAGCTTCCAGGGAGATCCTGGGTCCCCTACTGCCTTCTAACCTCCGCGATGCTTCCCACTCAGATGGTGCCCTCTCCTGCCCCACGACAGTGTCTCAGGATAAAAATAGAGCATCCTGTTCTCTTTTCCTGCTGTGCCAACTGAGGGAGAGCCTAGCCAGGAGGAGCAGCAGATGGAGTGGGAGCAGAGGGGAGGGGAGGGGAGGAAGGCTGGGGGACGATGAGGAGGAGCCATGCCAAGGAGGTGCCTCCGAGAGACTCCTACACAGACTCCCACTTCGGTTTAACTCGTAAGTCTCACAGTTGTGGATCCCCCTGGAGATCCCACTGCTTGCAGGGTGGGGATGGCAATGGCTGGTCCTGATGGAGGCTGGGCGTGGGAGGTGCCGCTGAGAGCCAAGAGAAGGACACCTGGCTTTGGCAGTCTTCCCAGAAGAGCTTCCAGGGCCATTTGGAGGCACCAGGTGGAGGCTCTAGTTTAGAAAGCAGAGGGGAATATGGCGGGGGGGGGGGGGATTTTGGGACCTAATCCTCTTTCCCTGCCCAGAGCCCAAATATCGGTGGCCCTGACTCGCATGGTGGGGTGTGTGTGCGTGTGCGTGCGTGCGTGCGTGCGTGTGTGTGTGTGTGTGTGTGTGTGTTGGATAGAGGCAAAAGACCTACCTGTCACCTGTAACCCGAGTAACCTTGAGAGAGTCACTGCCACCCTTTGCTTCCCAGTTTCTTACCTGGTTCTTACCTGGTGGAGGGCAGCCACCACATCCTCCTAACAGGTGCTGTAGGTGATGGTTGCTCTCCTCTAGGTTAGGGGTTCTAGGATTTGAAGGAATGAACACAGTGACCGACTGTGAGGTTTGTAGAGTGACAGATTGCTGGGCACTACCTCCCATCTTTCTGGTTCATATCTGGGATCAAGATCAGGAAGTTGCATTTCTAGCAAGTTCTCCAGGTGGTCCTGATGTTGCAGGATCAGAGAACATACTGAGAGAACAGCTTCCCTTGGCTTTCACACTGCTGACTAGGCAGTGGTTTTCTGTTGGCTTTGGGATCGATGCCTGGGGCTTCCCCTATCCCGAATACTTGCCTGCTGTAGCTGCAGGCCAGGCTGGGGACAGCTGGGAGAGTTAGTGTCTGGGAGCACAGACTCTCAATCTAGCTAAGTTGAGACAGGGTTTTATATAGCCCAAGGTGGTCTAAAACTATCTATGTAGCCTTGCACTTCTGATCCTATAGTGCTGTGGATTATATGCATGTGCCACCAGGTCAGATTTAATGCCCTTCTAGGGACTAAACCCAGGGCAAACAGTATGTCAGCTGAGCTGCATCCCAGCCCTGAGGGTATCTACCCTGCTTTCTGGTCTCCCTAGAGTGATGGCATTCCCACGTGCCCACAGCGAGCACACAGTACTGCTGCTTTCTGTTTGATGCTTTCTAGGTTCAATTTTCCTCTACGGCTGGCTCCCTGGCTCAACTCTCTGTCACACCGCTTGCCTCTGCTCCTGTCTCTGCGTCTGGAAGTTCCTTTAGAAAGTCTGCAGAACCAAGCATAGGAAAGTAACTTTAGTATCTCTTAGCATCCAGCTTGGCCATTGCCTGCAATGGACATTTGTCACACATCCCCGATGAAAGACTGGTTCCCTAAGGGCCTGTCTCAGTCTGAACATTGTAGGGAAGACCAGCCTCCTCCCATATAGGGGCTGCTCCCTTGTAGGTGGCACATGGAGGGGTGGCTGTGAGACTGGCAGTGGCCAGCAGGTGGCGGCAAGGTAACATCCTAAAGTTGTTGGTTGCTGCTTGCCGGTCCTGGGTGATGGCTTCGCTTTGAGCCCGCTCTGCATAGGCCCCATGCTTTGTAGATGAGGCCTGACCCACCCACCCCCTGCCTTACTCACTCTGCAGATTCAGTCTGACCACTCAGTGGGAGGTGTGGCCTCTTACTGCACCCCTCTAAGATGGGGCTTAGAGGTCAAACAACTTGTTAGAGCTGAGATCTGGGTCCAAGTTCACTCCTACCAGGACTGTGCTTGCCTGGGGCAGATGGGAGTCTGAGTTGGGCAACCAACCAGTAGAGAAGGTGGGGCTGGAGACTAGAGAGGATGAGGCTACTTGGGTCAGGATCCCTCCTGGGGGGCAAAGTCTCTTGGCTCTTTCTAGCCCATCCTGGGAGGAATGAGAGTTGTGTGTTGTTTCCCAACACACAAATGCAGCTAATTCCATAATTAAAGAGGTCTTGGCAATTGCCCAAGAAATCATGACGCACACTGTTTGGGATGAAAAGACTAGGAATCTCACTGTGTACAGGTTGTGTGTGTGTGTGTGTGTGTGTGTGTGTGTGTGTCCTGACAGGTTCCTGAGCCAGATCAGGTGAATGTTCTAAACATGTTATCTCCATCCTCTGCTATCCAGGAGGATGAATGGAGCCCTGGGGGCTTAGGCTGTACCAGTGCATTGTGACCTGGGTCCAGGGCACCAAAACCCAAGACTTCAGCATTGCTTTTGGGCAGCCTGGCTAGGCACAATGGACTCTGAGGTGGGCACCCTCCAGGCATGTGCATGCGGATACCCTCGGGCCTTGCAGTGGGTTCCTTGGGCAGCAGAAGTTATTAAAGGCTATGCCCCAGAGGTTTGTTCTCCCCTGGAGTCAGTTGGGCATAGAAAATTACAAACCCACCTGCAGGGGTGTGGAGATACAGGCTTAATTTAGAACAAGTGTGTGTGGGGGGGATCATGCTGTGGTTTGGGGTGGGGAGCCATTTCCTGAGACTAGTAATGTGGTCAGATAGGGATTCTAGAAAGATCAACCAGTAGATTTTTGCCTCAGGGCCAGTGGGGACCAACCTTCTCTCCAGGCTCTCCTCTCTCTAGGCAGATTGGTGTGTCCTGCTGGGCTCTGGCACTCAGCTAGGCCCAGCCTCCTCCTCACAGCAAGCCTCCTGCCTCCCTCTAGGGCCTGTCTGATCCTCTGGTTCCATCCTTCCCACTCCTGCCCACCTCCTTCCTCTCCAGCTCCT